>NC_142064.1:171655827-171965161 GCF_059756535.1 Pantherophis guttatus
CATTTCACCACTGCTTTATATTATTACAAAATACACCTTTCCCAAAATTTCATTTTATTGTTTTCATTGTTTATCTGTGTTCATTTTGGTGTTTGGATTTTGGGGGGAGGTCTGTACATTAAGATTGCACTAAAAGTGTGACCACAAAACTTTAGAAACCCTCTTCCCTAGAGAGATACAACATCTGAAGGGTAATTATTAAAGGAAAAATATCCTAGAAAAACAATCAAATACAGTAGTTATAGGTCCTTGATCCTCCAGGTGGACTTTGAAGAGGAAAGCCTTGGGGGTGGGGGAAACAGAGGGGACAGCTGCCTCTAGATGCAGCTCAGCAGAAACTGCCTGATAGAAAGTGCTTGGAGTGTAGCCATGTCTATGAAAATGATTCCCAAGAATCACAACAGTCTGAAAAAGAGATTCAGAGAAGTCTGGTGTTCTTCCCAGCTTTTGCTACTCCTCTGAGTTTCTAGTTGTCATCCAGGTTCTTTAATACCTTATTCTGATTGCTGGACAAGAACATCACTCTTACTCTGCCATTCATTCAAGTATCTCGTCCTTTTTACAGGAAAATGAACACCATCCTTCACTGTTCTACCTGCTCAGACTTAGCCTTTTTCAGCTTATGCTTACACCGTTTGGAAAGCTCCATAGGGCCCCCAGCCTCCAAGCTCCAAGCCTTGGCTCGTCTTGATGGGGCTCATGCAAGGTCAAAGAATTGAGCAATGAGATGGCTCTGACCTGATATTCTGAGATGGACAAGGCTAAAGAACAGAAGACATTGATTGGAATGCTTCAGAAATGGGATAAGAGCCAAGAAGCTTTTCACTTTCAAGGCTAGCAGCACCAGCTGTACCTTTGGCAAGGGTTTTTCTGTGTTTCCTGCCAAAAATAAGGAGTTGTGGAGTGGGAGGTAGAAGAAGTGTAATACACAATATAATGCAGGTGTAATGCCTGTGGAAATGCAAATTCTGGTATCAGTAATTTTGCCTCCTTCTCTTTAAAGCATGGAATTTTGAAATAGGTTTTTCAAGGTCTCTGGTGGGAAGAGGATGGAAAAATAAAAAGTTCACTGAGAACGCAACAATCAGAACAATACCAAAATAGTTTATATTAAGTACTATTTTGTTGAACAATTATTTTCAGCATACCTGCTTTGCTTCCGTCCATTATATTTAATCTAGTTTTCATCCACACCCTGGATGATTGAAAGCAGTGTCATCAAGCCCTGCAATTTCTTTTTAAAATCTAAAATGCCTCCTTCTGCTTTCAAAAATCCCTCCTGTAATACTGCATTGAAGCAGTCTCCAATGATGCCAATTATCAATTGGAAAAAAATTAGAGGGGAGGGCTCAGGATCACAGAAGAGATGGGGTGGAGAGAGCAGCTACGGTGAACCTAAACTCCCTAAAGTAGTCGGACCCACAATGGCAAATGAAGATCCAGATTAGGCCTGCACCCTGGAGATGTCCCTTGCCTGCTTTATAGGCTCCTTATAAGCCTACAACTCTATGTAGGCTGATGGGCTGGGCAGTTCTTTGGGTCCCAAACTAGTTGGCCATTTAGCCAGAGAACTACAAAGGGACTTCAGAGTAAAAAAATAAAAAAATGGGCACAGTTCTTTCCAAGCTGCCGTAAGTGTCTCACAAAGGAAAAGCACAGAGGAATTCTTTTGAGGTCTCTGCTTCTTGTTTAGCTATTTGACACAGATTTCTTCCCCTCTGAACATGCAAGCTGCAGCATAGAAATGAAAACCCTTTAAAAAGTGTAAAAGCAAAAGCTAGGTAAAATGAATTGGTAAGCATTGAAGTTTATCCTCCCCGAACCACATTACAACCACCACCTTCTGCTATGAATATGCATGGCAGAACTCTTACCCCAGGGTTTTAGTGACAAATGGCATATGTTGTGGTCCGCCAGCAGCCTGTGGACCTGGCAACAGAGTCGGACAGTGAGGAGGCTGGGGGGGACAATGGGCCAGTCCTGGAGTTAGGGGAAGGCCCAGAAGAGGGCTCTGCGTCAGAGGTAGAAATGGGGCCAGGGCCATCTGGGAGCGATGCACGGACTCTGGAGCCTCCAGAGGCAAACAGCAGAGAGGCAGAACACATGCGTGTTCCTAGTGCATGCATGCGAAGAGCTGCCAGAAGGCAAGAGCAGCTGAAGCAAAAAGGACGACTCGGGAGTAAAGCCAGAAGATGATTGGCCACTCCCATAAGGCTTAAAAGAGCAGCAACGAGCCATTGGGTTCTTTGTAGAAAAGCAACGTTGATTCCAGTGCTTCTTGTCAGCATCTCTTGAACTTTGTGGGGGGTTTGCCAAGAAAAGCCTTTGGCAGGCTGCCAAAGACATCAAAGGTTGGTGATAAGGCCGTAGGACTGGTTATGAAGAATTTGTTTTGGACTAAGCTGAGAATGAATTAATTCTCAGCTGTTTTAATAAAATAAGTTTGTTCAGGACTGAATTGTGTTTGGTAATCACTACATGGGCCTCGGTCACAACAGCATACTTCTCAGAGGTGAGTTTGAATTCTCCACAGAGAAGTGGCAAATCTAAGTTAATGGTGAGCCACAGTCTTGGCCATGCACAGTCTAGTTTTTCTGGGACTTTTGTTTCACAATAAGGAATGCCCCCTTCCCTGATTTTGGTGACTTATCAAGTAGCAGCAACCCGTAAATCTTTGCATTTACCTGCATATCCCAGCGTGCACCCTCCATGAACAAGCCATGAATGTATGCACCTTCCCGTGGAGGACTGGTGAACTCTTCACGGTTTCTCTTAGTCACGTCACATTGCAGCGTCATTTTATCCAGAGGCCACTCATTTTTTCGGGCCATGGACTGCATGATGGCTGTCAAGAAAGACTGTGGGTTAAAGAATCCTGCCAGCCACACCACTGATGGTAGCACGAAGTCTCCTATCCATGTTTCAAGCTCTCTGATGCGATTGAGAAGGTCGGTGAACCAACTGCCTAAACCAGACATAGAAGGATAAGCTCTCCTGGTCCATGATTCAGGCACCATATCTAAGAAGATGGCATTCTGTAAAGTTTCCATATCATTGGTCATGGTTAATTCACCCTAAAACAGGTGAGAAAAAGGAGCGTGACAAACATGTTTCAGCCAAAATGCACTCAACATGGGAAAACCTGGAAAATCAACTAGTTTAACAACTTGAAAAACTCCTAAAATAACTGGGAGATATTTGTGGAATAGTTTAGAAACTTCTGCTATATCTCAAGCTTTTATCATTATTCGATTGAATTGGCATTTTCTAGCTTTTGCTTAAGGGACACAGTGGCTCAGTGGCCAAGATGCTGAGCTTGTCGATCAGAAGGTCGGCAGTTCAGCAGTTCAAATCTCTAGCACCGCGTAACGGAGTGAGCTCCCATTACTTGTCCCAGCTTCTGCCAACCTAGCAGTTCGAAAGCACATAAAAAATGCAAGTAGAAAAATAGGGACAACTTTTGTGGGAAGGTAAAAGTGCTCCATGTGCCTTTGGCGTTTAGTCATGCCGGCCATGTGACCACAGAGACATCAATGCAAATTATTAGCTATTTTTTGTATATTTATTTATTATATATTTATTCCACCTTTACTATTTTAATAAATAACTCAAGGCAATGAGCATTCATAATATTTTTTTCTCTCCCTATTTTCCCCATAAAAACAACTGTGTGAGGGGATTGAAAGAAAGTGACTGGCCCAAAGTCTCCATTCTGGTTTTATACCTGAGGCAGGACTAGAATTCAAAATCTCCTAGTTTTTAGGCCAGGGTCTTAACCACTATTCTAAACTGGCTCTTTTTATTTACATTTATTTATTTACATGGATTTATATTTTTTTTAATAACAATAGCTTTCTAATGGTAGGCTACCCCTCATAAACTGAGTGTTTTCCTGTCATCTCTAAATTGTATTCAAAAATGTACAAAAAGTGAAGTCGGGGGGTTCTGTACCTTCAATCCCAGGTCCAGCTCTTTCAGTGACCGCTTAATCTCACAAGTGAGAAAGTTCATGCGTTCGCATTCTTGGAAGGCCACCACAATATATGGTGTTCTCTCTTCTACTTTGGCCATCAGCTCAGGAATGTTAAATTCATCCGTTAATTTCTCCAGGATGTCATCAAGCAGCGCCTTCACCTATATGCCAGAGTGAGGGAATATTGCTGAAACTTACCTACACAAGTTATTAAGAACTTGAACTAGGCTTAGAGAAGTTAATTTCCCTTTATTGAAGAAAAGCTGAGTAAATCCAAGCTTGGCTCCTTTAATCAAGTCATCTGACAGACTATTACATCTACAAGCATTCACGAGGTTCCATGTACATAAATGGTTTTGAAAATGGCCACACATTATGCAGATATTCTCTTTTTTCCCCCCTTGATTCTCTGTGCCTGTGCCTCAATTTCAGATTAAGGCAGTTCTAATCTGAATATAGATGAAGTTATAAAAGGAAGGGGGAGAAAACATTGGAGCACACTCATTGAACCTCCTTAAGAATCCTTTTATTCAGCAATTGTCAAGTGCAATAATTCAGAGGCAGTGGTACTCTGGTTTTATTTTATTGTGGACCCTTATTTTGCTTCAGGCTGCAATTTGACAGCATCAATTGTTGGCAGGATTTGGAACTTGGACTAGAAGGACCACTGCTGAAAAGAGAATGAGGAGGGCCCAGGGTGAAGATCCCTTTCACCAACCTACCTAGACAAGAGGTTAGGTCAATGGAGTTTGAGTATCTGAGCAGTATTAAGACTTCACATACACCCATGAAATGTTCAGTCTGTCTGCCAATGATTCAAAGGAATGAGTTCAAATGTGAGAGGAGGTAGGTGACTAATAAGCTCCATTTGAGGTGAGGCAAGTCGGGGTTGAAGCCCCAACTGATCAGGTATAAGTGACAAAAGCCCTGAAGGCCCTGAAGATTTTCACCATGGTAACGTAGATGTAGGAGATAACCAGGCCGAGCCCGAAGAAGGGGTCAAATGCATCATCGAGTCCCTTTGCATCTACAAGAGATCAAAGTCCAGCCTACCTGGAATTCTGTTGACTCTTATCTATCACCAATTTGCTTTGATCATTAGTAGTTCAGATTCTTCTAGGGAGCTTTAGCTTACAATAAACCTATACATTCATTGGAATTGCCCGGACTCCTGATTTTCTACACTTGACGGTAGGAAGGGTGTGATATCTGTACACAAATAGGATTGGTTGCAAGGTGAGGCTAAGCTGATACTCCAATAAATGGCCTGAGTTCTGACTGATAGTGAAATGGATGGAAATATGACAGAAAGCATCCAATACACATAATCCTCACTTAATGACCAGTCGCTTAGCAACTGTTCAAAGTTACGATAGACCTCCCCAGAGCTACATATGACTGAGTTCCAACAGCCGTACCCCCTCCTGCGTGGTCACATGGTCACATTTTGGGTGTTTCACAACCAGTTCGTATTTACAGCCATTTGCAGCATTACGCAGTCACAAGACTTCAATTTTCAATGTTTTTGTCAGTTTCCAGCATTTACTTCCAGTTTCCGGCAAAAAACACCCATGGAAGAAAATGGATTGATTTAACAACTCTGGCATTCAATTAACAACTATTTACATACAGGGTTATAAAAACGGGCAAAGTCATATGGTGACCCACTTAATGAACACCATGATTTACAGCCATAATTCTGGGCTCAATTATGATCATAAATCAGGGACTATCTGTAGAGCATTTCAGAGGAAGAGATACTTCCAATGTGGTAGCAGTGTCAACCTGGTTTCCCCAACCTGCAAGCCAGGAACTGCACTGGTGGTGTCCTTGGCCTCCAGATGCTGATAATTAATACCAGATCTGTCTCTAATAAATGTAACTATTTCAGAGAGCATTCTCTTAAGTTCATGCTCCACACCATCTGTTATTCTATTTTAATATACAGTAGCTAAATTGTATACTCGTTTTAAGGGTGTTGTGACTGTTATTTAATCAATTATTTTAACCATAGCATAAATGTTTTACACATTCATCTAAATTATGCGATATAGGCCACCAAGAGTTGTACATTGCCGTGGGATACAAATGCAATCAATCAATCGTAACGTGAATCATTGCATCATGCTACAAACTATACAAGAAATATAGCTTAACTGCCAGATTTTGGATGAGTTGGGTGATAATGTAATTAGCATCCACTAAATGAGACAGAAGGAGCTTCAATCTTCTTCCTAATATACTTTGAAGCATTCCCTGCAACTACAGAAAATGTATCTCCATTTCCCAGCCCATCATTTCTAATCAGTCGGAACTAATAATCACAAATCAGAAACTGAGTAAATCCATCCAAATTTTGGTTCCTACAATAAGGGTATGTAATTTTCCCTGGGAAGGCAACTAAAAACACCTTTTCAGTGGCATGTCAAGAGCCACAATCCCAAAAATAGTAGGAGAAAGAGGAGGCAGGACAAAAAATGAATTTGAAGGGAACCCCATAAAGAAATATGATGCAACAAAACCCTCACGTTCGTGTTAAGAAGAATGAATATTGAAAAATGAACACCTGATAATGGAAGTAATATAGAGTAACTAAGAATTATTGATAGTTTTATTTTGCTTGACTGGGCAAAACCACTATCAGTAATCTTCCCAAAGAAGTGAGTTTGTACATATCCTCCACATTCCATGAGAAAAGTGTCCTACCAGACAATATTCAACAAGATATCCAGATTACAACTATCCCAACAATCCAGTGGTGGGTTTCATATTTTTTTATTACCGGTTCTGTGGATGTGGCTTGGTGGGCGTGGCTTGGTGGGCATGGCAGGGGAAGGATACTGTAAAATCTCCATTCCCTCCCCAATCCAGGGGAAGGTTATTGCAAAATCCCCATTTCCCCCCGATCAGCTGGGACTCAAGAGGTAGAGAATAGATGGGGGCAGGGCCAGTCAGAGGTGGTATTTACTGGTTCTCCAAACTACTCAAAATTTTCGCTGCTGGTTCTCCAGAACTGGTCAGAACCTGCTGAAACCCACCTCTGCAACATTCCCTCTGTTGGTAACTCTGAACTCTGCAGTAAAATCCAAGATCTTTTTAATTAACAAATTATAAATAACTGGGTTAACTAATCTGATTACATAGCTTTTATTTGGAGTTCAATATGTGCAGTTGTTACATTCTCTTAGTTTTCTTGGAATACTGTAACTATTGTTACACTGAAGATGGCATTTAATTTCGTTGCACAAGGTGCAATGACAATAAAGTAAAGTAAAGTAAACGCTGGTTGTGCAGCATCTGAATTTTGATCACATGACGCTGGGGATGCTGTGATGGCGGTAAGTGCAAGGACCAGATGTAAGTCACTTTTTTCAGTGCTGTTGTTAACTTTGAACAGTCACCAAATGAATGGTTGCAAGTTGAGGATGAGCTGCCCATCTTGCTTAGCCAAAGTTCCTAGCAGTGTCCTAGTTCTCCATTATTGCCAAGTGGTCTAAGGAAGTCCTGTAACTTGCTAGGCTTTTTTTTTTTTTTTGCAAAGCTCCCCGAGGGCCTTCATCAAGAACCAAGGCTCTATACTTTCCCAGATCAAATTTCCATTCTTTTCCTGCATGTTGTAGTAGCAGGCATGAAAGGAAGATCTGCTTCTTCCATCTCTGTAAATAAGTCTAATGTATACATGCAACAAATTGCACTAGTTTTTTTTAAGAGCTTCCTCTGCTATTTAGAATAACAAATCAGCAGAGGTCGTAAAAGTATAAAATAGTTGTGTATTATGTCTGTTAAGGGGAAGGCAGCCTGATAGAGAATGTAAAATTCCTGGATCTTCCCTAGAACCCATGATAGCTTCCCAGTATTGCAACTATCTGGCTAATAGTGAACTCCCTGTGTGAGCAATTCATGACCTGAACATCTTGAGGATGAAATGAAATCAGATAAAATAAAATCATCTACATGGAAAGGAAACAAGTGTGGTGAGGTGGCCTAGAGGTGGAACTCTCTACTCACAATAAGGAGGCTGTGAGTTTGGTAGAGGCAGTTATTAGGTAGGGGCAGATATTTCTCTCTCTAGACCAGTGGTGGGTTGCTACCAGTTCGCACCAGTTCGGACACGCGTACGAGCGAACCAGTAGCGACGGGATTTGGAACCTGCCCCTGCTCTGGACATGTTGAGATTATATTTGCTGATATAATCAATTGCCAGACTCCACCCCACAAGGGATTATGGGGTCATTAAAATACAATGATGATGATGGAAAGGAAACAGGTATGTCCTCCTCACTCACCTTCTCTTCCCGAGTGGTTCCTACACCTTCTCCAAGATTCGTGTCTCGAGGTTGTAGCTCCAAAACAGTACGGAAAAGCTTTTCTGATGTTTGGGTTAAGAAGCCAATTTCTGCATTGGGGTGGAGGCCATAAAGATATGGAGATTCAGGAGGTAGGGCATCATCTATATACTAGGCAGGAAAAGGATATGTACACTCAGCAAATGACAAGTACCACATATTAATTAATTAATTCATTCATTCATTCATCATATGAATGCCGATCTCATACTTAAGTGACTCTGAGTGGCATATAATGCCCTCAGTCATCTGCAGTTTTATTGAACCTCTAAGTTCAATAAACAACTAAACTAAATCATCACGATGCTGCATTTGTAAGCAGATGAGCCCTGGCAAAATTAAAATTATTTGTAATTAATTAAAATTAATAATTAGGCATTTTAAACTGAGATACATTTTTCAGTATATTTCGGTATGCATCAGTCTCAGTCCTAATTAGAATACAGTTTTGATGACTGAATGTCCAAGGTGACACTAAGGAGTCAAAAGTGTAAAATTTTCAAAAATATTCTAAAATAATAATAGTGAGGATAAAGACTCCTGCTAGGAAATTCCTACACATATCTACATATAGTATAATACAGGTACGATGACAGAGAAGTTGGCATCTTCCAGACATTTTGACCCAAATCCCCTTAGTTCCAGCCAGCATGATCAGTAGCAAAGATCGATGAGAGCTGTGCCCAATACATCTAGAGAAACTTGATACCCTGGATTGCCATTTGAAACTATTTTTGAGTTAACAGATAAAAATTTTCAATAGGCCTCCTAAGGCTGGAGAAACACCACCACAAATGTTTTTTTTTTTTTCCTATCCTTGCACGAACTGACAAGGACATGGCTAACTGTCATTTTACAATCAGAAAGCATTATGGAGACAAAAACAGCAGATCTTGCCTAAAGCTCTGAATCCCTAAATTGCTTCCTTGTATGGCTATGAACTCCAATACAAATCAGAGCAGGTTGAATAAATGCAAGACTACCTGATGATAACCATTGTAGTCCATGTTTCCTGGGAGGGGAAATCCAGAAGCCAATAAGAACTCTCCTTCCAACATTTCAGGCTTGATAAATTCTTCTAAGTAGGATTTACAGAGACGCCTATCCCAATCATCTGTAATGTGACCCCCGTACATGATCTCTCCGAAGAGGTACCGGAGGTCATCATAAGGAACCTAAATGCCAAAAAGGAAAGTTAATTAGGACAGTTCCTTACAGCGTAGCAGCAGGCAATTCTTCCTACACAGCCTTTGGAAATCTTAAAGCTGAAGTTTGTTTTTGTAGGAAACTGGGTGTAATATAACAGTTATACAACTCCAGGCAACACCAGAAAGATTTCATTTAGAGATGCCCCAGACTGTGGAACAGACTTTGTATGTGTGTATAGATGTATCTGTGTAGAGAACTGTAAAAGAGTAGGAGTGTTGCTGAAAACAAGTCTTTCTCCATTCCTTAGACAGAAACACATTTATCTAGGCACTCAAACAAATACTTTTCAGAGAAATGTCCTAGTATAAGCATACCAGACCAGTTAGGAATATTCACAGGAATAGGATGATTAAACGAAAAGCATATTCTTTTCTGAAGTCACAAAAAGGAGAGAAAGATGGCACATTGATAGAGAATGCTGCCCCACCCCCTCAAAAAAAAAAAAAAAACCTCTAGTGATCATCTATTAGAAATTGCTGCACATGATTCTAGTATATGATTCAGTTCACCTTAGAAGTGGCCTCCAAGTAATTGTATAGAACATTGACAGAAATGGTGAGGTCCCCAATGTTAAATGGGTATGAACGATTCCAGCCCTGAGGGCCAAATTTGCGCCTTTCTGCTACTACAGCATGGAAATAACAGAGGGCAAAAAGGATGCTCTTGAACTCATTCTCACGGGTACACATCTCCAGCGTGTCCTGCAGGAAAAGAGAAGTTGGTTTCCGTAATAAATACCAACTAAGTCAGGTATGTTCAACTCGCAGCCCTGGATAGCTATTAATGCGCCCCCACAAGATCGTAATAAAAATATTTTAAAATAAAGGAAGTTTGTTATTTATATACATTAATTATATTATATATTTCATATGGGGTCCAAGACAATTCCTCTTCAGTCAACACAGACCAGCCATAAGGTTGGACAACCATGATCTAAGTCTTCAGGCAAGAGCCAAATGAAATGAAGAGGAATAATGACACACTGATCCACACAAAGAATTGGATACTGGTATCTGGGAGTGTGAAAATCTCCACTCATCCTCATTACTTGCATCTGAGAAGTCGTGAGAAAGCCAACTTTGATTTCCAGACTTACTCAATTTATTTTCCATTGATAATCCATTTTGGTAGCTTTCATGCTAACACTTTTTCACTACATATTAATCAACAAATTACTTAGATAAAGATTTTTCTCTGTACAAATAAAACATCACTTTATGGTTGTCACAATGCTTTTATCTGGTTTTTAAAAAGTCATCTAAAAGCATGCTTTCTGAATATTTGTAGCTGATTAAATACTCTCTCATACAGCCTGATCTTTTATGTTGCATAGGAATTTCTATTAGGTGATGGCTCTTCTTACAGTCTCCTTATAGTGTGGTTTGGAGACTAGATGGATAATTGCAGGAGTGATGTGCAACAAAAAGGGCTTGTTCTGTTTCAATTGTTTAGAGAACTTTCTGCTCTAAATGAAGTCATTGGAAAAGAATCTCCATGGACTGGAGTTGGGATCAATGAATGTTATCAATTGATCAAATTTATGCCCCCGTCTGCCATAACGATGTTCAAGGATACTCTTGATTGTTTGTGACAAATTAATTGAAAATCAAAGAGCTGTTGGATGGTTAGCCAACATTCAACATTGTTTCCCATGTAAGTTAGAAATAGTGCTTACAAGCCTTGGAAATAATTCTTTCCCACACGTGTGCTTAGCCTCCTGGATGAAAATTAAGACAAAGGCCTGAGTCATAATATTAGGACAAGTATACCCTATGCTTATTTATCCTCACACATTTCTCTAGTTGCAAACTTAAAAGAACAACAGAATGCTTATGCAATGCAAAACCTACCCTTTTTGTTTAAAAGGAATGTGGTAATAAATTCTTTGTAGCACTGTTAGCCCTGTCTTACCTGTAGCTCAGGTAAGACACTGAGCTTGTCAATCAAAAGATCAGCTGTTCAGCGGTTCGAATCCCTAGTGCTGCGTAACGGGGTGAGCTCCCATTACTTGTCCCAGCTTCTGCCAACCTAGCAGTTCGAAAGCACGTAAAAAATGCAAGTAGAAAAATAGGGACCACCTTTGGTGGGAAGGTAACAGTGTTCCGTGCGCCTTTGACCTTTAGTCATGCCAGCCACATGACCACGGAGATGTCTTCAGACAGCGCTGGCTCTTCAGCTTTGAAACGGAGATGAGCATCGCCCCCTAGAGTCAGGAACAACTAGCACATATGTGCGAGGGGAACCTTTACCTTTACCTAGCCCTGTTTGTTTGTTTGTTTGTTTGTTTGTTTGTTTGTTTGTTTAAAACACTTAATATAGCCACCCATCATATAACCAGTTCTGAGCTGCTCCAATCATGTTTCAGCATCTCTATGTGAATTTATCTTGTACTGATTGAACTAGAAGCTCAAAGCAGTTAATAAAGATACAGAGGTACTGTCATAGCGGTATTGTAGGCTATGAAATGTTTTGTAAAAAAAAAAATCAGCCATTTTGAAATATTACCTGATTTGCAGAAGCAAGAAAAGAAATATTCCATCTCACCTCACTTTCTGGAATATACAATGTGTTTGTTTGTTTGTTTGTTTGACATATCACTTTTATTTTTTATAAATCTCAAGGTGGTAAACCTACCTAATACTCCTTCCTCCTCCTAGTTTATGATGAATTATGAATGATAGGAGAGGGGAACAAAACAAACATGACAACATTAATCCCCATCCAGCCATGCCAACTCAGACATCTAGTGCTTTCCCCGAAGAGTACTGAGTAATGACAAGAGCTGTTAGAAAGCTAAAAAGCAGACCCCATTCCTCCAAAAAGCAAAAATGCCAATGCTTCAAACCTCTTACATCCTAGACTAGGCCGGCTGGCTGGGAGCCTTAAGTTCAGAAAATTCATTCCCTTCTTCAGAGCAAGACTAGTCAACTTACAAAAGGATATGCTTGACAAGTTTTTGAAAAACCATGTTGGAAGGGACTTTGAGATTACATGCACAATTCAATTCTTGAGATGAGGTTCCAATTATGAGAGCTGCCTCACTCCAAAGAGCTAATACCTTGACTTACATTATAATAGCCTGAATGGAGTTATCTAAATCCAGTTGCATAGCATTTCCTGCCCTGCCTCTGAAACAGAGCACCAAGAATCTCCCTGAGGTGGGAGCAGGGTAGAGGGATACCTGGTTGAAGTTGTCCAGAGCCTTGTGCAGATTGGCATGCATCCCAGTTGGAGGTTCATTTGTGATTTTGATGGAATTCTCAAGGATACCTTGTGGTATCAGATGGCTTTCAGGAGAAGCTGCAGGTTCTGCACTGATAAAGATCCGGAAATCAGGGTGACTACCTTCACTATGCTGCTCTAGTTTCTTCTCCAGAGAACTCAACCACTTGGCCACCAGGTGGATGTTCTAAGAGAGAAAGGCAAGGTTATTAGATCCTTCTCTTAAAGCAGCTGCTGCATCAATATCTTCCGAAAGATAAGAAGCGCTCTCTCTCTCTCTCTCTCTCTCTCTCTCTCTCTCTCTCTCTCTCTCTCTCTCTCTCTCTCTCTCTCTCTCTCTCTCTCTCTCACACACACACACACACACACACACACAATAAGAAAAAAACACCTTGGCTAAGAGCTCTGAGCACTATAATTCACTTCCCAGGCATTAGCTGAACATAAACAATGTGGATTTTCTACACTTTGAAATGCAAATAATCAAGACAAATAACTAGCAATTAAGGAAACAGTTCTGAGTGTTTATTTTCTTAGGGGTGATGATGGTATTCTGTTTGTTAGAATAATGTACTGTTACTGAAATAACATTATTTCCTCCAGACAAAACAAATTTCCCGTAAACAGCTGAAATAAAATTGCTTGATTATTTTCAATGAAATAATCCATCCTTGAAATCTAAGCTAGTTACCAGAAAATCAGATTTCACATCCTGCTCAGCTGAGGTCTTCAAATATTTGTAATGCTGGTACTTTTGTTCAGAATTACTTATTTCAGTTTTCCATCATTCCAGCATAGATTAGGCTGAGAAAGACTGACTGGCCCAAAATCACCCAATGAGTTTTATATGGCAAGCTGAGACTGAGTCTTCCCACCAACTGTGGTACTCACCCTACAGAATATTGCCTGATAGGATGGAAGGACAGGAACTCTTGATGTTATCTGAGAAAAATTTAAGCATCACACAAGTATGGACACTATAAAAGAAAACACTGTTTTCCTGGTTCTTTGTATGGGTAACTCCATTGTGGAAGGCAAAAGCAAAGATATATTTCTTTGGATAAAAATAAATAAGAAATAAATCTAAATTAAGGAACCTTTTATCAAATATTTCAAGTTTGATCTTTGAGTAATGAAAACAAAGGAAGGAAGATTTAAATTATTCTATCAAGATCAAGAGCAGATGTCTATCTCAAAGCTAGAAATACAGATGCACAGAACCAAGGAGATTTACAGAACCAGGGATTTACAAAAGCAGACAGTTTCTAAACATGTCTTGCTTGTTTCCAGCACACAGAAAAATCTAATTTCCGACACAGCCCAGATTTCAATAAATAAGCAACGCTCATAACAATGGCGGGATGCTAGAGAAATATGAAACTGAACACACTATTTATCACAATCCACAGATCAGAGTGATAGCTTTAAGCTAGTAGAGAGCCATCAATTTAGATAATCAGGGTCTTTGTGTGAGGAAGAACAGCTGAAAAGTGTGGGGAATTTCTTATCTTAGAAATGGGAAGGACTTTAAAAATCTTTCACTTCCAGAATAAAAAAAGGCTATTGTTTGGTAGCTTTCAGGTACAAATTAAAGCTTAGCTTCTGGGGATACGTTTGAAAGACTCAAGAATACAACACAGCACAATCCTATTGCTAATAGAAGCTAATGTTCTTTTTTTTTAAATGTTATGGCCTTTTGGGAATAAATGCTATTTCAAAAGCCAACTGCATGCCAATCCCCAGAAAGACCAAGTGCAGCGAGTCAAAGTGAAGCCATTCTAGGACAAGGAGAAAAAACTATATTGGAATTTTCCCATTCACTTGTACCAGAGAACAAGTCTGTCCTTTTATAGAAATGAAATGTAACTTGTCTCTGAGCAGAATTAAAGTTACTGTGCTTTCTTCAAGTGGGCCTGGTATCCTCATTTTTAGCCATTGATCAAACTTCACCAGGACTTTTTATTGGTAATATTGGTAGTATTCACACAATGAAAAAAAAAAGTGTTGTTCTGAGAGTAGAGTGAGGTACACCATCCCAACAAAAAAACATCCCTATCCAGTCTACTATTACTTCTTCCTCTTCCTCTTCCTCCTCCTCCACTACTACTACTACTACTACTACTACTACTACTACTACTACTTCGTCTTCTTCTCTTCTTCTGCCGTATCCGTCATTGGACGTTGGTGGTCGTATTTACTGTATGCTGTAATTCTAGAAGGCACAAACTCACTTTCTAATTTGAAAAGCAAGGAGAGGGGCACAGCTTACATTTCTATTGTCTTATCACAGAATAGGCCTGAACTAGGGGACATATCCAAACATAGTCAAATTAAGTCTATCTTCAAGTGATATTTCTGCCACTTCAGTTCCTGAAGTCATCAGAGAACCAAGGGCAAACGGATTGGCCAAAAAAAAAGAGGCCATTCAGAAGTGACTTTGTCAAGAAGCCAAGATGCTGTCTCATGTCAGCAGTGAATCAGGTCCTCAAGATTATCAGGAAACTCTCTAAGTGCATGCTGGAAACCAAATGAATCCATGAGGCATCTGAGGCAGATTCTCTGAATGGACCTGGTCCTGTGGAGGAAAGGGCAACAGTTGTATCTGGATCAGAAAGTGTTCTGCCACAACAAAGGACAGATGGTAATGCCTTCTACATCTGGATCATCAAACAACTACTCAGAGGCAAAGGCCAGGTCTACATGTCGATCAAGGCCATTCCTTCCATCCTCTGCACAGGGATATATGCCAAATCTGCCCATTCATCACCACCAAATTGTGGGTGGTTGTGGCCTTCCTACAAACAGACCTGGCATTAACCATCACCAACTGAAGGCCAGGTGGTCCAGCAAACCAGTCCCCAGATCTCCTGGTAGAGGTAATCAAAGAAGAAAGTACCAGTAAATTGGGTACCTTTCTTCCCCTGAAATTAATTGGTCATTTAATATTATGCATGTGTATATGGATTAGACTGTATGTGCTTGTGAATCAAATGACAAGAAAAAGAGTGAAATATATTCTCCAACCAATAAACATAGGGAGGAACCAATACCTCATTTTGAAAGAAAGTCCTGAAGAAGAACACAAGCTAAAGTTTTGTGGGAAATAAGATTTCTACTGGGAAAAGCAGATTTAAGGTTTATATATACTGCATATTCAGTTATTGTAAATAAACCAAGTTATTAGTGGTTTAACTAAAGTTCTGGGACATTTTATAGAGAACAAACCACAGGTTAAAGAAGAATGTAGTAAGATTAGAAATATGAACTTAATCTAGAACCCTAAATGCTTCAAAGGATATAATAGCAGAATTGAATCAAATGCAGCAATGATCAGCATAGTAAACAGGCTTAGAAAAGGATCAGGATTTGGACCCAGAGCATTACCAAGTGCTACACCATGAATGCACTGCCTGGATACATAGACATTTCATATGCTTGAATTGAAAGCCAGTGCCCAAGACTGCGTGCACTGGATCAGTTAATAATAAGTGGTATTGGAAGAACAGAATGTCTTTGTGAGCAGCAACTGTGCACTCTGACAGTCAGCAAAATCTTTCTCATTTCAATTAATAGTTCAGAACAGCTCCTAGAGTTCCAAATTGCGAGAATAAGACAAGAAACGAGAGTGTGGGCACAAGCTGAAGAGTGCAAACAGTCCTTGGATTTCTGAGGGGAAAAAAAACCCTGACAGAACACAACAGGCATTTGTATACAGCATGATTAAGACAGCATAATTTAGGAATTTAGGCTTTTTACTGTGTCTCCCAGGCAATCTCAGGAACTCAGCTTTCATCATAATGAACTAGGCATGATGACTGTTTTTCTTCTGTTGCATTACATTTCTGGAAGATTATTTGGTTCAGCTGCCTGGACGACATGTAACTGATTAAAATTGTCCAGATGCCAAGTTTTGTGTATCCCAAGACAGTTCTTGGAGCTTATTGGTGTTCAAAAAACAATAGACACACACCCACACACCACTGAGTTATTTCTCACCGATGTACTAAAGCAACTTTACTGTTGCACTTCAAAAATGGTGCAAAACCCACCCGTTCTTGCTGCTGAACTTGGTGGAGTTTCTCTTGTTTATAATGAACTCTCTTTTTCTGGATTATTTGCAGGAAACACAGTAAAAAAGCGAGTCAAAGGATGAATGACTTAGAAGTCAAAGGAAAGGTAGCCCTCGACTTACGATTGTGATTGAGGCCACAATTACAGTTATAAGTCATGCCACTCAAGTGTCATGAGTCATCACGTGACCCCCATCTGATTTTACAATCTTTTTTGCAGTGGTCATTAAGCAAATGCATAGTTGTTAAGTAAAATCATTTTTTTCGTTATGGGCATATATATTTTTTTGGAAGAAACCAGAATAAAGCAGAAGGTTCTGGCAAAATGGCATAAATTGCAGCCATCTGACCATGGACATTGCAAACAGCTTTAAATGCAGGCCTGTTGCCAAGTGCTCACAATGCAATTATGTGAGCACAGAGCGGGGACAGCTGTTGGAACTTTGATTCCAGATCTTAAGTAGCTTCTGGGGGATCCATTGTAAGTTCAAATGGTCATTAAGTGACTGGTTGTATGTCAAGGACTACCTGTATCTATTGATATATTTTACAGATAGTCCTTGACATGTGACTGGTTGCTTAATACCCGTTCAAAGTTATGGTGAACCTCCCCATGGGTACTTATTGTCAGTTTCTGAAGTTCCAATGGTCAGGATTCCCCTGCAAACACATGATTGTTTTTCTCATCCTCTGCCATCCCATTCTCCTTCTGCCTTCAATTCATATGGAGTACTAACATTTCAGTAAGGAATTAGTCAATGAGTTAAACAGTTTTTGAAAATTGTAAAATTTAAATTTCATTAGTATGTTTTTCCTGATTCCATGGTTCTTTTAAATTCAAAAAAAAAACACTACTTCTTCTGAAAAGGTGTGATCATCAGCTATTCCTGACTTTTGATATTGAAAATTTCACATAATGTACATGTACTTTCCCTTCGAAGATTAACTTTGCTATGTGGGAGAATCTGAGCATATGTAAGCATGTTCCCGTTAGAAAGGCACCCAGCAAGTAGTATTGAAAGGAAAGAAGCTGCTTGTCTAATTCACCAGGGAAATGTCCAGAGACAGAAAAGGGAAATGCACATACAATAGACATACAGTAGCAATAGCACTTATATACTGCTTTATAGTGCTTTTACAGCCCTCTCTAAGCAGTTTACAGAGTCAGCATATTTTCCCCAACAATCTGGGTCCTCATTTTACCCACCTCGGAAAGATGGAAGGCTGAGTCAAACTTGAGCCGGTGAGATTTGAACTGCTGAACTGCAACTAGCAGTCAGCTGAAGTAGAGTGCAGTACTGCAGTCTAACCACTGCACCACCACATGTGTAGGTATTTGTTTTAAAACATTATTTGAAAAAAAAAATAGTGTTGCAATGGATTTCCATGGAAACAATGGTGGACACAGATTTGCTTTTTTGGGGACCTGACAACCATGGAGAACAATTTGCTGGCGAACAGGTCAGTGCATGAAAATCCCTCTCTAGATAAATGAGAGTAGCTGATATCATCCATAGTGCTCCATTCAGATGCCCCCTACAATGAGACTGAAAACAACAGTCTCTGTCAAGTTTTAGAATTCTTGGAACCAAAAGAGTTGGCTTTGCTTTAAGCTGTGCTTTGGAGCCTTCAAAAGGACACTGTGTTTGCCTTAATACCTTTAAGGAATGGCTTAACTGTTTCTGATTTTTTTTATTGTTGTTTATTTGTTATTAAGAACCTTCAGAAGAACAAGTTACATCACACCAGGTGATCCTCCTCCAATTCTTAGTGAAAGAAGCTTCATAAGATCATTAAAAAATATTCTGAATATAAGCAGCAAAAGGATGTTTAGAATGTTGATTTTAGAGTTTTGAACAGTCTTAAGGCAGGGGTGTCATCACAGCAGCATCATGTGACTTTTTTCCCCTTTGCTAAACCAAGCATGGGCGTGGCCAGCATGTGATGCAACTGGCCTGCAGGCCAAGAGTTTGACAGTCCTGGTCTAAGGGATCAGATGGATTTGAAATAAGATTTTGAAACTAATTGTAAGAATCCTTCATGTGGGTTGTTTAAAATTCTATTAAAATATATTAAGGTGCAAAAAAAATTAATACAGGAAAATATTGAGAATTAGACAAAAATATGATATGAGGGCTAGATACTAGAGACAACTCTAAAGAACTAAAGATTATAAAATAGAAATTCACTAATATAGAATGGAGAAAAGTATATTAACTTTGGAAGAATTCAAAGTTATTTGGAAACAGTACACTCAGAAATTTCTTTTAAGACTGTCTACTATCATAAAAATGGGTTTAAAAGAGGTGATAGAAATGGATACAGCTAAGAACCAACTTGTTTTGGATATGGATTTAAAATGACAAGATATGCACAGAATTACATGGAAAAAGAAAAAATGTTGTTGCATTTTTAGAGAAAATGATAAGTTATTATGTAAACTGGAAAGGAATATGAAACTGATTCATTTGATTAAGATTAAAATAGACATTTTATTTCTGGTAACTCTTACAGGACTTTTGCTGATGAAGATTGAATGAGGCTTTCTAATTTGTTTATAGATAAGTTATGAGATATGGGAAAAAGAGATCTTTGGTTGAAATATTAGAGAAAATAATAAGTTACTGAAAGTGTTTATAGTTATTCTTATAAAGATGGAAGTCATTTCTTTACACATCTTTTTTCGTCTATATTTTTTTATTTCTTTTCTCCCTTTTTTCCTTTTTATATTTTTTCATTTTTTATGTTTTTCTTGGTTTGTAGTAGTTCTTTATATTGTTTTTAAACTTTAGTAAAAATTATTATTAAAAAAGACACTGATGTTGCTATGGTAACTCTTAGAAATAGTAGCATTCAAACCAATAATTTATCTTATCACTGATCTTCTTCTATTCCAGTCAGTAGAGATGCAATGAAAATTTGTTGAATCCTTTCCATCTTCTATAGCTCAACCATCCCAGGGTGGGCATGCCCAGCTCAATGTCACTCACTCTGTTTTCAGCTGTGACGGCCTCTTGCAGCCCTCTGCCAGTGAAAATGTAGCCCGAGGGGCTACGCACGGCCCTCCTGGGCTCCATTTTTGCTGGCAGAGGAACCACGGGTCAGTCCTTCGCTGATTCCAGGGTGGCCCAATGGGCCAGATCCCACAGGCCCATTGGGGATCCCCAGATCCAGCTCGCGGGCCTTGAGCTTGACATCCCTGTTTTGGGGGATGAGGTACACCAAACCCATGAGTTTTGAAGCCCCTTTTTTGTAGTCTCCCCTCCTAGAATCCTCCAAAATACACTGGTGGGTTAAGGAAAATAAGTATGCTAAGCTTCCAAGCAGCTGCTGTAAGTAAAATTCCCCCTATCTTCATTCAAATATGGGAAATTAGGTCAAAGAGACTCTCATCAGCTCTCAGCTAATAAAATAATAATAATTTTAAAACTGCAGGTCCAACCAAAAATAATTGCATGTCCCTGTCGTAGCGGTATATTTTTCATTTTACTGATTATTCTAAGGGAAAACTACAGCTCTAAAGGATCCAAGTTACAGCATCCCCACTGGGCACTTGCCACCCCCCAACTCCCACTCAAATTGACAGTATGTTAAGTAAAAGCCTCAATAAAAGCCTCCATAAATGAATATGGAAACTGTTTCCTAAGATGGAAACTGTTTCCTAAGAACTGTTGAATCAGATATTAATTGAGAGGGGACCATTAACCCTTACTTTTCTGTGCATTTCAACAATTCCAAAATCTGCTTCTCAAAAAAAGGGCCCACGCAAATCCCTTGATACACACCACGTAATAGCCTTGTCTCATGCTAGATTTGAAAGATGAGGAGGAGTTTTCCAATGCAATGAATGGTCTGTCACTCCTAAGAGGTAAAAAGCAGTGCAAATTTCCCCCAAACTGTTCTGTTTCCTATTTATATTTCCATTACATCACACAAGGTGTTTTCTGAATGGAAAGAAAGCATCTCTGCAGAGTGCCCAAGTGCATTTTATTCTGGTGGCGGGCAAAATATATAGTGTATTCATGCCAGAAGGCACATGGTGAGGTTTATTTATGTTAGGAGGACAACGCACAGAGATTTCTAGTGGCAAAAGAATACTAGGGTTACCTTATTTTGTTTCTTAAAACCTCTTCAGGGCTTCAAGGAGCCTTGATAGTACAGTGGTTTAATGCACCCTGTTATTAACACAGCTGCCTGCAATTTCTGCTGGTTCGAATCTCTCCAAGGCTCAAGGTTGACTCAGCCTTCCATCCTTTCTAAGGTAGGTGAAATGAGGACCCAGTTTGTGGGGGCAATAAGCTGACTTTGTATAAAATATACAAAAGTATGAAGGCTATTGCTTAGCGCATTGTAAGCCGCCCTGAGTCTCCGGAGAAGGGCGGCATATAAATCAAATTAAAAAAAACAAAACGTTATCCTTAGAGGGTGATGCCTACAGAAGAGTCAGAAGCATGGTGTATTATTTCTACCCTGATGGCTGGTGAAAGCCAAAGACATACAAAATAGTCGTGTCCACCTAAATGTCTATCATGTGCCCAATTTAAACATAGCCTGGAAATTCTGGAATGCAAATTTGGTTGGCAAAGAATTCAAGGTTGAAGGTAATTGGGTTTTTTTGGGGGGGGTGGGCTTGTTTCATTGGCTTTTTTGTGCAAACAGGCCTTCCACTTCTTAATGCTTAACAAGTAAACCAATTATTTAACATGCAACAGGGAAATTTCTGCCAAGTCTTTTGATCAGTGCACTGCTATGGTTGAGCAGTTCATTGTGATTTAATTTAGTACATGAACCCAATTCAGTTCCATATTAATGTATGAAAATGGGACAGAAGATAGGAATTTTGTTAAGTAAATTGTGGAAGGAAGATGATGCCATTCTGATTAATAAGCAAAGACTATGGTTAAGTTAAGAAAAGCTACAGTAGTGCCTCTTTCCTTCAAAATTCTGGCTTTCAGACAAAGATGTAGTTCACAAATTAGGACAAGAAACAGGATTTAAAGAAAGAAAAGAAAATTTAGAATAGAATAGAATAGAATAGAATATGTTTGTCATTGGTCCTATTCTAGTCTAGTCTAGTCTAGTCTAGTCTAGACTATGTCATCAGTTTCATCACACACAAAACAACAGACAGAAACAACTTGCTATCTGTCTCCAGGCCCTCTGCATGAGGTGCTGAAGAAATACAGACCAGAACAATTATTGCTGCAGCAAAATTATTATGGAATAATAATATGAATGAAAATCCACCATGAACTGCAGTAGAAGGGACCTTTCCATCTCATTTACTATATCCCCTCAATCAGTGGTGCTATTCAGCCAGTTCTATCTGGTTCGGGCGAACCAGTAGCAGCGGCTTCAGGAGGCTCCGCCCACCCGCCTGGACGTCATCATGTCCCGTTTTGATGCTCTGTGCATGCGCAGAAGGTCCTGCACATGCATGAAGATGGTGCATGCACTCACATTTGCAAACCGGTAGTGAAGGTAAGTGAATACTACCCCTGCTTTTCAGTCCTCTGGGCTGGAAGAGAAACATACTCTGGAAAGTGTATCATTGACAAAATTCTTCAAAAATAGCAAAAATTAGGTACATCAGGATTGGTGGACTTCCTTAAACTTGAGTGTCTGATTAATGAAAATATGTACACAGTTGACATGGCTTTAATATTTAATGAAACCACTGAAATTCTTACCCACTCATCAATCCACCCTATCCCATTTAAATGAGCCACATTTGCATGATGAAATAGAAAGAACCAATATATAAGCAATTGTGTGGCTCAGTGATAGCTGCCATGCTTGTTCCTGAAGCTGAAATGCTATCATCACAACCTCTTCCCTTTTCCCTTGGCTGAGAACTAGAGCCTCAATAGTTCAGTCTCTAAACATAGCTCAGCCAGGGCAAAGAATTCAACTTGCTGAGCATTTTTTACACATTTTCTTTGAAGTTAATTTCTGTACCTTAAAATTATGAAAGTAAATTGCAGGGAATCATGCCTGATGAGATGCCAAAACAATAAATGGTGACAGGGGAAGGATTTTCAGGGATCAGAGGGCATAGCTTCAGGGTACACTTCACACTGCTCTCTCTCCTAAGCAGATGCCAGAAAAATGAAAAATATGCAGAATATGCATAACTAATTTCAACTTTTCTTGATGAAGAATTGAAACTCAAGTTGGTATATCTTTTCCTACACACACACATGCACACAAATAAACACTTATACATAATAAAATAGTATACATATATCAGTCATCATAGGGACGTGGTGGCTCAGTAGCTAAGATGCTGAGCTTGTCGATCAAAATATCAGAAGTTCAGCGGTTAGAATCCCTAGTGTCGCATAACAGGGTGAGCTCCCATTACTTGTCCCAGCTTCTGCCAACCTAGCAGTTTGAAAGCACGTAAAAAATGCAATTAGAAAAATAGGGACCACCTTTGGTGGGAAGGTAACAGCGTTCCATGCATCTTGGTGTTTAGTCATGCCGGCCACATGACCACAGAGACATCTTCAGACAGTGCTGGCTCTTGGGCTTAGAAACGGAGATGAGCACTGCCCTTTAGAGTCAGGAATGACTAGCACATATGTGCAAGGAGAACCTTTACCTTTACCTTATCAGTCATTAGAATGTGAATTTTACATTCAGCAATGTACTGTATGTAGGTGGGTAGGCACCCCACCTGTCATTTTGGAACAAAGAATATAAACCTTCAAATTCTTCTCAAGGCCACAGCAGCAAAAGGAGAGTTCAACCAGTGGCTTTGTTTCCATGGGCTATGTGGCCCTTTCTGAAGAAGTAAGCCATTACACCAATCTGCAAATTACATGTACTGATGTAAAAGCTAAATGAACAGCAGCTTTTCCCAAGACAGCACTATCCAGATGGCTTTTTTTAATCTGCAAACTCCATTATTCTTAGCCCCCAAAATAAGGGTCACATAGGCTGGTATTTTTACAGAGTTCTAAGCAGCAGAAGACTGGGAGAATTTGTCAAAGAGTGATTTGTTCTACTCCCAATTGCTCCTGCTTTCACCTCTCTGGATAACAGATGGCTCGAAGGCAGGCAAGAGACCTCTTCTCCCAAACCAAAAGAGAACACAGACCTGCAAGATAACCCAGTGTCCTTCTGCTGCTGCCAGGTCGAGGGCTTGTTCTGCTACTATCTCTTGACCTTGCCCCAGTGAGACATTATGGAAATTCCGGTTGTTAAATGTGTAGCCAAGTTTCTTTCCTGAAAGGAGAAAGTAAAGCATTTCAGTCCAGGGGAAAAAAAAACAGTGCCAGCAACTCACAGTAGATTGGCAGCCACAGATTTAGCTTTGTACTAGACCTACTACCTTGATTAGCTGTGCAGGCTAGGCTGATCCTACCTGGGATTGCAGTGCACAACAAATAGGGGTGTGTGGGTGTTAATCCTCCCCCATTTCTCTTTCTATCTAAAGTCTCGTGACTAAGCATCATGGCCAAATCTGCTGTTTAATTCCACAAGTGCACTGCTGCAAATAGTACTTTATATCTTCATAGATTGAGATGGTGTTTGGGAACAATATTGCTCTACACCCTAAGATGACTATCTCCCATGGTGCTCCTGGCTGTTTCTTAAGGCAACTTCAGTAATTGCAGTCCAAATTGCTGTGAGCTGGCCATGGGGCCTGAATGGTTATCCCCTTGTTTTTTGGTCCTCCCATCCATGCAAAGAAGGCAAGCCTCTTTAGATGACTCCCAGGTAGTCTTTCCTAACAGTGCCTGTCTTTAAGGACTGCTCCATCCTCACAAATCTCTTTGCCTTTCCTTTGTTTTCCCAGATATTTGCACATGGATGCCTTCACACCCCACTTCCCACAGTATCTCCTTTTATACTACACAAACTATTTTTTTTTTACTTTTTTCCTCCGCTTACTGTGCAATTGTTGCTCTGATGCTACAGTAATTAAAGGAACAAGAAATGGGAAGTTCTTTTGCTCCTGAATTCCTTTGTAAGATAATGGCAACTTTCCAGTAAGAAGGTACTGTAGGAAAATGATGGGCTGGGTGGGGTAGGAAGGGAAGGGGTGAAAAAAAGCACAGAGATCTTGTGCTTTTTAAAGAGATATATGTAAGATTAGATTTTTTAAAAAGAATAGTTCTTAATTGTTGGCCCACAGTGACCAGCCACTGGAGAGAAGGGGTACACCAAGCATCACAGCCAATTGGATCTGGGGGTTGCCCCTAAAATGCCCCAGCGGCTATCCACTTGAAGGACTTAAGAGAGCTTGGGTCAGAAAACAGAAGTTTTGGAGCAAAACTGGAAGACACTAGTGCTGATGTGTTTGCAGTGGGCTGAGATTGGAAGCCAAGCAGAAAGTGTGGATCTGCCTTTTGTCCGATGCTCCTATGGCAGTCCAACTTGCTCTAGGTCAAATGGAGAACAAGTGAGTCCAAGTTTAATGCAGTATGAGCAAACTCTTAAGTGGAATTAAGGGATTTTAGAACAACCCAAGATGTTTTGGGTTTTTTTGCTGCTGACAATTCAGAATTGCAACAAAGGTAAGAAAAACAATGTTCTGTACAGGTGAGGAACTAACACACCTTTCTGTGATTAACTGCTGCAGACATTTCTAATGAGCTTTTCTCTATTTAGACTCATACTCTTAGGAGTTGCAGTGCAATCAGATGTGTATTAGATCCTTCCGATTAAAATAACAAAAAGCTCAATGTCTTTACTGTAGTTGAACAAACAATTCATACATCAAAACCAGACATTGACATCTGGATCTATATTGGTCCAGAGAGAAAAATATGAGAATAAGCCATGGGATTCTTTCACACATCTGAAATATACAACTGCAAAGATTTATGATGCAAATCCATCTGTATCCTGAATACACTGATTGGCATATATTCCCATCTAAGACACCATGCCAACATCAGTGCTTGGCGTAATAACTGTGATTATTTTCAGAGGTACAAGTTGTGAGTTCAACAAACAACAAAGGGAAGGCTGTAACTCTTGTTGTGTGTTGCATATTAATGGATTATCATGACCCACAGGGTCTGCAAATAAAAATCTATTTGCCAAGTCTGCACAATGGATGCTAACATCAAAAGCTTCCTAATCTTTTTGATAACATGGCTTGCATACAAGCACCCTGGCTTTGCATGGAGTCAAAATCCATTAAGTTTCTCGGTGTCATAACTTTCATAGGAGTTGGATAGACATATGATTGCACATACTGGATCAAACTGAAATCCGGGTAGATATAGCCTATCTCAGCCTACATTTTGCAGCTCTTCACTTCATCCTTTTGCATATAAGGGTATATGATTTTGCTCAAATAACTTTCAAAACATCTTCGAGTCTTAATCTTTATTTTAAAAAAAAAGATTTATATTATGTTATTACAGCAAATTCCCCCAAAAGGGAATGTAAGATATTCGCATCACAGCTCTTTCATCATAGCCACATAGCAAATCTCATACGAGGAAATCTGGTCTATCTTGGACTCTTAGGATCAGGAAAAGTTTTCCCTTTGGGATTATTCGCTCAGTCTCAGGAGTTCCCAACACAAATTACTTTATGTAGATTTCCGTTATCAGTGGTCTTCTCAAACCCAATCAAAACAGAGGTTGTAAGAGAGATGTAAAAATAGGACTGCTGTGCCAGGTGTTTGAGTGGAAGGGACAAAAAAAATGGAGGTGTAAATAAAGTATATGATGGTGGCTTTTATGGCAGTGTGCTAAATTGAAAAGATGTCTCTCCCTGGAATCAACAAAGAAAGGGGATTTTATTTGTTTGTTTTGGATAAAGCAAGTTCATATGCAGTAGTGTCATTTGGTTTCTGATGCGTTGTATTTACCATGTTTCTCTACATCTTTCAAGGGATCCACTCCAGGTGAGAGGATGAAGAACATGGGGGTCGCAGGTCCTGACTCTTCATACGATGTTGCAAAATCCAGAGATCGTCCTGCCACGTATTTGCTCCCAAGCTTTTCTTCCACAAAATCCCTGTTGAAACAGATTGCTAAAGAATTATATATGGCAATTACAATGTGTTTATCAAATTAAGGAAACAAATTACTATAAGATATGAGAATTACTTATCCTAGACTGAAGACTCAATATCTCCACCTCCCAAATTCAATACCAATATCTCCACCTCCCAAATTCAATACCAGAAAAAAAATGTGGAAGAACTGCCAGCTTATTCACCTAATATGCCAGCTGGCAATACTGAAAGAGAATATTGACTTGAGGTCCCAGAGAGAAAAGTGAATGGCTTTTTTCTTAAGCATTGCTTTGACCAATTGTATGTTCTGCCCTTGAGAAAGGTTAGATTTCCAGAAAGCTCAAGATTGGAATAAGATTTATTTTATCCATCTTATGAAAATAATGGAAATGCATTTTAAACAAGAAATATTTATGGTTTTAATAAGAGGTCTTAATGTTGCCAATACTGTGGCACCAATATTGTTATTGCTTATTGCTACAAACTACCCAAATTATTAAAACTATTAAAACTTTAGATGCATAGAATGTAAAATACTTAATTTAATTTAATTAATTCAATTTATATGCCGCCCCTCTCTGAAGACTCAGGGCGGCTATTTAAACTTTAACAGCCACGGTGGTGCAGTGGTTAGAATGCAGTACTGCACGCTACTTCTACTGACTGCTGGCTGCCTGCAATTTGGCAGTTCAAATCTCACCAGGCTCAAGGTTGACTCAGCCTTCCAACTTTCCGAGGTCAGTAAAATGAGGACCCAGATTGTTGGGGGCAATAGGCTGACTCTGTAAACCGCTTAGAGAGGGCTGTAAAAGCACTGTGAAGCAGTATATAAGTGCTATTGCTATTGCTAAAATGGTATGGAGAACCATCAGAGACTAAGTCAGGAAATGGTACAAAACAAGCTTATATTGCAATATATTTGATATCTAGTCTGATACGCAATGTACCATCATTATTCTTAGTCATGATTTAGAAAAATACAGCTATTGGTACTGCTATAAAATCTAACTTTTCTCAAGAATCAATCGTGTATACAGGTAATATTTTAAAAATATTTTAAAAAGGAATACCAATAAGTGCATCTTCCTAGGTCCACTCCCTTCCTAAGCACCATTGCTAGAAAACCACCTTCTATCCATGGAATCGTCTCCAACACCAAAGTTCCAAACCATCAGCAGTCTTTCTGTTCTATTCTTTAAAGTCCAGCTTTTGTTTCCATAAATTATCATATCAAAAATGAATATCTTTTTCTTTGTTGCTATTCTACCAAGTGCTGGTCTGCATTGTACTTCTTGACTACTGTGCCTTAATATTTAATCCACTATTTTGATATCTTCATTGTCACTTTTAAGTCTGCTTGTTGTGGTTCTTCATATTTAATTTTATTCTCATTTTTCCCTATGCTTCTTGACTTTCATTATAACAGTTCCACGTCATTTGCATTTTCATCATTCAGAATAATGTCATCAGCATGGTGAATTTATTAATGTTTCTCCCTCCAGTTTAAAACCACACTCATTTTCCAATCCATACGTAAGAGGAGAGGAGAAGAGGAATAATTAAGGGGAGAGTACTGTATACAGCTTTGTCTTACTCCTTTGCCAGTCTGGAGCCAAATTGTTTCAA
This sequence comes from Pantherophis guttatus, assembly GCF_059756535.1. Taxonomy (NCBI): domain Eukaryota; kingdom Metazoa; phylum Chordata; class Lepidosauria; order Squamata; family Colubridae; genus Pantherophis; species Pantherophis guttatus. The sequence continues at coordinate 171,684,259 of NC_142064.1, forward strand.
CATGTTCAGTTGATATTGTGACTTCCTAATCTGTCCATAAGTTTTACATTGGGACCATGAGATGTTCCAAGATTCCTATTTTTCCAAACGCATTCCACGGCTTCAACATGATCTACAAAAAATATTGCTAATAACATGAAATAGAAGTTCTTTTACTGCAGATGTCAAGGTTGGGAACCCGCTGATAAATCCTCTACATTAGATGCGTTCAAAATGATTTTGAAGAAAAGTCTGGGCAGACCATCAGATACTGCTTCCTAGTGAGAAAGGCTGAATTAGATGATTGGTTTTCCAAATTTTGTGATTCTTTAATTCATGAGTATGGGATTGTTTTTCTACAACAATCATGCAGCTGCTGAAAATCAAATTAGAATCTTTGAGTCTTGGGACATAATCAGATATCCAACAGATGACTACACTGTTAAACTATTGTTTCCCAAACTTGGCAAAATTACCCAAAATAGGTAACGGTGGTTTTTCTTCAGGTAACAACACACAAACCCGTTAGCCAATCACAACAGGGACATTTAAATAAGGACCTTCTGACCATTGGTTTTGAGTAGTAAAGGAAAAGATTTCTAGAAGCTGTTAAACAATAAAGAAATCCTGGTGGAACAATAACATTTTGCTTTTCTCAAATCACTTGTACCATTGTTGTGTGCCTGTCTGTATATTGCTAAGCCCATTTTATTAAATAACTTATAACCAGTCAACAGCAACTGGCTTCTTGGTATTATTACTTATTTATTTGTTTATTTTTTTTCCTGTACGGATAAATAATGCTACAAGACCTATTTTTTTTTCACAGAACCTCGGAGAAATAACAGACAAAAATGTTACAATAAATTATAGAGCTTCCTTGTGCCAGAAGAGTTTATTTTTAGCATTTGAGAGATAGAAGGTATATGTCTTGCCCTCAGATGTGCAAGAATGCAGAAATGTGTTTGTCATGATGATGCCAGGACGGGCTATTCTTTTCCTTGCTGGCATTTTTAATAACAGAAATTATCGTAGAAAGGCAATAATGTTTAATGAGAAGACATAAAGGAAACCTTTCTGTAAAAGCAGTTTCATTTTGCAGTAAGCCAGGAGAGTGCAAGGATGATTGCACAGGATAGTCCAGTAATTATTACGATTGTTTAAACTGACATGCTGCTTTTTTTTAACCTGATGCTTGACTTGCAAGAAATGCCCCCGGGTCAATTCAAAAACCTTACAAAATGCAAAACAGTAGGTATCAACATGGGGAAAAAAACTTTGAAGTAATTGTTATGATTTAATTAAATGGTTGAAGAGAGGCTCATGTTAGCAAAATGTCAAGTTTATATATATTTTATTGGGAGCATTTCTGTAGAATATATAATCCATTAGGGAAGAAGTCTGGAATTTTGTCACGATTCTTCTCTGACAAGTGGAGTCTGCAAGGATACTGTAAGATGGATGCTCCCTCTTCCAGATTCCAGCCATTTAGCCACTGTTCCATTTCCTAAAAGCATTCTAATATGTGTCTATATCAATGTTTCTGAATCTTCGCCACTTTAAGAGGGGTGGACTTCATTCCCCAGCCAGCTTCAAGTCCATCCCTCTTAAAGTGGCCAAGATTCAGAAACACTGATCTATATCATAACTGTTGCATTATAAACAGTATTTTCTATTATGTACAGGGCTCTTTTCTGACTGAAAGGTTTTTAAGAATAAAATATATTGATAGGTTCCTTCATTCTAAAAGTAGTTGAAGAAATATCTGCTCAGGTGTTCCTGTTGTGTATGGTTGCTTTCCTTTTGATGTAATGGTTAATACACCAAGCTGGAAAACAGGTGACTGTAGGTTTTAGTCTAATCCTAGGCTCAAATCAGGCTGACTTTGGGCCAGTCACTCTCAGCTCTAGAAAGAACAAAGTGATAAGCCACTTCTAAAAATGCTGCCAAGAAAATTGGAGGGAGTTGACCAGGCAGCTGCTATGAATCAAAACTAACTTGAAAGTACACATTTTCTTTTTTCTGTTTTGGGTTTTCCAAAGATATTATTATAAGTCCAAGAATTCTCAATAAAGTATTCAAACCCTAAAACCGTAGATCAAATTCGTCAGGTGATAACCAAGTTGGGATGCTGCTGTATAAAGTTACCCAAATTTTTACTGTGCATGGAGCAGTCGTGGGTTGCTCCCGCTTTGGACCAGTTCTACCGAATAGGTAGTAACTTTAGGAAGTAGTAACGGCAGCCAGGCCACGCGCCCGAACTGGTTCCCCAGTCGCTGCTTGCTCGCCCACCCGAAGCTGACCGGAGCTAAGAAGCCTCCAGCCGCCTGGCCGCAGGGTGCCAAAAAGTCCTTCAGCCGGTGAAAGCTGCGCATGCGCGAAGATGGCGGCAGTGACTGGTGGTCTTTTCAGCGCTGTGCGCCAGTGGCTGGGTAGAAAAGAAGCCTCTCGGCTTCCGAGTTCAGCAGCAGGCTCAGTCCCTTCACACAGGGTCGCTTTTCTCCGCACCAGAGAAAGATTAAAAGGCACGGAGCAGCCTTTAATTACAAAGTTGTCTAGACGAGGTAAAAGAAAACAAACCACTGAGGGAAGAAGCCCACTGAAGCTGCAGGCATTGCAGCCGCCCCCCCCCCCCCCCCGCCCACTCCCCGCAGCTTGGAGCTCCAAGCGGAAGAAGTCCTCGGCTGTTGCAAAGAAGCAGAAGCTCTGGGTGAGCCATACCCACTTCTTCCTCTTTGAGAGCTGCTTTGCAAACAAGGTGCAAAGTGGCCCTCAAAGAGAACGAAGTGGGTGTGGTGCACCCAGAGCTGCCACTTCTTTGCAACAGCCGAGGACAGAAGAGTTCGCTCAGGAGCGACGCCAGCAAGGAAGGCAGCTGGGTTGGAGGGAGGCGTAGCCTGAGCTCTCTGGGACAGGTAAACAAGTGTGGGGAGATGAAGGGGAGCAGACTTGGCCCTCCACATGTTGCATCCCCCTCCCAGCCTTCGCCTGCGCCTCCGTGCCACCAGCATCTCCCAAAGACACTGCCGTTGGAGCCGCAATAGGACTGGGGCAGCCCAGTAGCAGCCATGAGCCGTGCTTTCCTCTAAGCGCTGTGGGCGGCAGAGGGAAACAGGTGCTTCTCTCTGTGAGACTTGAAGGGAAGCGAAGCTCATGGCTGCTAAAGCACCTCAATCAGCTACAGCCCAGACGAGCTGAGGAACTGCGGGGAGCCTCCCGTGTGTTGCATCCCCCTCCCAGCCTTCGCCTGCGCCTCCGTGCCGTCATCTCCCGAAGCCGCCGCCGTTGGAGCCGCGACAAGGATGGGAACAACCCAGTAAGCTGGTTCCCAAAAATGGTGCGGAGGCACGGGGGGAAGGATGGGAGGGGGTGCAACACGCGGGAGGCTCCCCGCAGTATCTTGGCTCGTCTGGGCTGCATCTCAGTCCGCTGCCCAGAGCTGGCGGAGTGGGTTGCTCCAGCTGCAATCACAAGGAAGGCCCGTTAGAGGCGAGAAGGGGCGCTTTTCAGCCAGGAACGGCAACGGAGGGAAAGCCGAGACGACCACCGCCACCCCATGCGTCCCGACCTGGTTATGGGGCCAGAGTCCCAAAAATTTTAGCCATCTTTTTGGTGGGCGTGGCTTGGGGGGGTCATGTGACTGAGTGCGTGAGTGACATCACGTTGGCCACGCACAATCAGTCACGCCCCCCCCACCTAGCCACACCCACCGAACTGATAATAAAAAATTTTAGAACCCACCCCTGGCATGGACCCGAGGTGGCACAGTGGTTAGGGTGCAGTACTGCAGCTACTTCAGCTGACTGCTAGTTCAGCAGATCAGTGGATCAAATCTCACTGGCTCAAGGTTGACTCAGTCTTCCATCCTTCCAAGGTGGGTAAAATGAGGACCCAGATTGTTGGGGGCAATATGCTATTTAGTATACTATCTTTGGTGTAAGCCACCCAGAGTCCTCAGAGAGTGGGCGGTATAGAAATATGAATAATAAAATAAATAAAAATAAAAAAAATAAAAAATTACTTGCATGTATTACAAAAATCAAATGGAAATTGGGCATTAGAGAAACATAGCATAATTTTCCAGCAGTACAAGATACTTTCAAAGACAGTCATGATGAAGATAATGCAATTATTACCATCAAGTATCAGTAACACAAAACTAATGTGAATAGAAAATATCCTTATTAGAATAAATCAGAACTTCATCGTGCCTTGCACTAGTCAAGACCTTAAACTAGCTAAAATTTGGCTCACAAACTTTGAGCAAACTCTTATGGTCTGTGTTACCTGGAAACATAAAAATATATTTTCTGTATAAACCAATCATTTTGAGAGAATAGAATTGAAGAGACCCCATCTCCCCATATTATTTAGAAATATTCCTTTTAGGTAGAAGATAAACATTTAATCTGACATTCAAAAGTGGTTTGAAATCTTTCATATTTAACATTTCTATATAAAACCCCTCTGGCTGGTTTTTTAAAAATAATTATTTAATTTTGAGTTTTTGAAATGTTGGAAATTTTGTTTTTTTAATTAGAAAACCACCCAGTGCTAATTTATTTGTGGGGGAAGAAAGAAAACAGACTAGACATGACAATAAATTGTGTATTATTTGCATCCTATTCAGACAATCAAAGCTGAAAATGGTAACGAACAAATGGAGATTATTAAGTCTATTCTGATTAAGTGGAAAATGAGGAGGAAATCACAGTGCAGAATTAAAAATGATTCACAGTAAGCCAGAAATGGGACTCTAGAAGGACAAGAGATATGACTCATCTGGCATTTCTTGGACACTTAGCATCAGAAGCTTAGAGTTTCACTCTGTTGACTAAGGCATCGTTCAATACTTTATGAACTCACCGGACAGCATAAGTCATACGGTCAGGTCGTAGTGCTCTCATCATACACAGATGCTGTAAAGCTGACTTATTCTTCCATTCCTGAGGGAACTTCTCCTTTTCAGGGCATTCAGACTCCACAAACTTCTTCCAGCGCTTGGCAGACCCTTCAATGTCACGATCCAGGTTCCGAAATTGTTCCATGGATGACAAGGCCTGGAAAAAGAGAAGTGCCCATAAATGAAAAATGGTATGGCTTTGCTCGATGGTTTCTAAAACCAATAAAAAGGAAACAACTTCTGGAAATTCAAGAATCAAGATTTAAAAGCATTTTGTAGCATTGTTGTTTTTTTTTCCAAAGATGGGATTTGTAGGTTTCAGAACTGTTTGGTTTTAATCATCCAAATTTTAGGGACATCCATGCAAATTTCTCAGAACACCAACAAGTCTTTCCAATAACATCATTACAACAGAGGTATGCCCCCTTCTCAAGAGGCCATTCTTGGACCAACAGTCTTCAATTATTATCATCCTTTCTCCAACCTTCCCTTTTTAGGGAACATTGTTTAAAAGGTGATCAGTTTGCAGTTGATAACACTAGAGGAGACAGCCTATTTGAACTCATAGCTCCTGCTTGATGAGCAGGTGGTAGCTATGGTCAAGAAGAACTTTGCACAGCTTTATCTAACATGCCAGTTATGCCCTTTCCTGGATAGGGAGGCTCTTCAGACAGTCATTCATTCACACGCTCCCAAACCCCCAAAATGCAATGCGTGTGTACACCCTGCCCCCTGCGCACGCCCTGCCCCCAAACATGCATCCCCCATACCCTTACACATGCACAGGTGCCCCTCACCTGCAGCCTGCCCCCTGCGCATGCACGTGCAGCCTCCTGCATGCACCCATACCCAGTGCATGTACACTCAGGCCCCCCACATGCCCCTGCACCCTGCACATGCACGCATGGGCCCCCATACATGCCCCATCCCCCACACATGCACAGCAGAGACCCGAAAACCAGCTTGCTGCAGAAGGCGTGTGCGCATGTGTGGCAGAGCTGAACTGGGGGTGGCGGCTCACATGCCCATAGAGAGGGCACTGCATGCCACCTCTGGTACGTGTGCCACAGGTTCACCATCATGGCTATAGTGGCTATTGGTTTACTTCTGGGTACTATATAAAGAGCTGATTATAAAATTCTTCTTGACATGAGGCCTGGTTATATGACAGACCATCTGTCTCTTGTTATATCTGCCCAGCCAGCACTAGCCAACAGTGTTGGCACACTTCAGGTCCCTTCAATCAAGCAATTTTTGGAAACCCAAGAGGTGTGTGCATTCTTTGACATAGCACCTGTCCTCTGGAATAAAGTTCTCTATCAAATATAGGTAGCTCCCACTCTGATAGCATTCCAGAGAGTCTTAAAACCTGGCTATCATCCTAGGCACTGAGTTATGATGGTTAAAGCCCTTATGAGTTTTGCTGATATAAGTTTTTTGTGTTGTCGGCTAGATTTGCCATCTTAGTCTTATCTTATCTGTCTTTGTTGGGGGGCAATTTTCAATCCAATGTTATTTCCATATACATATTGTGTATGTTAAAAAGTATTTTAGCAGTAAAAGTAGCTGGATGTCTAGATCTCAACCTGTTTCACTACAGGCAAGCTACATCACTGAATGTTGGCAGCTGGGACTTATCAATAATCTTCAGCTATTCTTGTCGAAATTTGCCTTTTATCTTGGAAAACCCACCTGGATTTGACCAGTCCTGTGCAATATGGACAATGCTGAACTGAATTTGCACTGGCCACGGTAGATGTATAGACGCCCTCTATAAATGGAGCAAAATACCATCAAACAAATTGTGACTGTGGGGTCAGAAAACAAACTATACAACATATAGTGTCAGCCTGCTAGAACAGAGCCTAAAATGGAAACTTTGCCAATTTCCTGGCTGTGACAAATAAAGCAAAAAATTCTATCTGTAATCTAGAGATATGTTTATAATATTTTAGATTTTATGCTTCATGTTTTGTATTTTTATCTCTTGTGTTTTTATTGACATGTGATGTGAATGTGCCATACAATAAATAAATAATGTTTTTGTTGGCTTTCTCTTTTTGACTTGTATTGTATTTCATTCTCTTTATCACACTGTGAGCTACCCAGAGTCATTCTGTAGTCAGGCAATACCTAAATCAAGTAATTTTTTAAAAGTAAAATTAAATCATTAAGGCAAGTCAAAGAATATGTGGTAACATCTCTTCTTTCTGAACAGTTCCCAATGGATAACTGTGTGTATGTAAAGTTTTCAAATAAAATATTTTAATACAACAGCTCTACCCAGTCCCAAATCAGCAAAAGGTTTACAATGTTTTCATGTGCATGCTGTAACATATCCCACTATGAAAGTTTGCTTTTAACAGCATAACATGCTGTTAACATGCTGGTCTGATAGAAAAGTGGATTCTGGCCTATAAGGAAACAACTTTTCTCTTAGCTACAGTTCCTCTCTTTCCTCCCCCTCCCACCCCCCATCTTTCAGTTTTTACTTTTTGTGGGGATTACTTGAATGTTTCTGTGTTCAAAGAAGTTATAAAAGCTTAATACTTTCTTTTTCTTTTGCCTCCACTTTTGCTTGGGCTAACAGAGGAAAGGGACAGATGGCTTATTCAGCCATATCCATTCCCATTCATTGAACTTAATTTTTATTAAAACAAATTAAAAACTTTAGAGAAGAAAAAACGGACTCTGATAGCATTCCCAAAAGGAATCTTAAACAGGAATGCCATTTAAGGAAGGGAATCTAATCTTTCATTTTCTGATCTCCAGCTGTTTAATCATAAGGTCCAAATTCTCCTATTCTGAACTGCATAGAGAGTTTCAAGAGTTTTCATACCGAGTGACCAATCTACTTTCACCATAAAACCATACAGAGAGAAACAAAGAAGAAGCTGCAAGCATCTTTACATTAATCCGGGGTTGTATTAATTTACCCATTGTGATACCTGCATTCCCTTCTAATGAAATGCCATGATTATTTTATGTAGCTGGAATACTGCCTGGTAACCATCCACTCGAAACTATCTTTAACACCCAAGATGTCACAATGCTCCGGGGGGGAGGCAGCAGAGAACAGATAAAGGTCAGGGAATTCATAATTGGTGCATTATATCAGAAAAGTTCTACAAAGAATCAAGCAACAAAATGGAAAGATTAAATTATGACTCTGACATTCTAGAATGTTAATATTTTTAACATAGCTGCTCAATAAAGCTATAAGCAGGTTTTATCATATAATCTTCATTTTAAAAACTGAAAGCATTAGCAAAATTCAGTGAGCATGCATACATGAAGCACTGAAGCAAAATTACTTTCCTCTACATTTATTACACAATACCTTTGCAGTAACTTTTTCATTTCTGCAAAATGACAGAGATGATTGGACTGATAGGGAAGAAGAAAATAATCCCATTTATCCAGGCATACTCAACTCATAATAAAGTGCTTCCAAACTAATCTTAGTTTGGTTGGGAAATTAAGTAATAGGCCTAGCTAGGATTTGCAGAAGTGACCATCACAAAAGGCCAGGGTTTAGGATCCAAATACTCCTTCCTCCTTTGTTTTGGAAAAACAAAAAGCATTCCAGAAAAAAATAATTACACACCAGTTCTGCAATAGTGTCAAGGAAAATGCACTGATGTGTCCACGAAAATAACCAATGATCTGAATCCTTATGAAGCAATGTCTATGTGAGAAAAGAACTCAGAAGTTGAGAAGAGTTTTCTGCCTGAAGGAACTCAGATGTGGAGAAAGTCATGCACATTGGATAAGGGGATTATCTGAAGAAATGTGCGTATGAGGAAAGACAAGGGGGCTAAGACTGTGTCCTATAAGGCCTCCTTAAATATAAATGAGCAAATGAATACATTACAGTTTGTTGAATGAAGAACTCTTCCTACTTCTTAAATTAGATCTGCCTCCAGAAGTTGTGAATGCTCTAACACTGGAGGTTTTAAAGAAGAGATTGGATAACATTTGTCTGAAGTGGTGAGCAGGGGGTTGGACTTGAAGACATCCAAGGTCCCTTCCAACTCTGTTATTCTATTCTATTCTATTCTGTTCTGTTCTGTTCTGTTCTGTTCTGTTCTGTTCTGTTCTGTTCTGTTCTATTCTATTCTATTCTATTCTATTCTATTCTATTCTATTCTATTCTATTCTATAGCAGATCCATGTTGAGATGTTCATGTTTGAAATTTAAGATCTACAAATCCTGACTTCTCTCTGTTTTATAAAGGCATACTGTTCCCATATGATGATCATTCATCTGAAAGTTGTTTGTTCTTAGTCAGGAGAAGAACAATATTTAGGAAATTGGCTGGTCAGATTTGGCCTTCAGGGCACTATTTACCTCAACTTGAAGCCAGCAAATGCTCAATAATATTTTCCAAAATTAGAAATTGAAGGAGGCCCATCACCTTCCCCACAACAGTTCTATTACCAGTGGCTATAGATTGCAGAGAACTGCTCATCATAAAGTGATTTAGCTTTTTGATTTTTCACTTCTATAATTACAAAACCTACTGTAGGAAGCACTGTTTTTTTGGGATGTTTTTTGTTTGCTTGCGTGTGGATGGAGGGATGGATGATTAAAACAAATTTCTTCTTTGATATGGAATACAAATGATCACGTGCCTATTATCAATTTTATATTCAAATCCCTTTAATACACCAAAGTAGGACAAGCAGACAAAAAAACAAAAAGAGAAAGTGATGTGTGCAGAAGAATAAACTTCAGTTTTAAATTTAATTAAAGTCAAAGAAGATAACCTACATCACTTTCAAAGCATCAACCAGCGATTGCTGTATTCATCACTCTTAGTTTGACACCATGATAGATATAGTCACCAGTTTGTTATAGTGGTGAAGGTGCTGGTCTAGAAATCAGGAGACTGTGAGATCTAGTCCTGCCTTTGGCATGAAAGCGGGCTGCAAAGTCCATCTCTCTCAGCCAGCCTCTCACAGGGTTGCTGTTATGGGGAAAATAGGAGGAGGGAGGAGTATTAAGTATGTTAATTATACAAATAATAAAGGTGGGATTTTTAAAAATCTAACAAATAAATATGAATAAATAAATAAATAAAATAGTGTCTCTTGAAGACACTATAAGCTGCTAGTGGGTGAAAGATGTTAAATATGCCACAGAAAGGAGTGCCTTAAAGCAAGAAACAAAAGGAAACAAAAGCCTTGAACTACTCATCAAAAAGTATGGTCAGCTCCGCTAATAAATCTCAGGCAGAATTATAGACCTGATCTTCTGAAGCACTTCTAAAATTACAACTTTTGTTTTATTTTTACAATGTTGGTGAATATGGAAAGAAAGAAAGAAAGAAAGAAAGAAAGAAAGAAAGAAAGAAAGAAAGAAAGAAAGAAAGAAAGAAAGAAAGAAAGAAAGAAAGAAAGAAAGAAAGAAAGAAAGAAAGAAAGAAAGAAAGAAAGAAAGAAAGAAAGAAAGAAAAGAGGGGGAACTTTATCATCACAAGCTGGTGATGATGTTCACACAAGCTAGTTCTGGTGCATAATGTATATTACATGTACATGTTCTTAAACTTTCTACAGGAGAACTAAAAACAAAGACAGAGCTTTCTAAATGATATGGCGCTCCCATATAACACCTCTCCTGCGCTAGTTGCACTGGCTCCCGGTGGTCTTCCGGGTGCACTTCAAGGTGTTGGTTCTCACCTTTAAAGCGCTCCATGGCTTAGGGCCAGGGTATTTACCAGACCGCCTGCTGCTACCGATAACCTCCCACCGGCCAATACGCTCTCACAGAGAGAGCCTCCTCAGGGTGCCGTCGGTCAAGCAATGTCGGCTGGCGGCCCCCAGGGGGAGGGCCTTCTCTGTGGGAGCACCCGCCCTCTGGAACGAGCTACCTCCCGGAATACGGCTGATTCCGGATCTCCGCACTTTCCGTAAGGCCCTGAAGACGTTTTTATTTCAGCAAGCCGGTCTGGCCTGAATAGATTTTAGGGGTTTTTAATTGTATTGCTAGGGGTTTTAAATTGGGGCGGCCGTTTAATTTAATTTATTTTTAATTATTTTAACTTTTATATTGCATGTTATTTTAATTCTCGGCTGTTCACCGCCCTGAGTCCCTTCGGGGAGAAGGGAGGGATATAAATTAAATAAATAAATAAATAAATAAATAAATATGCAGAATAGTTTTGGCTGAAGTAATGTTAAATGGAATAGAGTTGTTTGCTTTTCCCAATACTGTATCTTGGATGAGCAACACTATTTTGATCTGAGTGTTTAAAAATAATCTTTACAACGAACAACCTTAAGGGCATAGAGAGAGAAAAAACAATACATCCCAAATTCATCAAAGCAGAACACCTTGGCAGGAGCTGAAACATTATCTACCATGCACCATATTTCAACTACTTTTTCCTTCACTTGTAATTCAACTCAAAATACTTCTCAATACTCAAAATACTAATATTAATGAATATAGCAGTATAGTATATGCAGTTACGAAGGTTTTATATCTATAAAGCTGTTAGTCCAGGCAGAGTAAAAAGGGATGTGATGCAGTTATACAACTTCTCTTATGCTATCCAGATCCTGTAATTGAACTCTGAACATTTCTTTATAGCTGCCTATTTTTAATCCAATAGTTGACATCAACTCTTGCCAATTTTGTCATTTCTTCACCTTCTGCAATCAATTGGGGTTTTTTCCCCACCAGAAACTCATTCTCTAAGACTACATACATTTCTTAGTAAAAGGACACCTTAGTAAAATCTCACTTGAATTAGACTTTTGCTGAGATTTCTCCATGAAGACTGGAGAAGTCTATGGCTTCCCTCCTTTTACATTTTCCTTGCTGAACAGAGAAGCAAGAGGCAACACTGTAAAACCTCATTTATTTGAATCTCCCATAATTATTTAGAAGGTTAAATCTTTTTTTCCAAAGGCAGAAATTGTCCGTAATGAAGATAAGCAACCTTTTTGGCCAGGGGACATTTAAAATTTGGAAAGCATGTGGTGATAGGGATTTTGTGGCAGCAAATGTGGCACCAAACAACAGGGTGTATCAAATGGTACAACTTTGTTTTTCAGAGCTGCTCTAATTCATTGGACTCCGTATCAACATAGAAAAGCAAAGTTCTCTACCTTCATGCTTCCCATCAAGTCAGTTCTGTTAAGGTTTTCTTTGCCTGGCTAGTTGCCTCCAAAGGAAAATATGCACTGCAGTCTGTTGCAAGGTCAGCAAAATTGCCACTTCAATCCAGCATGGTAACTAAAGCACCTAGAAGCAGGGGGATTGTTTCCCTCTGCAAAAGTACATCCAAGTGGCACTTCATCAGAAGTCCAATCAAAGCAATGCACCACTTGGAGGCATTTGACAGGCCTATTAAATTTGAAAAGGGAGACTGATGCTTTGATTTGCATTTCATCAATTTCCTCTCTGCCTGTCTGTCTGCCTGCCTGCCTGCCTGTCTGACTATCTTTATCTATCTATCTATCTATCTATCTATCTATCTATCTATCTATCTATCCATCCATCCATCCTTTGGTCCCTCTCTCTCTCTCTCTCTCTCTCTCTCTCTCTCTCTCTCTCTCTCTCTCTCTCTCTCCCACTTCTTCCCTCCCTCCCTCCCTCCCTCCCTCCCATCTCTCTCTTTCTCTCTCTCACACACACACACAAAATCATGTAGGTCAGGGAACCTGGGCACATTATATTACCTACTTCTAGACTATAAGGATGGTCAGAATCTCTCTTGATAACAATCCAATGGCATCTTGCTCCTTCTACAGAAAGTTTCCCTAAAGATCTTTGATGATTTCTAGTACACTTTCAGAAGGAACAGCATATACCCAACTTAAAGTATTCTTGGACTTAATTATTTTATAACAGAACGCTTGGTTAAAATTCTTTTGACTAAAGCAAATCTTATTTCAATGTAGCCTGTATATTTCAGAAGTTTTCAAAGAACTGCAAACTTATTCCTAGCTTTTCCTGATCGGCTAACAGCAGGCCTAGGTCATATGCAAATAAACACAATCTGCAAAGATAGCCCTGGATTTTATGACTATTCTAAGAGGTCAGAACATCCCTGATGAATAGTTTGAACTGAACCCATCTGAGCTACTCTCCCACTTTTACTTCTCATATCTTTGATTGTCTTTGTTTCCAATCCATTCCAGCACTTGATGGATTGGATAAGAGATATGATGAGACCACTTTTTTTTTTTTTTTTTTTTTGCCAATTCCATTCTCTAACAATTTAAGGCTCGACCCTGAGTTGTTAGGTAGAGTCAAGCACTTTCCTGAAGTTGATGAAGCAGGAAAGCATTTCCTTCTCTTCTTAAAAGAACATATGAGATATTTTGTATTGTAAAACTGATTGGAGCTATGAGACCAATTTAGTTTTCATGGATCATTTTTCTACTTTATTCTTTCACGGAGGACACTGCAAAACAGTTTGCTGATATTGCAGCAGTTCTTCATGGGGGCAAGGACTGACCCATTCCTACTTTCTCATTAAAATATGAAAGGCTGTTAGCTGATGTGACCATGTACTGTATCTGTAAAATGCCCTATTCCTATTGCAGATTACAGGTCAAAGGGAGGAGAAGGGAAGGAAGTTGTGATCTCTGGTTATCCAAAGTTTTTTAAAAAGACAGTACTGTTCCTCTGTATTATAAGACAAGAGCCAGGGATGTGAGTCTTCATCAGAAAAGGCAGAAATATTGCTTGTTAGCAACCAAGAAATGTTTTATAAAGTGATACAGAAATAGAAGAAAGTAGGGAGAAGATTTCTGGGGTGACAGAAGAGAGAAGGAGATGGTCATTATTAGAAAAAGGTGTTGATTGCTGCACTACAACCCCTCAAGTTGCCTTGATGACAGTCCCAAGATTCTACAGCTGATGACTAAATCATAGAATTGGGAATCAGCCATTCAAGAATTCATCCTAATAAGCAAGGGTGAAATGCTCCCGGTTCAGACCGGATCAATGGAGGCGGGTGGTTTGGCTAACCAGTAGCAAAAATCCCTGCCCCCCCCCCCAATTGCCCAGCTGAGCCGCACAATCATCAGAGGCTTTTTTTTTAAAGCATTTTTTCTACAATCTCTTTGGCCGAAAAAATGCTTTTAAAAGTAAAAAAAAAAAAAGCCTCTGATGATAGCGCGGCTCAGCTGGGATCATCAGAGGCTTTTAAAAAAAAAGAAAGCCTCTGCCGATCAGGAAGTCAGCTGGGATCATCAGAAGTTTTAAAAGCATTTTTTTACAACCTCTTCAGCCGAAGAGGTTGTAGAAAAATTGGTTTTAAAAGTTAAAAAAAAAAAAAGTTGGCCACGCCCACTCAGTCATATTACCCCACCACCACCAAGCCACACCCACAGAAACGGTAGTAACAAATTTTACATTTCACCATGTTGTGCTAATAAGCACAACAAAATTGTCTTCTATTGTGGAACCTAATTGGAATTGACTAAAATGTGTCTGTCATGTCACACTCACTCTGCTTTGTTTGCCCAAACAGCATTTGTGACTCTAGGTGACTAACATAGGTTTGTTTGTTTTTTAATCAAATGAATAGCAGAAAATAATGTAAACATGAATTGTATTCAAAGCCCATAACCCTAGGTCCAAGAAACACATGTATATACACACAAAACATGCTCATCTGATATCTAGCCCCATGAATACACAGGTCTTTTAACACTTTACAAAAAGCCAGCAGGGTGAGGCTCAGTGGTGAAATCCACTTACCTTCGCTACCTGTTCAGGAACGGGAGCGCACAGGACCACGAGCACGCTATGCACGCAACCTCTTCTGCGCATGTGCAGAGGGTCAAAAACAGGACGAAAGATGTCCCGGCGGGTGGGCAGAGCCTCCTGCCGCTGGCGCTACCGGTTCGCGTGAGCCAGATAGATCCGGCCGGATTTTACCGCTGGTCAGGCCCATAAGAATCTCAGGGAGAATATGTTCTAGAGAGCAGGAACCACCACAGAGTAGGCATAGGTCCTGTCAGATAGCATTTTAAAGTGTGTATGTACATCTGAATGTGTATTTGACCATGTTCCATTGGCAAATAGCCTAACATCATTTTCCAACCTACCTAGTTGTTTTCAAGGATTTCGTGACTGAAGAGGTCATCCTACAATGAATAGATCAAAACTTCAAGACATCCTTGGCAAGCAGAGGTCTCTTCAAGGTCTCCACAATGAACGCTACAACTTGACTTACGACCACAATTGGGACCAGAATTTCCATTGCTAAGTAAGGCTGTTGTGTGAGTTGCGCCCAGTTTTGCAACCTTTTTGTCATGGTTTTTAAGCAGGTCACTGCAGGTGTTAAGTCATTAAGCAAATCTGGTTTATGACTTTGCCTGTCATAAGTCAGTTGGGAAGGTCACAAACATGATCCTGGGACACTGCAATTGTCATAAATAGATACTGGTTGATCACATGACTGTGAGGAAGCTGCAATGATCGTAAGTATGAGGATGGGTTATAAGCAGTGGTGGATTTCAAAATTTTTTACTACCTGTTCTGTGGGTGTGGCTTTGTGGGCATGGCATGGCTTTGTGGGCGTGGCAGGGGAAGGATACTATAAAATCTCCATTCCCACCCCACTCCAGGGGAAGGTTACTGCAAAATCCCCATTTCCTCCCGATCAGCTGGGACTTGGGAGGCAGAGAATAGATGGGGCCGGGGCCAGTCAGAAGTTTTACCAGCGGTTCTCCGAATTACTCAAAATTTTCACTATTGGTTCTCCAGAACTGGTCAGAACCTGCTGAAACCCACCTCTAGTTATAAGTCATTTTTTTCACTGCTGTTGTAATTTTGATTGGTCAAGTTTCCCTATTAATTTGCTATCAGGTCTTCTGAAAATCTAGTTGACCTCTGGGATTGAAAGATAATTGACATGGTGGTTTCTGGATCCTATCCTAACTATAATCAAACGAGTTTCCTGATTTTCAAATGCAATTTTGGTAGAAAACTCCAAATAAATCTAGCAAACAATCTAACTCATAGTGGCTATAGTTGTGAAGAAATTGATCTTCCATGTTACTATTACATCTGACAAAAATTGTCCAACTGAATCTCTTCAGAGATTGGAAGATTACTGCATTTTACTCTATCTGATATCCCATTATCAATTGCAATTACCCAATTGCATTCAAAGTTACATCAACTGGAACCTACATTAACACTGCTTTCTTACAATAGGAAGATATTTCATCATACCTAGAACAAACAAACCAGCCCAGTGATGCCCTCGATGTGATGGCCCGGTGCCTGGAAGCGGTACGGGTCTGGATGGGAAGGAACAGACTTCGACTCAACCCTGCCAAGACCGAGTGGCTGTGGGTACCGGCATCTCGGTCCATAGGAGAGGTTCCATCACTGGCTATAGGGGTTGAAGTTTTACCCCCTGTAGACAGGGCACACAACTTGGGTGTCCTCCTGGACTCATGGTTGAGTTTAGAAGACCATATAATGACCGTGACCAGGGGGGCATACGCCCAGATCCGTCTGGTGCGCCAGTTGTGCCCCTACTTGGACCGAGATGCCCTATGCACAGTTACTCATGCGCTAGTCACCTCCTGTATTGACTACTGTAACACTCTCTACATGGGGCTGCCCTTGAGGACCACTCGGAGGCTTCAGCTGGTGCAAAATGCAGTTGTGATGGGAGAATCCCGATACTCCCATGTAACACCTCTCCTGCGTGACCTGCATTGGTTGCCAGTTGCCCTCCGGGTGAGATTCAAGGTGCTGGTGATGACCTATAAAGCCCTACATGGCTTAGGCCTAGGATATTTGGCGGACCACCTGCAGCCAGCAACAACATCCCATCGCCCGGTTCACGCCCATAGGGAGGGCCTGCTCAGGGTGCCGTCGGTGAGACAATGTCGGCTGGCGGCCCGCAGGGGTAGAGCCTTCTCTGTGGGCGTGCCCACCCTCTGGAATCAACTCCCCTTGGGGCTCCGGTTGGCCCCTGACCTTTGCACCTTTCGCCGCGAATTAAAAACTTGGTTATTCGAGTCCCCCTGCCTGGACTGATGAGGTTTTATACGGGATTTTTAGCTTTATCTGATTTAATTAGGCATTTTAACTTTGTATAATGGATTATTGTGGTTTTTATTGTTGTGAGCCGCCCTGAGTCAGTTGGAGATAGAGCAGCATATAAACCTAATAAAATAAATAAATAAATAAAAATAAAATAAATAGTAACAATTCTGGTTTGTTGTTTTATAATCATCCAGATTCCCACATTGTTTGATAGTTTCCAACCATGTTAAGGCAAGATATCTTAATATGCCACTTGGACAATTGCAAAGCATTTTACAAGGGCTGGTCCTGAAAAATGTGCAGAAATTTCAGCTAAAAGGTAATGCTGCCAGAGAGGCAGAGATTAGTTATAAGAAGCATGTTTTTTTAACTTCCTTGTTAAAAAATTACACTGGCCATTAGTTTATTTCTTGACACTCTTATTAAATGGTTCCAAAAAATGTAAGACTGACCTTAATAGTCACATAGTCCTTGACGTTTTCATTCAAAAAAGCAAATGTATTACAGGTCAAGACAAGAAATCCTCCTCAGGGTAGTCAATTTATGCTTTAACCTTTTTCACTTCTCTTAATCAGTTCTTTGTTTATTGCTGAAGGACAGCTTGAGCTCTTGTGATTAGCTGGCCATACAGATCATGCTTTTCCTCCCACTAAGGATGGTAAATGTAGCACAAAAATCTACATTCAATCACTCCATGGTCTTATTTTGCTTTAATAATTTGACCTCAAACTGGAAGCAGTTTAGAGTAATGGTGAAGGTGCTGGCCTAGAAACCAGGATGGCATGAAAGCCAGCGGGTAATTTTGGGCCAGCCACTCTCTCTCCACTTACCTCACCTCACCAGGTTATTGTTGTGGAGAAAATAAGAAGAGGAAGGAGTATTGGTGTCCTTGCCACCTTAAATTGTATATGAAAAAATGGCAGGATTTTAAAAAAAAGCAGCTCCAGAAACTGGGGTGTAAAAATGGCTTAATAGCAGAAATGTTCTATCACGAAAAGTGTCTGTGTGTGTATACATACATACATACATACATACATACATACATACATACATACATACATACATATTCAATACAATCACTAGTAGTAAAGACATTTGGAGTATAAAAGTTACCTTGATGCCACCCCATGATTGATTTGTCAAAAAATCTACCGGACTGGTGACTCCTGTTTGGGCAGGATATCGCAACAGGAAGTTAAGTTCCATTGCACTGATTTCTTTGTTCTTCAGAAGTATCTGAAACAAAAACCCAGACTGAACTACAGAAATTTGCCAACATTTCCAGCCCAACATTATAAGGGCAGAAACAAGACTCCGGATGCTAAGAAATATCAAAATGCTAGCAAGTGGGCGGAAGAGAGATGTCAGGAATTGCAGATATTTCGTACTGAACTGTTTCAGTTCAATTTACCAAACCACAATACAATGAAGGATCTAGAACAGAAATGTCAAACTTGGCGATGACATGTTGTCACATGATATATTGCAACTTTTCCCCCTTCACTAAAAAGAGGGTGGGTGTGGCCAGTGTATCACACATCTGGCCCGCGGGCCACAAGTTTGACATCCCTGATCTAGAACACCAATTTAACCATCATATAGAGACTTAAAAGCAATGATCTACCACTGAAAGTGTTACAGAATTTATTATCTACAATCTGGTATGTCCTAAGCAAAATGTTGCAGCATAGAGAACATTATTTACCAGTGCATACCACTTAGAAAGTAACTGGCATGAGAGTTAACAAACCCCAAAGTTACCTGGAAAGTGACTTGGGCTGTGTACGTCAGTTTGTCACATTCAAAGAGTCCACGAGTTGTATATTGAAACACTGAGAACGTGATGCTATCAATCAAATTGTTTACTCGCTCTTTCAGGATTTCATCTGGTGGAGCTCTTGAGACAGCTTTCTGGAAGACCACATTAAATGCCTAAATGTAGTGAGAAAGAAAACACAGTGAGAATGAAACACTTCGAATATTTTTAGTAGATTTCCAAATGTCCCTGGCTTAATAACAGAATAATAGAGTTGGAAGGGACCTTGGAGGTCTTCTAGTCCAACCACCTGCTGAGGCAGGAAACCCTATTCCATTTCAGACAAATGGTTGTCTAATCTCTTCTTAAAAACTTCCAGTGTTGGAGCATTCACAAGTTCCGAAGGCAAGTTGTTCAACTGATTAATTGTTCTAACTGTCAGGAAATTTCTCCTTAGTTCTTTTCTCCTTGATTCGTTTCCATCCGTTGCTTCTTGTCCTACCCTCAGGTGATTTGGAGAATAGGTTGACCCCATGTTGATCCATTCTAACCTTTGAAATTACAATTAAAACAATCTAGTTTCTGATATAAAATGTCATTCTGGATCTCATTCAGAAAATTGAAATGAAAGTAGTATATAGCGCTAGCTAGTATTCAGACGGTCTAGCCGGGATGAAATCCAGCAGGTTCTGACAGGTTCTGGAGAACCAGTAGCAGAAATTTTGAGTAGTTTGGAGAACCAGCAAATACCACCTCTGGCTGGCCCCAGAGTGGGGTGGGAATGGAGATTTTGCAGTATCCTTCCTCTGCCACGCCCACCAAGCCACACCACGCCCAAGCCATGGCCACAGAACCAGTAGTAAAAAATTTTGGATTTCGCCACTGCGGTCTAGGAATAAGTAACCTGCATATAAGGCTGCACCTTATGCAGAATGGAAGGATTCCAATTTTCAACTTTTTGAAGGCCAAAAATATAAATCTGTTATTCTACTGTCATGGGCATTAAGGAAAGCAGATTTAAACAGAACTGGGCTACTCCTTCTTTGTCTTTTATAATTAGCAATGGTGTTATACATTGTAGAAAACTGAGCTGCCCTCATAAGTTAGCTGTCTCCTGACAAACTCCATTGCAGCTGGGCCAAAGCAATCATTCTGCTTCAACTGCATGGCATATTTGACTCATTAGTTCAAATTTGTTCTGAGCTGAAATTAAAGGAAAGAGGGGGGGAAAGAAGGAATCACTTGATTCTTTCACCTTACTAGGAAATTTTGTAGGAAACAGACACATCTTACAGGCATAGTAGAGCTCCAAATCTAATTTACATGGCTATTGCCTTCCTGGTCAGTATATCACATTTCCTGTGGTGCCTGAGCTCTCTTTTGGTCTGGGGATGAATTGTGATTTTTAGTTGTCTTGGTTGCTCTTTTCAACTCTCCATTCTTCTTTTCAGCCAGCCTTATGTTCTGCCCCACAATCATTTAGTATCTCTTCCTTTTTCAATTCCTTGCAGCTTCACCTGTCAGAAAATCATCATTTTTTCTTCCCTTCATATCTTTCAAATCCCAGGATTTTAGTCTATAACTAAAGCTTAACACTGGGGCAATTTTTATGGATCTCACCATGGATACATTTGGCATCAACCACTGAACTGTCATTCTTGGTGGCAGGGATTACTTTATGTAATATGTCACTGGAATTAAACCAGGTCTACTTCTTACTGCAGATTCAAAGAGATCTCAAAACATATTTATTATCTCAGGCCTTTTATCACTGCTATTCGGCTTTTGTATTTTATGACAGTTACCTTTTACTGTTGTTGTTTTATATAAAACTCTTTACTTTATGAGCCATCCAGAAATTATTTTCATGGGTTTCATGAATTTTCAAATTAAAGATTTTTTTTGGCTTGTAAGAAACCTACCAATTATCAATCTATAGATTTCTGAAAAATATATGCACATCATATGTAGCGTTCTAAGTATGTGCTATTAGTTTGTGGAAAGCTGGCAGAAATAAGTTGGCTTGCAAGATAATTATAAGATTAAAGGTCCAACTTGCATTGAATAGCATAAACATACAGGAGAAGAAAATTGGGCTGTAATTGCACATATGGCATACTGGCCGGAACTGTCAAAATGTGCCAGAACTGGCCAGTACTGTCCTTAATGTTAGTCTGCAATGCTTCCTATAACAAGGGGGCGGGGGGAAACCCTGAGCAAAATAAAAACCATACACAAAAGTCATCAGTTGCCATCAAATGGAATATACAATAGAGCAATTATGGATGGAAAGGAATTTAGACTGAATTCTAAATTGCTATATCTTGCTCTTAAGTTAAATGCCTGTCATATTAACCCTTGAATAATATTGTTTCTTAGGAATGAAAATCTCAGCAAAAAATTAAAAATAGTTTCTAGTAATATTTTGTTTAGGCATGCAATATTGTTAAATTACTCATAGGACAAGTTTTTTTCCCACTGAATGTTCTTGGAGCTTTCTGTAACTTGAGCTATTGCAAATTGTAAAGAACTATTTAAATCTCTGGTGGAAACTTAATACAATAACATTTGTTTCTCTAGTCTTCTATAAAGTGAAATTCAGCAGATTTCTACAAAAGTTTAACAGTTTAATCTGCCGCATTCAGAGTCTGAATATTATAAAAACATGAAGAATGGCACAAACAAAGGCCAGGAATCTTTTTGTCATACATTTTTATAATGCACAAAAAGAACCGATTAAAGATGACATAATTCACTGGCCTGAATATCCTTAAATAACTACAGTATCTAAGGCCTAGGACATTTTAAAAAATGCAATCTAAATCTATTGATATATTTTGCATTGGCTGGTAAATGAAGCTAGTTAAGGGAGAGAGTGGGGGGAGTAAATAGGACTTCGTGGCTGACAGGAATGGTTATTCCTGTCAGAGTCAGAACATCTGTGAAGTGCAAACATAAAATAATTTTTAAAAATGCTGAAATTTTAAGGGAGAAAAACAAGATTTCACAATGAACACTGAAATCTTTCCAGATTTGGTGAAATTCTGGCAGCTTTGAATTACCAAAGTTTAATGAAATTTTCACCTGAGATTACTATACACAATAATGTTTAAAGTTACTGGCAAGATTGCCAGACCCCTCCTGCTAGTGGGTCTCTTTAGTCTCAGACTCCTTATCTGTTTCTGAAATTTAGAGAAGAATTGGAATGGAAAAAAGAAAGAAGAGGGGAAAGCCAAATCTTATTGTAGATGAAACTTGTACCTTTAGAGAAAATTGGTACATGGGATTGATGGTATTGAGGTCATTCATGATGAAATACAGCAGGGAAGCACGAGCTGCTGCAGGACGGTAATGTTCCCTTGCCTCATTAATCTTGGTTTCTGTTATCTTGGATTCCTGGACCTGAAAGGAAGTAACAATAAAACTATGAAGAGGCAAGGTAGCCACACCTACTGTAGGTACAGATTTTCTTAGTTTGCATAGAGATGGCATGGTTTTAGATAAATTTGTGTATATGTAGCACGTGAAGTACCTCTCCTGCCAGTTTCTAATCCCAGCATTTCTGGATGTAGAGCATATCATACATACATAACCATCACTTAAATTAATTATCAAGGAATTAACTTCCATCAGATTATACTTTTCTTTCCAAGGTCGTTCCTATGCTCATATTAAATTTTCAAATATCTTAAAATGGAGATGTTACATAACTTTATCAGCAAGGATGTCTGAGCTCCAGCTACCAAACCCTCTGCACAAATAGTTCAGAAACATCTCTCATTTGTGCTGAAGGGCAAACCTGGCAGTGCCCATTCCCATGGCTCTTCAGTGTGGTACAGGTGAAAGATGTCACTAGCATTTGCAAAGCAAATCATCTAAGTCAGATGAGTATTGAATAGATAATTTTCAAAGCCAAATTTTCACCCAGGGAGCAGCCAAGATGCTGAATTCCAGCCAATTTAATACAGAGCGTGGAAACTTCAGCGGATTCTGCCATACTGTGTAGCCTCCACTCGATTCCTAATTTAATTCAGTAAATGTAATGTGTGTGAATTAACTCAAGTAAAACACTTTGTATTAAACTTAAATGCTTTAAAACATCTTGTTAGAATGCTGTAGTTGTATGGTCTTTGCATCCAGTGCTACTATTTCTCTTAAATTGCTCATTAAAGGCATCTGAACTAAAACAAAAATGCTTAGTAAATCTTGCCAGAATGTGGTTTTATCGTGATTTCTAGCCTCCAAGCTGCAGAACAAACAAGATGCATTTAACCAATTCATTTATTTTTAAATCTTATTTACAAATTGCCAGAAAATTGACAAAATACCTAAATATACCAACACAAACACATACACACTTAACAAAACAATGTTTGAAGGAAAAAATTGAAATTAAAAAAAAGATTAATAAAAAACCTAAACAAACTAAAAATGAGAGAATAAGGGGGGGGAAATCTACTTTATAGATTATTTATTTATTTATTTATCGAATTTCTATACCGCCCTACTCCCGAAGGACTCAGGGCGGTGTACAGCCATGAAATAAAACACATAAATATACAAAATTTAAAATCGAATAAAAATGAATTAAATAAATTTGGCTGAATTAATACCCATAATTTAAAATACCCATAATTTTAAAATACATTAAAAATTTAAAATTTACATTTAAAAGGGAGAAGATTTAGGCGAGGCCCGCTTGATGAAATAAAAGCGTCTTCAACTCGCGGCGGAAGGTGCGCAGATCCGGGATCCTCCGTATCTCTGGGGGGAGCTCATTCCAGATCGTCGGTGCCCCCACAGAGAAGGCTCTCCCCCTAGGGGCCGACAGCCGACATTGTTTGGCCGACGGCACCTGGAGGAGCCCTTCTCTGTGGGAGCGTACTGGTCGGTGGGAGGCTGTTGGTGGTAGTAGGCGGTCCCGTAGATAACCAGGTCCTAAGCCATGGAGTGCTTTAAAGGTGGTAACCAGAACCTTGAAGCGCACCCGGAAGACCACCGGGAGCCAGTGCAGCTCGCGCAGGAGAGGTGTTACATGGGAGCTCCATGTTGCTCCCATAACCACCCGCGCGGCCGCACTCTGTGCCAGTTGGAGCCTCCGGGTGCACCTCAAGGGGAGCCCCATGTAGAGAGCATTACAATAGTCCAGACGAGAGGTGACGAGGGCATGAGTGACTGTGCGTAACGAGTCCCGATCCAGAAAGGGACGCAACTGGCAAATCAGGCGAACCTGATGAAAAATCCTCCCGGTCACGGCCGTCAAGTGCTCTTCTAAAGACAGCCGTGAATCCAGGAGGACGCCCAAGTTACGAGATTATACTTATCAACAGTCACATTTTTTTTTTCTTATGCTCAATCATGTCCGATTCTCAGAGACTGCCTGCAGGGTTATTTTGGCAAGGTTTTCAGAAATGGTTTACTATTGCCCCCTGCTTAAGGCTGAAAGAAAGTGACTGGCCAATGTCTCCCTGCTGACTTTGTTCCTAAGGTATGGATTCCTGATTTCTAGCTTGATGCTGTAACCACTTAACAAAACTGGCTATCAATAAATACCAACTTTTAAACAATTCATATTCACTTAGTGTCTCTTAACATAGATTTTTGTTCCCAGTCACACACCAGATTCAATTTAGCATTTTTACCTTATCTTCAATTTCCGCAGCTGTTTGTTTAGTGACTTCCAGATTCTCCACCAAGGCAGTATCTGCTAAAAAGTTCCCTGAGGCAGACGAGAGACGGGACAGCAAGTTGTCCTCTAAAGTTTTCAAGGTAATTTTGTAACCATTCTGCTGCTTTGTGAGATCAGACTGTAAAAAGTTGAGATATATAATATATATTATATATATAGTATATTATATCATTTTCAAAGCAAATCAAAGCAAAGATTTTGTTAAATCGGGGATCTCCAAACTTGGCAACTTTAAGAATTGTGGACTTCAATTCTCAGAATTCTTCAGCCAGCCATCATGCTGGCTGTTGTAAAGTTGTCAAGTTTGGAGATCCCAGTGTTCCACCATCATATGCTGGAAACTCCCTCTTTGGGAAAATGAAATGCAACACAGCACACCACTCCAAATTTAAATAGATGCTATATTGGAGAACATTTGTGCAGCATAAAGTGTATTACAGTTAAAATTAAGAATTGCAGCTACCCTTCATTTCCATTCAAGGGCCCAGCCCAGACTTTTAAAAAATTGTATTAGGATTATTGTTCCAGAGACAGTCCAATCCAGTTTGATGCCTAAATCTGGCAAGAATTCTAGAAAAAGATATTAGGAATAAAACCCATAAACAAATATAACACATTCAGTTGATTTTTTTAAAAAATTTTTTTGTCTTTTAATGATCCGTAATCCCTTGCATTGGTGTGGAGTCTGGCAACTGAATGGAGTTGAGTGTTTAAATGGTAGGATGCCCTTCCTGTTGCCAATGCAGAGTTCACAGCTGATATTTTCTCATTGTGCCCAGAGAGAGAAATACTTGCCACTACCTAGGACAGTGATGATGAACCTATGGCACACCTGCCACAGGTGGCACGCTGAGCCATATTAGTGGGCACGCCAGCTCAGCTCTGGGGCGCATGCGTGCGCCGGCCAGCTGATTTTCGGGCCTTCTGGGCCCGCCCACCAGAAGTAGGAAAACAGGTTGTTTCCTGCCTTTGGAGGGCCGGGGGGGTGAGGATTGCCCGTTTTTCTTTCTTACCTGGCTCCAGATCCTCTCTATTTATCTGGGAAGGGCAAAAACAGCCTTTCCCACTCCCTTGGAGGCCCTACGGAGGCTGAAAGGGCCCATTTTCCAACTCCCGGTGGGACAGGAAGTGACTTTTTTTTGCTGTCCCTAGCCTCCAGAGGCTCCTAGAGACTCCTAGAGAGGCTCCTAGAGACTCCTAGAGAGGTTCTGGAAGCTGGGGACAGCAAAAAATGTCACTTCCTGTTCCACCGGGAGTTGGGAAATGGGCTGTTTCAGGCCTTTGGAGGGCCTCCGAGAGAGTGAGAAAGGCTGTTTTCGCCCTTCCCAGATAAATAGAGAGGATCTGGAACCAGGTAAGAAAGTAAAACGGGCCTACCAGGCCATCATGTGCCAGAAGCGGGGGGGGTTGCGCGCGCATGCGTGTGGGCACATGCACGTGCGACCCTCCCCCGCCCCCCTCTCCTGGCACGTGATGGCAAAAAGGTTAGCCATCACTGACCTAGGATCAAACTCACAGCTTCCTGATTGTGAGGCGAGAGCTCCACCTCTAGGCCACTGCACCACTAACATATTCAGCTGAATGAAAGTGGATAAAATGTATAGTGTTTTAGCTTAAACTAGAATTTTATGCTCAAATTTTACAGAATCTACAGGGATTTTCTAGGTACCGAAAAAATGCCAAAGACTGAGCAGCACTGGAGATGAAACAAATTGAAAGACCACAGATCTCTCTTAATCCCAAATATTTCTAATTCTAATCAGTCTAATGTAAATGTGTATTTACCCATGTAGAATGGCTGTACTATTATTATTTATCCTTCTTATTATCTTCTTTACTCCTCCCTCTTATTGGGATGATGATTGATGATTGATGATGATGATGATGATTATGATGATGATGATAATAATTCTGTTGCTTTGCATGTACTGTACACTGAGAGTTTCTGTGTCAAACACGAATTCATTGTGTGTGTAATTACACTTGGCCAAATAAAGTATTCAATTCAATTCAATTTCTGTTGCAAGATAATGTGATTGATATAATCAACTATAGTTTGCTCATAAACTCTGCTTTGAGAAGAGACCAACAATCACTGAATCTGAACCCCATTCGTTTCTAGTATTTCACTCAAATGTTAGCTTGGTTTGTTTACTCCTCTCCCCTCCTCCTGTGCTTTTGGGGATGGAAAAGGTGTTGTGGCCCGCCAGGCGATGAGGAGGTTGGGGAGGAACTTGGGCCAGTCCTGGAGTCTGGGGAAGGCTCTGATGGATGCTCTGCATCGTAAGCAGAGATAGAGCCAGGGCCGTCCGACATTTCCCAGCTGCCTTCGGAGTCGGAGATAAGTGGGGAAGAAGAACAGCTGGGACCTGTCCTGTATATGCAGAGCTGTCAGGAGAGGAGAACAACTGAGGAACGGGAACCAACTCAGGAAGAAAGGAACACATGGATTCTGATTAGCCCTTCCCTGGCTGGGGAATAAATAGAAGCAAAAGGGAAGTGGTGGTTGCAGAAGACAACAGTTCGTATTTCTTTCAGAAGATTTGCTTATCGTGGTTTGTGCCTCAGAGACTTCTTGCCAGGAATTAATTTACAGGTTTGCAACTGGAAGCTCTCAGCCTGGCAATTATCCAAGGACTGATAAGGTCTGTTATTGTAATTAACCCTTGGAAGGATTATTGCCTGGACTTTCTGTGTGTGACTGCCATGAATTCACAGTAGCTAAATAAAGAGGGGTTTTGGGGGACAAGGAGTCTGTTTCTTGGTTCTTGTAAGGCTGGGTCAGAACAAGAGGTACCTCTCACTGCAATGTCCTTTCAGCAAGAGTTCCAGAAGAAAGAGATTAGGAGTAAAAATTTGGTGGAGTGGAAGTGTAATCGTATCCTAATCTACCAGCCACCTCTAAAATTGGACGTACCCATCGGGGCCTCAAACCAGTTGGCAAAGCCAGGTTTTCAGACCCTTTCAGACGGCCTAGTTAGGGGAAGGCAGATCTCATATAAATAGTAGTTCAACTCGCATAATGCAAGACAAGAGGATATATTCTGTCACACCTCTGTGAAAAACCCATATCTTGCTAGATGCCCAGAAGGAAGTCCATGTTTGGGAAGTGGGGGAGGGATTTAAAAATTAATCAGGCTTCCTAATATATAGCACTGAAAAACAAATTTTCCTGCTAGATGGTTTGCCAACCATTTGCTGGTCTGTCCTAGACACTGAAGGTGCAGGGTAGAGTGTTCACAATAATGAATAAGGAGTTTGGAAAGAAATGGATCAGTGGTGGGTTCCTCCCTGTTCAGTCCGGTTCAGCCGAGCCGGTAGCAGTGACGATATGACGTCACCGAACCGGTTCTAGGAATTGTAATAATTGAGCTACTATTAATTGTATATTGTGTTGAAAGCAGAAATGGTTAAGTTGTGGTTTGGAGGAATATATGGGGAAAATTATTTGGTTTATTATATTGTAAATATAATTAATTGATTTGTAAGAAATTGGATTGCATAGAAATAATTGGAATATTCATGTTCACATTGATTAATATACAAAAAAGGTAGTTATATAACTAATTGATTTATATTAAAAAGTTGAATTTATATTAAACAACTGTAATATTACATAATTAACCAATGTGAGGATGGATATAAAAATTGATGACAATGGGAAGGGGTATAATATAGAATAGAAGGGAAAAATTGAATTTGATTAAGATTAGAGATGAGGATGAAGGGTAATATTGGTTTTTAAAAAAAATAGATGAGGAATAAATATGGCAAAAAGGAAATATAGAAATTGTAAATTTAATTGAAATGACTAAACAATGTTTAAATTTGTGAACCAGCCAAATATTCTGTTCAAAGAAAATACATTGTATGTTTGTATGTGTGTTTCT
Organism: Pantherophis guttatus; assembly: GCF_059756535.1. Lineage (NCBI taxonomy): Eukaryota > Metazoa > Chordata > Lepidosauria > Squamata > Colubridae > Pantherophis > Pantherophis guttatus. The sequence goes on from NC_142064.1 coordinate 171,712,507, forward strand.
AATTATTGCTATTTATTCATATTTGTTCTCTTTTATTCTTTAAAGTTTAACAATTCATTCTTTATCTTAATATCTTTATATTTGTTTGGGGTTGGCTTTCTTCCCCTTTTTTTTGTACAGCAATCTTTCACCTCAAACCTACCACCTCTCTCTCTTTTCTTTCCTTCTTACTTTCTCTTCCTCCCCCTCTTCTTCTCCTCCCTACTTCCTCTTCCTTTCTCCTTCTCCTCCTCTCTTCCTCCCTCTCTTACCCTCACTCCTACTCTAATTTCCCTTCCCTTCCTTCATCCCTCTCTATTGCTGTATCCTTTTATGCATATGGACTACTCAGAGGGCTGAAAAAGTTATTTCTGACTGGTCCTCGCACTTTTGACCAGTCCTCGAACTTACGACTGTCCTCACATTTTACATTTTTGCCCTATCATGTCACCATGGTGAAGAGAAGCAGTTGTGAAATAAGTGACATGGTTGTTAAGAATGCCACAATGGGCATAAATGACGACCAGTCATAAGTGCGAAGACCGGTCAAAAGTGCGAGGACCTGTCAGAAATCACTTTTTTCAGCCCTCTGGGTAGTCCTTTTGTGCATATGAACTACTCAGAGGGCTGAAAAAGTTATTTTTGACTGGTCCTCACACTTTTGACCAGTCCTCGAACTTACGACTGTCCTCACATTTTACATTTTTGCCCTATCTTGTCACCATAATGAAGAGAAGCAGTTGTGAAATGAGTGACACGGTTGTTAAGAATGCCACAATGGGCATAAATGACGACCAGTCATAAGTGCGAAGACCGGTCAAAAGTGCGAGGACCTGTCAGAAATCACTTTTTTCAGCCCTCTGGGTAGTCCTTTTGTGCATATGGACTACTCGGAGGGCTGAAAAAGTTATTTTTGACAGGTCCTCGCACTTTTGTCCAGTCCTCGAACTTACGACTGTCCTCACATTTTACATTTTTGCCCTATCTTGTCACCATAATGAAGAGAAGCAGTTGTGAAATGAGTGACACGGTTGTTAAGAATGCCACAATGGGCATAAATGACGACCAGTCATAAGTGCGAAGACCGGTCAAAAGTGCGAGGACCTGTCAGAAATCACTTTTTTCAGCCCTCTGGGTAGTCCTTTTGTGCATATGGACTACTCGGAGGGCTGAAAAAGTTATTTTTGACAGGTCCTCGCACTTTTGTCCAGTCCTCGAACTTACGACTGTCCACATTTTACGTTTTTGCCCTATCTTGTCACCATGGTGAAGAGAAACAGTTGTGACATAAGTGACATGGTTGTTAAGAATGCTACAATGGGCATAAATGATGACCAGTCATAAGTGCGAAGACCAGTCAAAAGTGCGAGGACCTGTCAGAAATCACTTTTTTCAGCCCTCTGGATAGTCCTTTTGTGTACATGGACTACTCAGAGGGCTGAAAAAGTTATTTTTGACTGATCCTCGCACTTTTGACCAGATCTCGAATTTACGACTATCCTCACATTTTATGTTTTTTGCCCTATCTTATCACCATGGTGAAAAGAAGCAGTTGTGAAATGAGTGACATGGTTGTTAAGAATGCTGCACGGGCATAAATGTGAGGATGGTCATAAGTGTGAGGACCAGTCAAAAGTGCGAGGACCTGTCAGAAATGACTTTTTTCAGCCCTCTGAGTAGTCCCTATACACATAGCCATGGCCACCCAGTCACATGACCAGCTAGCCACACCCACCCAGTCACATGACCTCCAAGCCACGCCCACAAAATAAGCCACGCCCACGGAACCGGTAGTAAAAAAATTTAGAACCCACTCCTGAAATGGATCATTAATGGGAATGTGAGAATTTGCCTGTACAGTTGGAAAAACATAAACACTAAGGATTTAGGCCTCTTAATTTTAGCAGCACAACAGGACTTTGGGTTGTTATTATTCTTATTGCTGCCAACTTTATTTCAGAGAATTGGTATTGCTATGGAGAAAGTTGGAAAAAAATGAGTTTACCATATAGCTTTTTTATACTATTAAAACTGCAGAAAGTAACATCCTGAAGTTACATATTAAATTTCTTTTCCCATATATCTTACCCCAACCTGGTTATGCAAAGAAAACCAAATGGGCTAAGCAGTTATGAAAAAATCATTAAATCTATTGAAGAAGCAATGCTTTTCAGTTAAATTAATTACTTCTTTGAAATAAGAAAAATAATAGCTTTGTAGTTTTGCTTTGTCTTTTTTTCCAAACAGATCTATGGTGATCCTATGGCCTAAGAAAAAAGTTATTAATTACTTCATCATAGTAGCTTTTATAAGAAAAGTTATTTTTAATTAAAACAACATTTTCAAAAACTAAAGAAGGAAACATTTGTGTTTTAAATAAATCCCAGCCTTCGACAAGCCTGTTTCCATGTTTCCCATATCCAAAACTTTTCCCTTCCCATCTGTAATGTAAGAATAACTCTGACCAGTAAATTAGAGTTTAGATAAGAATGGCAAACTTGCACTTGAAGTAGAGGAGCACCAGGAGAAAGAGGGAAATTCAGAACAGATGTTAATGGAGATGTTTGTTCATGAAGAGAGTTGCAGATTCCAAAAGAACCAAGAACATTGGTTCTTTTTATCCACTTTGTTGTTAGTTTTAATATTTTAGCTTTCAATGCCCAATGTTTTACTCTTTTTAACCTTTTAATTATTTAATACAGGTAGTCCTCAACTTACAACAGTTCATTTAGAGTGTGATCGAAGTTAGAACAGCACTGAAAAAAGTGACTTATGACTGTTTTTCACACTTATGACCAGTGGTGGGATTCTGCCGGTTCTAGGGGGTTCAGCCGAACCCTTTGTTAAATTGCTGGCTCGCCCCGCCCCTTGCCCCGCCCCTCCGCAGCACTATTTATTGCCAATAAATAGTGGTGGGCGAGGGGCAGGCGAGCCAGCAATTTAACAAAGGGTTCGGTGTTTTTTTGTAATTTTATTGGCCCGCGGAGCTTCAGCATAGGCTAATTAGCCCTTGCTTAGATCGGCTCCCGAGTCTCAGCTGATTTGCTCTCAGCTGTTTTGCTCACGGCTCTGCTGCTTGCTTGCAAAGAGTGCTGATTTTTTTTTCCCTAGCTATACTGAAAAATGAAACAGAAAGTAAAGCAGGCTGTTGGCTTTGCATGTTGGAAAATTAGGCAGGCAGATTTCTTTTCTTTTTCCTCACCAAAAAAGGTAGGTGCAAACAATGGGAAATTTAGGGGAAAAGAGGAGAGTTCAAGATTTTAAAACACAAAAGAAAAAAAGCTCTATTTAACTAGGGAATTGTAATAATTGAGATACTATTAATTGTATATTATGTTGGAAGCAGAAATGGTTAAGTTGTGGTTTGGAGGAATATATGGGGAAAATTATTTGGTTTATTATTATTGGTAAATATAATTAATTGATTTGTAAGAAATTGGATTGCATGGAAATAATTGGAATATTCATGTTCATATTGATTAATATACAAAAAAGGTAGTTATATAACTAATTGATTTATATTAAAATGTTGAATTAATATTAAACAACTGTAATATTACATAATTAACCAATGTGAGGATGGATATAAAAATAGATGACAATGGGAAGGGGTATAATATAGAATAGAAGGGAAAAATTGAATTTGATTAAGATTAGAGATGAAGATGAAGGGTAACATTGGTTTTTTACAAAAATAGAGGAGGAATAAATATGGCAAAAAGGAAATATAGAAATTGTAAATTTAATTGAAATGACTAAACACTGTTTAAATTTGTGAACGAGCCAAATACTCTGTTCAAAGAAAATACACTATATGTTTGTATGTGTGTTTCTACTTATTGTTATTTATTCATATTTGTTCTCTTTTATTCTTTAAAGTTTAACAATTCATTCTTTATCTTAATATCTTTATATTTGTTTGGGGTTGGCTTTCTTCCCTTTCATCTTTTTTATTGTACAGCAATCTTTCTCCTCAAACCTACCACCTCTCTCTTTTCTTTCCTTCTTACTTTCTCTTCCTCCCCTTCTTCTTCTCCTCCCTACTTCCTCTTCCTTTCTCCTTCTCCTCCTCTCTTCCTCCCTCTCTTACCCTCACTCCTACTCTAATTTCCCTTCCCTTCCTTCATCCCTCTCTATTGCTGTATCCTTTTATGCATATGGACTACTCAGAGGGCTGAAAAAATTATTTCTGACTGGTCCTCGCACTTTTGACCAGTCCTTGAATTTACGACTGTCCTCACATTTTACGTTTTTGCCCTATCTTGTCACCATGGTGAAGAGAAGCAGTTGTGAAATGAGTGACATGGTTGTTAAGAATGCCACAATGGGCATAAATGACGACCAGTCATAAGTGCGAAGACCGGTCAAAAGTGCGAGGACCTGTCAGAAATCACTTTTTTCAGCCCTCTGGGTAGTCCTTTTGTGCATATGAACTACTCAGAGGGCTGAAAAAGTTATTTTTGACTGGTCCTCACACTTTTGACCAGTCCTCGAACTTACGACTGTCCTCACATTTTACGTTTTTGCCCTATCTTGTCACCATAATGAAGAGAAGCAGTTGTGAAATGAGTGACACGGTTGTTAAGAATGCCACAATGGGCATAAATGACGACCAGTCATAAGTGCGAAGACCGGTCAAAAGTGCGAGGACCTGTCAGAAATCACTTTTTTCAGCCCTCTGGGTAGTCCTTTTGTGCATATGGACTACTCAGAGGGCTGAAAAAGTTATTTTTGACTGGTCCTCACACTTTTGACCAGTCCTCGAACTTACGACTGTCCTCACATTTTACGTTTTTGCCCTATCTTGTCACCATAATGAAGAGAAGCAGTTGTGAAATGAGTGACACGGTTGTTAAGAATGCCGCAACGGGCATAAATGTGAGGATGGTCATAAGTGCGAGGACCGGTCAAAAGTGCGAGGACCAGTAAGAAATGACTTTTTTCAGCCCTCTGTAGTCCCTATGCAGATAGCCACGCCCACCTGTCACATGACCAGCTAGCCATGCCCACCCGGTCACATGACCAGCTAGCCATGCCCACCCGGTCACATGACCAGCTAGCCACACCCCCAACTAAGCCACGCCCACAGAACCGGTTGTTAAAAAAATTGAATCCCACCACTGCTTATGACCGTTGCAACATCCGCATGGTCACATGATCAAAATTCAGCCGTTTGGCAACCGACTCATATTTATGACAATCGCAATGTCCCGGGGTCATTGTCAGAAGGGGACCTTCTGATAAGCAAAGTCAATGGGGAATCCAGATTCACTTAACAATTCTGTTATCTAACTTAACAAATGCAATGATTTACTTAACAAATGTTTCACTTAGCAACATAAATTTTGGACTCAGTTGTGGTCATAACTCTAGGACTACCTGAACTGTGCCTTTTTGCATTTCACAAATGTATAGTAATTCCTCCTGATTTCTCTATTACTGTGAATTTGGAGACAGTTGTCCATAAGTCATACAGTTTAATATGAACTCCAAACACTGTAAGCACTAATTACAGAAATTCCCTATCCAACTTTCTTTAATGATATAGTTGCTCTCACCAGGTTAGTCTAACGAATATACTCTCAGCATTGGATTTTTAAGGCTAATTTTACTAGTTTGTAGAAAGTTTCTAATTTTTAAAATATGCAAATGATATAAATTGTTACTGGAGATTTTGGCTTTTCCCGGTGTTGCAACACAAAATGGACCTTATGATTAGTCATTTTTTAGCTGACACAATATTCCCTGAGAAGCCAGAGAATAGAGAGAGAAAAAGAGAAATGATTTGCTACATTGAATGGAAAATCTTTATGCCATCTTGAGTTCTTCTCTAGGGGCTGTTGTCTGTGGCAGCAGGTTGCTCTAGTCTACTGTTTAGCAACTATATTATAACGAGCCACACACAAATTTATTGCAAGGGCTGCTTATGTGTCAATAGCAACATATTGTTCTGCTAGAAGAAGAAGGATGACTATTTTCAGTAGAACCAAAAATTCTTGGTAAACATGTCAATTTGCTAAAGTGTTCAGAGGACGGCTCTAGTTTGTAATGTTTCACGCACAGCTTGAGAATTAATTGAAGTAACCACTTTAGGACATTTTATGTTTAGGATATTTTATGTGTGTTCTACTGCATCTCTCAGCATTATTACAACCTAGGCAATGGCATTTGCTGAGCTGTTCATTGATTCAACATATGTACATTTATTTAGTCAAGGAAAAAAAAAACCAATCAGTAGCAAGAAAAGCCATAAAATGCCTGAACTATGTAATTTTGTGTATCTCCTTTGGGTCATAGAAACACTCCAAAAAGCAGAATTAATGATGCTGTCACCAACTGTACTAATTGAAGGAGTCGTGTTGCCACCATCAAAAAACAAAAGTTTTATCTGGTTTGCCAAATGAAATTAGTTCCAGTGGTAGGAATTTTGAAAGCTATAGTCCCAATACTAGATGAAGGAGTTTCCAGCTTTAGATAAAGCTATACTAATAATATATTTAATGTTAATTGTCAAAACTAAAAGTGCTGGGTCTAGTTGGCCAGATGTACAATAAACCTTTTTATAACTAGGCACAAAATCTTTTTAACATGTTGATCCTAAACTCTACTAGCTTTGTGACTGGTGGGAACACCAAACCGGCAGAAATACTACTTTAGGAATGTTTTCTTTAATTTTTCTTATCTCTGATAATAGATACAGACAATAATTTAAAACATGGATGATGTTGAAAGATCAAAAGGAGTCCATTCAGTCCATCTTGGATTCTGTTAGTTACCTTTAATTCTTCCAGGTCAGGCCTCTCCATGCTTACAACTGCTGCCAGCAGCTGATCTTCTAGACCATCCCGAGTCACAGTAAAGTTGATGAGGGTGCACTGTGCTTGCATTTCTGGCTGGTAATGGGGATTGGCTAGTTTTGTATGAAGAATTAGTCGGAAGCTGGGGTTGTACTCACATTCTTTATCTCCAATTTTAATGAACCTGAAAAAAGATCAAGCATGATTACTCATGCCTGCCGTATCCATATGCCATTATAAATTAATTAAGAGCTGTGTATAATTTTACAGTGCAGTGAGAATTGATCATTCTAAATCAGCTTTCCCTGATAAAATGTCCCCCAGATGTAATAGACTGATTCCCATAATCACCAAATGCCCTGCTGGCTTTTGAAGTCCAACTTATTTGGAGGACACATTTACCATTGCAATGCCTTCCTTATCCTTTAGGAAAGGAACAAAATGTTACTATGCTCCTATAATCTATGCCAATTAAGTTAAATCAAATACATCAGTGTGCCATACTGGGTTAAGGTATTGGACTACAGGAGCTCACTGGGAGAGTTTGGGCCAACCACTGTCTGTTAGCCCAAACTATCTATGAGAAAAATGAGGAGAAAGGAGGGTTATGAACACCAGTTTGAGTTCCTGAATGAAAGGTAGGATATACCGTATGTTTCGAAGTATAAGACGCACCTTTTTTCCCCTAAAAGAGGGTGAAAATTTGGGTGCGTCTTATACACCGAATGTAGCCCCACCCAGCCTCTCAAACGGAGGTTTCAGAGGCTGGAAAAAAGCCTCTGAAACTGAGATTTTAGAGGCTAAAAAAAAAGGCACAGAGGTCACAACCAACGAACCTGTTGCTAAAGTTCATCTCTGGGGACAGCTGATTGGGGGTATTCCGGGAGGCCAATCCACCCTCCAATCAGCTTTTTTCTTATTTTCTTCCCCAAAAACTAAGATGCATCTTATACTCCAGTGCGTCTTATAGTCCGAAAAATACAGTAAATAGAATCAATAAATATTAAATCTATCCATTAGACTGGTTGTGAAAAGTAGTTTTACATCAATTTTGAGGGCTTAAGAAAAGTTTTTGAACCCTGATACTGTATCGTAGGCCTTGGGGGGGGGGGGGAAATAGCAGATGTCATGAGCATCTTTCAGAGGATGATACATGTCACAGAACTATGTCATTCACTATCATCTCACCTTCCTTTTTTTATTGTCTCTCGACCCAGCAATGGACCTAACACTGGATCAACGGATTCTTCCAAATTCTCAATCAGAACAACTTCCCCAGCACCAAGAGCTTGTTCCACAATGTCCAGATACCTAAGAAATATAGCACCAGGGCGATACATGTTAAGGAAAACTCTGAGAAACTCCCAGAGTAAAATGAAGGATGAAGTCATTACTAAAGGTGTAGACAGGGAGGAGTTGGTGAATATGAAAGAGAGATAGATAACAATAGATAACAATAGGTATCTATTGTTATATTCTTACTTAAGCAAAGTGATTCACCAGATAGAACAGTATTTCAGTTCCTCAAAAAATTGGATTTTGCAAAATTCAAGAGTCTTAGAAAGTAACTGGAGCCAAAGGGTTTTTTTTTATAGAGAGGTGTCTTAGTCTTTTCCCATGCATTATCCTTTTTAAGAACATAAAAATCCAGGCTTCCATAACATGAGTCCCAGATGAGTTCCAGATGTTCTGGGATTCCATGATGGTTGAGAATTCTGAGGATAATAGTTTCAATACTCCTGGAGAATGCTAGGTTACATAAAATAGCTTTGCCCTACTAATGTATTCTCTCCCTCCAAACAGCAAATTGAGTTCAATGAACCCTGATGGCCTAGGTATATAGTTATAAATAACAGAAGCATAACTGTTTAAATTAAGCAAGGAGACTGAAGAACGAATACTAATGTTATGTTTTAAAAAGTTCACCAGTGACTGTAGATAAATAACTATTTCAGCCAGGAGAGAGAATTTTAGTATAGTTCTTCAACTATGACTTTTAATCTTTATGAACCACTAAAATTCAGACTTTATACCAGGTTTGGCTATAAATCTCTCAATCTTAATCCCTTATTCAGAAGACAGAAGACTCCCAGGCACAATCAACTAAATTTATCTTTTTGTTACTAACTAGGAAGAAGCCATACATATCCAGAAAACTGGCCCCCTACAGAAACAAGCCTACACTCCAAGGTTTAAATTCTAGATTTTTTTTTCTCCTGTCTTTTCAAGTCAACATCCTCTTGATGACCTTGGAATTTGAACTATGCTGACCTAACAATTCTCTCTCAAATGGTAACTACTGGAGTCCTATTCCACCAGTTTTATTCCTTACCCTAAGTAAGATTTATTAAGTCAAATCTGGAAATGCACTGAACAATTTTTAAACAGTGGAATGATTTACTTGAATGCATTTTATCAAAAATATGTGAGTTGACTAGTAAACTTCTACGACTCCTTCTTCCTACTGGGAGCTTTTAATTTTGTAGATTATGTAGTATATATTCCTTAACTTGTTTTAAAATCTACATTGGTTTTTTGAATTAAGCATTTCCTCTTTGTGATGGCAATCCTTTGTCCTGAATGAAGATCTAACATACAGCATATTCATATTTGATGCACAGATGCATGTTTCATCTTTGAATGCTTGGGTATGCTAATGGATACTTTATTTAATCTAAGCATTTTATCTGTTTGTTTGCGTATGTACTTCCTCATGTCAGATACTACTTCATTCTACTATATGCTAAACTAAGAAACAGAGTTATATTGATTATCCTTTCTGGCAAAGTTTAAGCAGTAGTAGTTGTGCTTAGGGCCTGGTTACTTGAGGCACTGTCTATCTCCAGCTGTATCTTACTGACCAATTCGATCTTGCAGTATTGGCATGTTCCAGGTTCCTTCAGTTAAATGTGGCATCTGTTGGGACCCACGAAACTTAGTTGCAATGCCTGCAATCCTCTGGAATGAGGTTCTTCTTCAAGATCTGGATGGTACCCACTTTGCTAGTGTTTTAAAGAATCTTGGATATCTGGTTCTTTGCCAAGGCTTTTGGCTAAGGTGGTTGAAGTGCCTTCTGAGGAGTACAGGTAAGCCTCTCATTGTTGTCTAGTTATGCCATGTTTTGTTTGTCTTTATTGCAGTATGGTTTTATTGCTATTTTTCTCTTACTTTGTTAACTGCCTAGACCTAGAGTCACTGGGAGTTGGGTAGTATACAAATGTAATAAACAGTACATTAATTAATACAATTGCTGTATTACTCTTTGGAAACAGTTTTGTTGTTTATGGTTTTATATAAAGTTGTAGTCATATATTTGTTTTATTCCTGATTTTACTTCAATGTTTGTATTCTTTTGGAAGCTGCTTAGAGCTTTCTTCAGATTTACAAAGCATACAAATTGCAGAAAATGTTTAACTCTTTGTTTTTTGAGTTTAGTTTGGCTTATACTTATTTCATTGATTATATTAATAAAGTCTATCCTATCATAGCATTGCCTAGCTTACCCTACCTGTTACAAGAACAGCATTAATCTTGAGTTTTTCTTATAAGGTATAACAACAGGCACTGTTTGAAACACGGGGATATCCATAAATCATAAGAGATACACGGCAAAAATACTTTTCCAGGTATTGATACAGATGTATCTAATAGCCAGCTAAACTCACAGCAACAAAACCTATATGCAAAATTATTAGCACTGGCTAAATAAAAATTAAGAATTGTAAAAAATGTCTGGATTTCAGCATTTTTAAAATCTGTGACAGTGCATCTAAGGCAGGCCTCTTCATTAGGACAGAGCGAAACAGGAGATAAAAACAGCCAGCCCTATGAGTTTGCTCTCTTTGAATTCTTTTTAAATCTTCTCAAAGATAATTTGTTAGGCGATCTTCTAAGCAGGAAACCAATGCGTTTCTTCTACCCTCACACTAATAAGCTTCCTTTTGAGAACTCACAAAAGCACAGTCTGGAACAGGGGTCTCCAAAGCTGGCTAAGGAACTCTAGGAGTTGAAGTCCATAAGTCTTAAAGTTGCCAAGGTTGGAGACCCCTGGTCTGGAAGACCCTTGTCTCTCAGAGGCCTGGATCCCTCTATTCCTTTATCTGAATTACAGAAAGAATAGAACAGAGATTAAATCACTAGCACTTAAAACTGCACTCTGATGTACAGCGTGCTGGTACCTTCTTCTCATTCTCCATTCAGTTTCAGGTTTCTATAGCAACCATGACAAGTTCTACAAAGTTCCTCCCCCATTTAATCAGAAATTTCTGTCATTTTGATAGCAAACAAAACAGGTGAATGCCCAAAAGTTTGATATAGCGTCAAATTGGGAGAACTTTTTCTTAAAATATAGTTGGCTCCCACAATCTGAACTACATACATCAAACGTGATACCCAGATATGAGGCTCCTTATTGAACACATCCATTATTTTCTTGCCGTTTTGTTTAATCATGCCTGCTCACCCCTTCTGGCCAATCCGAGTCACTCTGAGGTCTTCTCCATGCTTGGCTTTTATCCACTTGATGCCCTGCAGCTGGGGGTCAACCATGAGTGGCCAGCGCTCACAGTTAGTGAGAATGGTAGCATTTTCAGCAGACATGCGGTCAGCTGGTAGACCTTCATTTTGCCAAGCTGCTATGTCAGCATCATCAGTAAGCATCTTCAGAGGATCCAAAGAGGGAGTGACAGGAATTGCAACCTGGGACAATCAAAACATTATCATTTACAGCCAAAAGGTAATGACTCTACATTTCAACTATGCACAAAAAAAGCACATGTGACCTGGTTAAAATGGAAACTGTAATCCAAGAGACTGAAGGTAACAATGTTCAAGAAAACACTTTTTAATGACTTTTATCTAAGAACAATAGGTTTTTCTTCTTATTATTATTATTATTCCAAGGAAACAGAATAAGGTAGAAGCTTCCTTGGTGTGACTTCTTCCCTCAAGAAATACTCATGCTTCTTCTTGTGAAAGTGGTAAGAACTCTGAAATAGCTGGAGTAAGATAGGTCCCTCATATTGTCATTCCAACAACATAGATGAAAATATTCCTTGCTCTTAATAGATTAATTGCAGCAATGGGGTCAAATATACAATTTATGTACCAGCAGATTTACATTACCTGTTCTTGCACATAGGATTCTAATTGCACCTCAGACCTTTTTTTTTGGCACCACTAATATATTTTACAATGCCATCAACCAGCTTTGAGAACTGTGATTGTAGGAGGGAAAACCTGTTACTTTATGGTGGCCAAAAGTCAAGAATTTGGTAGCACCTTTTATTAAAGGCCACAAGTTTTCATGTAAGTCATTTATTCAGATTCATCATCAGATCCAATTTGGGGCTGCGGGAATGTATGTTTTCAGTGGTTCAAAGAAGCACAGAATGACTCCGTCCACATACTGCTTCCCCCTTGAGCAATGGGAGAAATTCAGTGGCAATGGCTTCATGGAAGGGATTGAGTTTGCCCTTGGATATTAAAAAGGAAATTAGTTTACAAAAGGAAGTAATTAGACTATTTTTCTCTTATCCCCATGGTATCTTGTATTTTTCAATTTTAATTAAAATATATAGTAGGTGAGCTGAAAGTTAGTGTGTACTATATTTATTTATTTATTTATTTATTTATTTATTTATTTATTTATTTATTTATTTATTTATTTAATTAAATTTGTATACCACCCTTCTCCTGCTGGACTCAGGGCGGTGCACAGCCAAAATAAAAAAACATCCCAATACAAAATTTAAAATTTGTTAAAAGAATTACACAACTTTGGCCCAAAATTTAAAACATCCCAACTAAAACCCATACACAATTAAAAATCTAACACCTCAAAAGGGAGGGGGGGTTACGCCAGCCCTTATTGGTGGAAAAGAAAAGTTTTTAGGGCACGGCGAAAAGCCCAGAGATCTGGTATCATGCGTATCTCCGGGGGCAAATCGTTCCAGAGGGCAGATGCTGCCACAGAGAAGGCCCTCCCCCTGGGGGTCGTCAGTGCCTGGCTGACAGCACCCTGAGGAGTCCCTCTCTGTGGGAGCGTACTGGCCGGTGGGAGGTTATCGGCGGCAGAAGGTGGTCCCGCAAATACCCAGGCCCTATGCCATGGACCGCTTTAAAGGTGGTAACCAACACCTTGAGGTGCACCCGGAAGACCACTGGAAGCCAATGCAGCTCACGCAGGAGAGGCGTCACATGGGAGCGCCCCCTCGCTCCCATAAGTAGTATAGTTAGTATAGTTAGTATATAGCTATACTAACTTTTTGCAGATATATCAAAAGTCAGTGGGCTGGAGGCAACCAACGCCCTCTTCTTTATGTACACAGATACCAGTCAATGACACAGAAATCTCAAATAATGAAGCCTGGAGCAGACAAATCTGACAACTTGGTAAAGAAAGATCTGATTATGATTACAAGTTGTTCTTTAGAAGAATGTAATTAACACATTCACACATCTGCTGTTCTGCTGCAAGGCAATATTCGCAGTTCTGAGAAGATGTAAGTCCTACATGCCAGCCCACATTGAAGCCAATCAAGCACTGCTAGAAGATTAGGGACTAGAGTCATTAAAGGTCTTTCATATCTTTTTAATCAAGATGTGATTTTGCATTGCAATAACAAGATATTAAAATAGCAATTTTATTAAAAATTACAATTGCAAAGGTAAAAACTAATACATACTAAAACATTAAAGAATTAAAAAATAGAAAAGGCAGGAAAGAAAAAAATAGAAAAGAAAAAGAATATAGTAAAGAAAAAGAAAGGAAATAGATAAAGAAATGTTTCCCCTTCATCACAAGTATAAACAATTTTAGTAACTTAACTTCTCTTAAAATACCACAAATGACCTCTTCTTCCCATAGCCCATCTCTTATCTATAAATAAATACTTAAAGTTCGTAATTTCAGTCCTGACCAGCAAAAGTCCATTAAGGTTGGTTGGTTGGTTGGTTGGTTGGTTTGTAAATTTTATTAGCCACCCATTTTACCACAGGATAACTCTGGGCAGGATTACCAGAGATAACAGTATATCAATTTTAACCTTGACCAAATAAACCAACTTTATATTCCTTCCTTTTATTTTTAATAATCTTGAACATTTTTCCCTTCAAAAAAAAACTTGATTTTTTTCCCATTTTTATTTGTCCCTTATCATAAAGTTCTACAAGCTTTAAAAAGCCTATTTTGTAAGTCAAATATAGAAAAATTATCCAGTTCACTCTTTTGGTTTGTTATTTCTATATTCTGTTTAATTATTAAAAGATCAGTCAATTTCTTTTACATGTCCAGCATAGGTTCTTTCTCCATATTATTCTTATAGCCTGTTATAGAAAGTACTTTTCAAAAGTACTTTCAGATCAGTCGCAATATTGTCAGGTAAAATTTGTTCCTCTTTCATAACATATTTTAAACAAAGTCCCTCTATAAAGGCAGATGACCTAATAGACACTATTAAAATTAACATATGAGTCCATTGATTACAAATCCTTCAATCTGTCCATATTAAAATATTTTGCTCCACTCTGTATTAGTGTTAATTTTCATGTTTCTATTTTAATTGTAATTTTTAGATCCTTCCTAAACCTGTCAGTCTCCTGATGAGGAACAACTGTATGAAGCACTTGTGGGCTATCTCAATTCTTCTCCTTACCTAGAAAGGAACTGCAAAGAGTCAGTATACTAGCCAGCATTTCTTTCTGCTATTGTTGTCAGCTCCTCTTTTTAGCTGAGCTGTCTTCAGTTCATCATGTCTTCCCCCGAAGAGCAACAATATATTACTTTTGGCATCAAGTCACAATATGAAGGAGAGAAGCCAGAAAGAGGGGAAAAAGAAGATGAGGAAATACCCTTCATTCCCACAGAAAACAACTATGTAAAAAGGAAAATCTCCCTCACTATTAATTCAGAACAAGTTTTGGCAACTAAAGAAGTATTTCTCAATACCATCCTGGCTAACAGCAGCAACTAGGACACTATCAAAAGAGAGGTATGTGAAAATATAACATTTGCCTTCTGCTCACTTTTAGTTGCTTTAAGTATGGTTTCCATGCATGGTCCATCAGGTCTTGTCTATATTTTTTGCTGAAATAACCCAGGTAGGAGACAAAGGCAGTAATCAACAAGACATCACCACACAATGCATTTTCTTGCAGTTTGAAATCTCTTACTGAATCAGCCCATCTCACATTTTCAGAGGCCAGGCCCCCAACCTAAAAAAAAAACCCAGGAAATTAGACTTCACCAGATTCCATGCTTGAGATGTCATAGAATTTCCACCACAAGAATCATTGTGGAAATGGTAGAGAAACAAATATTGCTTATGAAGAGGGGAGATAGATTTTGGTTTCAATTATCTCCTATTCCTAATCAACAGTAAGGCAGCAATTTTAGAATATATGTATCCCCTTAAATAGCCAAGACACTTGCTGGAAAGCTATGGAAACAGCTTGCATCTCCACTGGAACTCTTTGAATCTCCCTTAGGGAATCTATTTCACGCTGTTATAAAAGGAGATGAGTCTGGCAATTTAGGAACATGGTATATTTTAACTCCTGTACCTTTGTCTCTTAAGCTGGACTTTATACCTGAGTTAAATAAAAATCACAGCTGTTAGGGTAGAACATTTAAAACTCAAAAAGAAGAAGTAGTACAGAAGCTTTTCCTCTTCCTAACCCTCAATGGAAAAAAAGGTAGCATGTCTTTATCCATAGCAATGACTGAGTAACAGGTATAGTTGGACCACTAAAATTCTCTCTCTCTAGAAAGTGAACTAACCCAAAGGAGGCAGACTGTACCTCACCTTCATATGCATATAGTCAGAATGGATATTCCTGATTGTGTCAATTTAGGGTGCCAAAATGCAAAGTTGGTCTTTGTTCTCCTAACCAATTATAAAGTATGAATCTTCTTATAAACAGATAAACATATGGGACAAATAACCAAGGGACTGCAAATGCTAGTTCTGAACTATAGAGGTAAGCATTTACTAAAATGTAAACATTTCATCATAAATAAAGATGTACAGAATAATGTTCAAAATTGTGCATGTTTATATTTAACAAAAGGCACAGCTATAGCACACTGTGGCTCATACTTAATCTCTGGTCTATCAGCATACCCAAATCACAGACATCCTGTAAGCCTTGGTAGTACAGTGGTCTAAGGCACCCTGTTATTAAGCTGGTTATTAAGACCAGCTGCCTGCAATTACTGCAGGTTCAAATCTCGCCAAGGCTCAAGGTTGACTCAGCCTTCCATCCTTTTTAAGGTAGGTAAATTGAGGACCCAGTTGTGGGGACAATAAGCTGACTTTGTATAAATATACAAAAGGATGAAGACTATTGCTGAGCACATTGTAAGACGCCCTGAGTCTCCAGAGAAGGGCGGCATATAAATCAAATTTAAAAAAAATTATGTATTTCTATATTTATAATTGTCTCTATATTTCTATTTTTTGTTGCATGTAAGCTACCCAGTGTCACTCTGGATAATGAGGTGGGCAGAATATAAATTGACTAAATAAATTCTTTTCACGAGTACTACTGCCAAGTCAGGTACCACTTATTGTGTACCAAGGCATCTGGCTGTCCTTATCTAAGTGGAAAAGGGCATCAATCATGTTCTTATGCCAGACTGGACAAAGAGTGAAGTTTAAATATATGAAGTCTAAAACAGAAAAAAGGGTCTACAACCAGACCACAAAATGAAAGATTTAATTTTAACAGCTTCGTCTTAATCATGTTCACCTTCCATGCTAATTAATTCTTATTGCTTTTTTCCTGATTTCAAATTTTAACTGGCTCTTCTGTGACTGACCTCTTCTGCGACTGACCTCTTCTGCAACAGTTGCAGCCTAAACTCTCATTCCTCTCTAAATAAATGTAAACAAATGTGGAAATCATTAGCTTTGTTTATTTATGCACAATGGCCTAAGATTTGTACTGAAACTTATGATGGGAAAGATCTCATACTTGGTGCTTGTGTTAATTATTCACAGTGTACTATTCAATTATATGACATTTTGTGTTCAACTTTTAATTAGGAAAACTGTGAATGGATGTACCCAGTTTAAATTCACCATGACATCCTTTATGGCAAAAAGCCAATCTAAGCTGTAGTGGCAGGTAAATTCCACTGCATTAATAACACATTTTACCAGAATATCTTCAAGCATCTTGAAGTATTTCAAAAATAATGAGGGAAATAAAGTACCTGGTAGAATACTCTTAAATCTCATACAGTGAAATTCACAGACCACTTAAACCATTGCCCTTGCAGTTATACTGGCTTCATTTCATTAAAAAGCAATCCTTATGTTCAGACGGGAAAGAATTGGTTTACTGCAGCAGTAGTTTTTATATGCCCTTGTAGCTATGAATTGTGATCCCAACCTCAATTACAGTTGGTTAGTAAATTTAGAGGACGCTGCGTTGTCAGTAGTTTGAGGGTTACAGCAGTAGAAATTGAAAATCACCAGAAAGCCAGAGAAAAGTGTCCATCCGCTGGCAACAGTTTAAACTGTTTGCTGTTTCTTAATCAGGCAAGTCTGATATTTTGCATAATGTAAGGTTATAGCACTGTACACCTGAAAGAGACTTATTGCAAAGTTAAAAGGGAACAGTGGTTTTTAAAATCCTGTATGCTCATTAAAAATACAAATTAAAACCTTCCTGTCACGCCAGCTGGAGCTCATGCATGATTATCATGCTGTTAAAAAGCATCACAAAATTAGCCATACATTTGTATAAATGATTAAATATGAGAAGAGTATTTACTGAAATTATTGCCTCTCACTTTGAAGGTTAGGCAGGGTTCTATATTTGTGATCATTTTCAAGGAAGATCTGTCCATTGCTCCTATATGACGCATGTGCCATCACTGAAGTACTGTTATGTTCCTACTAAATCCATTTCCCCTATCTTTAATGCACTTTAAATAATTAGTGCTAAATCTTTTTTTTTTATATACTCTCATGAATTAGATCCCTATCATCTTTTTCCTGCTCTGCTGCATGCCAATTCATTGGAAAAGTAGCAGTTCTTTAATTTTCTCTTTGCCAGTACTAAAGAATGAAATAATACACATTAAAAATCAAACGGTATAGCAGTCCAAACTACTCCCTCGTGTAGATTTAATTTAGAAATATTTATCTTTAATTTAGACTTGGAGTCCCAAAACTTTCCAGAGTTGCAAAGACTTCTAGTTTTTTCTCCAGCCATTCAGACCAAGAAAGACATACTTCAAAAATCTTTCTACCCCACTGGAAACTTCAGCCAATGATACTCACCAGGCGATTTGCAAGGGAAATGGTATTTGCAGTGGCTTCTGCATCTTGCTGACATTTCAGCTTCTCCACAGTGGCCTTCTCAAATTTGGCTGTCAGCTTTGCCAGATTTTCATTAAGGTGCTACAATTGAGGGTGTAGGGGAAAGGAAGAAGCAATATCACACAACATAAATATCATAAAGAAATACAATCTCAATATACGCACCAGCACATTGTAGCCTCTGATTTAGACAGCACTAGAATTTGTGCTCAAGAGGCGATTCAAAAAGTGAATAATTTCATGATTAATCAAATAAGTCAACCAAGTGGATTCACTTTATGGGGAAGAGTGACATAGGTAGCCTACAAGGCCATTCAGCTGTGAACAAATATTTAAAACCTAGAGGTGTTAAAGCTGTTAACAGCAGACAGCTAGTATTTATCTGCACTGTCAGGTTGCCCCATCATAAGTATGGGCCATCATGTTTCTGGAGGACAAGAACAGATAACATTGTCCTCATTTTGCCCCCTGCCCACCATAAATATGACTTCTGCCAGTGTTTTCTTGCTCTGCCTTTGAAATAGTATTTGTTGATTTAGGCCAGTTCAAATGTAGCTGTCCAGTTTCCCTACTCACAAATGGACTGAAGACGAATATACATGTCCTCGGATAATGTTGCAGAATCCAATCTGGCTCGGTCATCGGGACCAGAGGTTTAGTCTTCTGAGCTTTCAGACTCATCCTTAGGCAACTTCTCTCTAGCAGAGTGTTTCCCTTCTGATTTTAATTTTCTTCCAGGCAAACATCTGTACTTTGGATCTGCACAGGACAGCAACGTCCCTCATCTCAGTTGCTCAGTTCACCTCAGTAAAGACTGCTGCAGCTTCTGCTATAGGCCTTTCCTAGTAGCACAGTGGTTGTAACACTTGATTGACATGCAGAACTGCTCTCATTTGAAATCTAGCAGAAATGTTTTTATTACATTTTTTTCTCTTTCTCTAAACTATCTGTTAAGTTCGGTGAATGAGGACACAGCAAGCCAGGCAGTGAGTGACAACAGCTCTTTATTGTATGGTGAGAACCCAGCGACTAACCTGGGAAAACAGCTATCCTTATATACCCTGCAGCTGGGGCAGTCAGCCAATCAGCTGAGGGCTATTAAGTTCAAACCTTCCTGCCAAAACTATATACATAACACTCCTCCTCTCCCAGAAGTCACTTGGGCTGGACATTAGCATACGTAGTCCCGCAGGTGACCAGGGCGCGTCCGCACCCTAGTTGACCTGCGCAGTTCAGTCGGAGGTGTGGCGTCGAGCGGCTCGGAGGAATTCCCTGTTTCTCCATGCACCGCCAATGGAACCTTCGGGAATTCGTTGTGGGCGGCGACTTCTTCAGCTGGTCGATCTTCCATGCTGGGGCGGCACTGGATCTTGGGGCGGCCAGCTAAGTCCTCCACTAGAATCAGGCTTGAGTTAGCCCTGGAGTTTTGTTGGTAGTTAGGGAGCGGTTCGTCAAAGACGTCTTCTGTGTCGGCGGCTAGTCGCTTCCGTAACTGGTCGATGTGCCACCGCCAAATCCTCCCATCTCCCATGTCTATCCTGTCTATCCTTGGGCCCGGTTACCTCCGTAATTGTCCTGGTTTCCCAGAGAGGCCCCTTCCCTAATTTCTTGAGTAGACCAGAGTCTCTATTGGCTTAGGACCTGGTTACCTACGGGACCGCCTACTACCACCAATAGCTTCCCACCGGCCAGTACGCTCTCATAGAGAGGGACTCCTCCGGGTGCCGTCAGCCAAACAATGTCGATTGGCGACCCCTAGGGGGAGAGCCTTCTCTGTGGAGGCACCTACTGCCTGGAATGAGCTCCCCCCGGACATACGGAGGATCCCGGATCTGCGCACCTTCCGCCGCGCTGTGAAGACCTTTTTATTCCACCAGGCGGGTTTGGCCTAATCTTTTCCCTCTTTTTAATATGTAAATTTTAATTGTTTTTAAATTATTGGGGTGTTTTAATTTGTCTGGGCCAAAATGGTTTAATTCGATTTTATCTGGTTTTTAAAATTTTTTGTATCTATGTATTTTATTGTTTGGCTGTTCACCGCCCTGAGTCCTTTGGGAGTAGGGCGGTATACAAATAAACTAAACTAAACTAAACTAAACTAAACTAAACTAAACTAAACTAAACTAAACTAAACTAAACTAAACTAAACTAAACTAAACTAAACTAAACTAAACTAAACTAAACTATTGGGAAGTCTCTAAGCTTCCTGTCTGTTTCTCTGAAGTTGTCGGGGGAATAGCTGGGGTGTAGCCTGTCCAGGACTCCTCAAAGCTTTCTCCCCATTAGAAGTTCTGCTGGGCTTCGGCCGGTGGCGGTACATGGTGTGGCGTGTTGGGCCGTTAAGAATCTGTCTATTCTTTCCTGCCAGTCCCCAGGGTCTAGGCGTGAGATGGCTTCCTTAGCCGTTCTCACACATCTCTCCGCCAATTCATTGCTAGCCAGATGAAACGGGGCGGAGAGTACGTGCCTGAACCCCAACTCCACCAAGTACCCCTCAAACTGCGTGGCCGTGAACTGGGCCCGTTGTCTGAGACTAAGGTGTCCGGTAGGCCATGGGTGGCGAACAACTGCCTTAGCTCCCTAATGACTGCGTCGATGGTAGTGGCTTTCATGAGTCTAATCTCCAGCCACTTGGAGAAGGCATCCATGACTACCATAAATACCTGCCTATGGAATGGGCCAGCGAAATCTATGTGGATCCTGGACCAGGGACCCTGAGGCCGCTCCCATTCCCTTACCTGTGCTGTAGGGGGGTCTGATCTAGATTCTTGGCAGGGCTGGCACTTCCCCACCCACACAGTGATGTCCTTATCCATTTGGGGCCACCAAACGTAGCTCCTAGCTAACCCCTTATCCTCACGATCCCAGGGTGCCCCTCATGCAACAGATTCAAAACATTTTCCCTTAGGCACAAGGGAACAATGACCTGATCGCCCCATAATAACAACCCCCTTGCATTGTCAGCTCACCTCTTTTGTTAGCGAAATGTTTGAATTCCCCGCCCTCAGTCTTTTCCGGCCATCCCCTCATGACCCAACTCATGACTTTCCTAATCATGTGGTCTTTGGTTGAAACCCTCGCCACCTCTGCTGAAGTGATGGGTCCCAAGTCCAAAACGTCAATCAGCAGGACTGGGACTCCGGGTGTGGGGTCTTCTATCCTGTCCGGTAATGGGCAACGGCTGAGGGCATCGGCATTGCCCATGCTCACCCCTGGTCGATGTACCAAGCAATAGGAGTATGCTGCCAGGAAGATGGCCCAGCGTGGGAGACAGGTCTGCTGGGGTGGGTTGGTCCCCTGCTATGAGACCCAGAAGGGGGCGATGGTCTGTGACCTCAGTTTTTGCACCCTTCCTGTGGCCACCCTTCTGATTGGTCTTCTTCTGCTGCGCTGTCTCTGATTGGCTAGCGCTGCTCCGCGGCTTGTAGTTGGGAGTCGGCTTAGATCTGCAGACTCTAGCGATGTGGCCCTTCCTATCGCATTGCCGGCAAATGGCGTCTCGGAACTTGCAGGTCTGGCG
Source organism: Pantherophis guttatus (assembly GCF_059756535.1). Lineage (NCBI taxonomy): Eukaryota > Metazoa > Chordata > Lepidosauria > Squamata > Colubridae > Pantherophis > Pantherophis guttatus. The sequence goes on from NC_142064.1 coordinate 171,734,133, forward strand.
TGGATGGGCCCCCCCACAACTGGCACAGGCGTCTCAGTGACCTCGTTGGTCCTGCCAGTACTGTTTGGTTCTGCAGACTTCTTCATCCGACACATCCTCGCTATCCGTGCATACGGTCTCTTGATGAACCAGTGCTGACCTCTGTGCCGTTCTGACCTGTGTCGTCCCCTATAGTCTCTCGGCCGCGTTGGTGGAGGACTCTTGAGCCGTCGTTTCGTCCAGTGCGATGTTCAATGTTAGATTTGTCTTTGCGAGCAACCTCCTCTGCAAGCGAATATCTCTCACTCCGCAGATTAGTTGCTCTAGAAGCATCTCATCGAGCTCTCGGTACTCGCATTGGTTTGCAGCCTTGCGCAGGGCAGCAATGTACTCACTGATCGATTCTCCCTCCTGCTGCAACTGTTGCCGGAACTCATACCGCTGGACACACTTCGATGGCGTTGGGGCGTAGTGGTCCTTCAGCAGCATCTGAAGCGTTTGCCACGAGATGGTGTGGACTGAGTTTGGTTCCGATAGGGCTTCGGCCATATCGAACACCTTGGGTCCACAATGGCTCAGGAACAGGGCTTTCTTCCGCACGTCGGGCAGCCTCTGTAGATCGCTGGCCACCAGGAAGCATTCGAAGCGGGACATGTAGGATCCCCACTTCTCTTCGGTTAGGTTGAAAGGCGCTGGCGGTACATAGGCAGACATCATCAGTAGATTCTCCGCTCGCTCGCTCGCCTGGCTGGATTCGGGTTTGCAGCTCTCTTGTCGGCTCGTGTCTTCAGCTCTTTCCGTGGCTTCTGGCCTCAAAATCCCACCTTCGTCGCCAATGTTAAGTTGGGTGAATGAGGACACAGCAAGCCAGGCAGTGAGTGACAACAGCTCTTTATTGTATGGTGAGAACCCAGCGACTAACCTGGGGAAACAGCTATCCTTATATACCCTGCAGCTGGGGCAGTCAGCCAATCAGCTGAGGGCTATTAAGTTCAAACTTTCCCACCAAAACTATATACATAATACTATCTAATTTTCTCCTGGGATCTTTTGTGTTTGTTTGCTTGGATATTGGGGTTGTGGGGGGAGAGGTGGGTTTCAGCAGGTTCTGACTAGTTCTGGAGAACCAGTAGCGGAAATTTTGAGTAGTTCGGAGAACCAGTAAATACCACCTCTGACTGGCCCTGCCCCCATCTAATCTCTGCCTCCCAAATCCCAGCTGATGAGGAAGAAATGGGGATTTTCAGGAACCTTCCCCTGGATTGGGGTAGGAATGGAGATTTTATAGTATCCTTCCCCTGGAGTGGGGTAGAAATGGAGATGTTACAGTATCCTTCTCCTGCCACGCCCACCAAGCCACACCCACCAAGTCATGCCAGACCCACCAAGCCACACCCACAGAACCAGTAGTAAAAAGTTTTGAAACCCACCACGGGGGGGGGGGGGGTATTTGTTTTTTTAATACAGTAAGTCCACCTGTGTAGTGGTTTATCATTTTTCCTTCCACCTCAAAAAGGTTTATCTCTGCCCCCAAACAGTCCAAATGGGTAAGTAAAACTCGTCTACCTCAACCGACTGGAAAAATGATTGAACAGTACACCAGAGGACCTATTTAAAAACCAGTACAGGTAGCCTTTGCTTATCAACTGACATGCACAGTGACTGTTCAAAGCTATGAGGTGCTAAATAAAAAAATAATAACTTTGCAGCCAATTACAGTGTCCCACAGTCACATGATGACCATTCGTGTTCTTTGCAAAGCTTGCAAAGGCAGAAATAAAATCCTAAATCATGGTTATGTGATTTTCTGCTAAACGACTGCATCGTTTAATGACTGAGTTGACTCAATTATGGTCACTGTAAAGAGCTATCTGTAAAGTGGGTAGTTTAATGGGAAGTTCAGGGAAAAAAATAATGATTTTTTTAAAAATCCATTAGTGAAATTCTACCTGCCATGAAAATATAATCAATGCTAATGCTAGTGCTATGGCAGACCTTATGGAGGCACATCTAGGAAAAGAAAATTGTATTTTAAAGTTGGGTCCTGTGCCTGCGTTTAGGTGCATTTTGATATTTCATATATATATTTTAATGCAACTTTGCATACATTTGCCTGTGCATACACATTTCTAATTTTATGCATGTCCAGTAAGAATTGACCGCAAGAGGAAAGTGAGAAGCAGTTGTTTTCCTGGCATGGAAAACTGGGGGAGCACAGCAACAAGAAAACCTCACTATGAGGACCAGAGTTGCTGCAAGTCTGGACTGAACATCTGGCAACTTGTTGACAAAATGTCCCCATCAGACAGAATTTTCTTCAACTGTTTTAGAATCTGGTGACCATCAATCCAGGTGGACATCAGGTGCTCTTCTGGGAAAATGTTTCATCTCTCTTTTATTTGTACAGAAATAAAATATTAGCAGGCGTAGCTTGTTACATTGTCCTTTGCATCTTGTACCGATTTCTGGGCATTGATATAAAATTCCAGGCCTAAAAGTGCATGTATCAGTACTGTTTATAGCCTGTGTGAGCAAAACTGCTCCTGGGAGTTATTTAGAAAGCCAAGCGGAAAGGCTCATGCAAAAATGGCTCTATTAGCTTTATTTCAGGGGCTGAGAAGTGGCTTTCACAATGGGTCTCCCAATCTCTATTGCTCTAATTGATCATTTTTGCTACTTCACTGTAAAACAAAAGCAGAGTGTTCCCAAATTATTTTACTCCTGTGACAAAAGAAGTTAACAATTGATTTTTATCAGCCTTCACACCCGTAGCTTAAAGTTAAGTGCCTCTAAATCATTTTAATACTGCTCGAACAATACTTGAGAAATAAACTTGAATTTGAAAAGGGTACGTAATGGTTAGTAGCATTTGGAACGACTAGATATATGAACAGAATTGTCCCTAAAATCGCAAGCTACAATTTCTATAAATTAAATGTCCTTCCTCCCTTTCTAAAAGTACATTTGTGCACGTGTCTATATGTGTGCTTGGCCACTGTACAGTAACACAGATGAAAGAATACCATTTAAATTAGCTCTGTCTTAAAGCTTGAAGAAGTTTCTGACTTCTTCAAGCAGGACTTTTATTTGTGAAAGAGGTACTTTTGCACCACCATGAAAGGACTGATGTTATTATACAAATGATGGTCTCTCTCTAACCTTTCCTTTGTACCCCATCACATTTCCCCCCCCCCCCCACTATTTCAGAGGGAATTCTAATCTCTTGCACCGGATTTGGGGGATCTGAATGGAAGAATCAGTTGGGGGGGAGGAGGATCTGTTCAACTAAGGATGTCAATTCTGCTGAAGTTCAGCCATAAATGCTTTGCTTAGCCTAGTTGACAAGTAAACAGCCTAATAGACAGCCTACTATCAAACAAAGTAGGAACAGGTATATTGGTTTCTGCCTATCATGTAATTCTTAGTCACTAAATGTTTATAATACATAGACTTAGTTTAATGTTTTTTAACTACTCACAAAACTAACAAAAGTAGCAGCCAACTCTGTGAAAATATTTTATGATTTCCCCCTTCTCTAACATACATCTTAACTACAAATATCATAGTAATAACTTGCAAAAACCTTGCAGCAAAACCTTAAGTGACTCATTAAATAATCAATCACCCTAGACTTGGGATTGCTCACCAAATTGCTCTTCAGGCTGCAAATAATTGGAACTTTCTCTATGGCCGATGCATTTGAAAAATTTAAAATGTTAAGTCCAAAAGAGGCAGAGCAATTTTGCGAGTGGTCAATTGCTACAACTTTTCTGGTTATTTTATGCTGCATTTTAATTACTCAGAAAACCCTTAATTTACATAGTGATTACTGCATGATTATTACTTGTTTAATTATTTTTTTTTCCGATATTACTACTGTACAGGCACCACCCTGTTTTAAAATAAGCCATGGTACTTTCTTTAGGCAAAATGCAGAGTGGTTTCCTACAGCAGCTACTTATTCAAGAAGCCCACGTTTAAGGCTCTAGAGAGTAACCGATGCCAAGAATTTCAAGGTGCAATGCTGATTTCAATTTACACTTGTTTCCCAGGTTGCTTTTTTTGCATTTAGACTTACTGCAATTTTGGCCTTGATGTTAGCCAGCTTTTCCTGGGCGTTAGCAAGCTCAGCATTGGCTTTGTTGAGAGCCTGACGCTTGGGCTCGACGTCACAGTATACATTGTAAAAGCGCACGATGTTGATGACCCAGGAGCAGAGCCCAGCAGCTGCATAGGACTTCGATGCCACCAGTTCTGGGTTGAAGGTTGTATCCTGAAGATAAGGTTGCAAGGCTCGGAGACTGTTCTCATGTATATTCTCTTTGTTGAAGTGAATCAAGGAGTCTAGGAAGCTGTCAACCTTGGCCATGGCAATCTTAGCTGCTTTCCAGCTTCTGTCCTTGGGGACCTTACCACCCGAACCCATGAGTACCATCACGGCTGCAGTAACATTGCTGACAGCAGATGGTGGCGATCCAAATGACTTCAGTTCTGTCAGATTGATCTGAAAGGGAGAAGAAAAAGACCAAGCCTGTGAGATGAAAATGAATGGGTTTTCTTTTTTACTTTTCTGGTAATGGAGTAACCTCTAGAGCTGTTAATCGGAGAGAGAAGCTTTGAAGTCTGGGATGGCACTCTGAATTTTAAATATTATGACTCATGCTTTGTAAAGCAATGTATCCCTCTAGTGGCTTGGGGCCATTACCCGTTTGTTAAGTGTGAGAACCAAACACATTTCTTTGGCATTTCAGCCAAGTTGCAGGACACTGAAAAAGCCCAATTAGATTTCAGATTTACATGATATGGAAAAATAAACATAACCAGGAAAAGATCAGCCTGGCCTGAAATCGACAATGTATGTCTGCAGCTGCAGGAGGAGTTTAAACATGGACCTTAATTGAAAATTCTCAGAGAAATGTCTGCCTCATGAATCTTTAGCCAGCATCAGTTAAAGTGATTTGGGTCATGAAGCACCATTACCCTGTGTACCCTGTGGCTGCAATCACACTGGGAATAACACATCAACAGCAACAAACCACATAGTGAAGCTGTCTCAAGCCTCTTCCCATGTACTTTTGATAAGATCAATCTTGCTGGCTGACCATTCACTGAGCACAACATGTGAATGTTGGCATCACATGGCAAGATAACAAAATATTTATTATGTCATGCTATGACTTCTGAATCCATCTTCATACAATCGAATGGGACATTATGATTTGATGAACTCAAAAGTATCTTAGGATTTCCTTACAAAATGTTTTTGACCAACTATGGTAGTTTATATGAGGGGAATGCTGAGAACCTGGATACTGAGGAACTCCATTCTCCATGCGCGGCCAAGACTAAAATATCACTGATTTCAGTGAGAGGCACTGAAGCTCAGTCCTTCTGGTGAAATCTATAACAATTAAATGTACTCAATCAGACTAAGTTCTCAAGTCCTTTGTAAAGTCTTTTCTTGCTGAAGTTGTGTGTTTAGTTTCTTCCATTACAGAACAAACGTTTGGCATATCATGTATTCAAACACCTATGTGGCACTGAAACCTTGTCAGAGCTACATCATGCAACATACTGACATTGTAAAAACTCTAATTTTGTGTCCATATCATGCAGTTAGTTCCTGATTTTCATTAACTCCAGTCAAGCTATTAAAAAGAGCTTATCATTTCAATATCGGAATATGACACACACAGTGTTTCCCTAAAGCAATTAAAAAGAAACATTCAGCTGAAAATGGCTCATAGAAGACCTCTTCTGTCACACAATGGCAAGTTCCAAGGCAGAATCCTACCCACCACCCATCATGGGACTGGCACCAGAGTTTGCTAAACAGCAAATTTAACAGAATGCAGATTTTTAAAGCCAATGGAGGCATTAGTGTGGACCAGCTATTATGAGCAAATGCTATCACATCAAACTAAGAAGAAATGCATATATCATGCTGCCATTCAATAGACATAAGAAACCTGCAGAGCAAATGACACTCTACACAAGGATTCTTACTCTGATAATCAATGGACATTGACATTTTTTTAAAAAAACCAAACATTTTTTTATGAAATCCATAAACCTGCTTTTGACCTGAGTGCTAGGGTAGGTTGTTAAAGAATTTAAAAGGAAATCAAAGTCATAGAATTGGAAGAAGCCACTGAAGCATTGAAGTCCATCTTATCTCTGTGTATTTAATTCCTGTTTCTAAAGTACAGCATATCATTTGACTCAAATTTCTTCCTGCTTTTTTCAGGCCATTTTACTAACTTACCAAGGCTTATTTCTGTCTTCTAGGGTATCAGCTATCCAACACTACCTAGTGTCATCTATAAATTTGATAATTATTTCTGGCACTTCTTTCATCCAAGTCATTAATAGAATTATGTAGAAGAGCAAAGGACGCAGAATTGAATCTCAGTGCCTCCCACTGAGGTTCTTGATAAAGAACCTTTAGTGAGGATTCTTTGACTACAGTTTTCAAGTTAAATACATATCAATTTCATAGTAATTCCATCCACCCTTAACTGTCTTGTTAATCAAACACTGAAGTTGTCAAATGGATGCATAATACCCATGTAGCCAGCTAGAGAATATAACAATCCTCATTCTGAGCTTGCTTGCTTGCTTGCTTGCTTGCTGGATTCATTTGTCTGTTTAGTTGTTTTACATTATTAATAACCTACCCTAATCCTAACGGAATCTGGGTAAGAACTGTAGACAGTCATACATATTTGAATAGTATGGATATTGCAAGATACTGATTTGTAATAATTTAGACAAGCAGCAGCATGTTGTTTTTACTATAAGACTGGAGGCTGTTACATTGATTGTTTAGGGTCAATGTCAGCATCAATCCTTTTCCCATTTCTTACCTTATCAGCAATTTTCAATTTAAAAACACCCGAGTGAACTTTTAATAGCAGTGCAACTTCAAAGCAGTGCATTGAACAATGTTTAAAATCTATCTGGACCCGTACCAATCGGGCTTCAGGCAGGGGTACAGCACAGAAACAGCATTGGTCGCGTTGGTGGATGATCTCTGGAGGGCTCGGGACAGGGGTTGCTCCTCTGTCCTGGTCCTGTTAGATCTCTCAGCGGCTTTTGATTCCATCGACCATGGTATCATGCTGCAGTGGTTGAGGGGGTTAGGAATAGGGGGAACCGTTTTGCGGTGGTTCCCGGCGCCGCGATATAGTTAGCTGGTGTCATCGCTGACTATTGGGGGTGAGTCTTTACCCCCCTCCCCAGAGAGGGCTCGCAATCTGGGCGTCCTCCTGGACGCACGACTGTCTTTAGAAGAACATATGACGGCCGTGGCCAGGGGGGCTTTTTATCAGGTTCGCCTGATCCGCCAGTTGCAGCCCTTTCTGGATCGCGATGCCTTGCGCACAGTCACTCACACCCTTGTCACCTCCCGACTGAATGCTGCAATGCTGCAATGCTCTCTACATGGGGCTCCCCTTGAAAAGCACCCGGAGGCTCCAACTGGTCCAGAATGCGGCCACGCGGGTGGTTATGGGTGCAACTCGTTGTGCCCACGTGACACCCCTCCTGCGCAAGCTGCACTGGCTCCCAGGTGTTGATTACCACCTTTAAAGCACTCCATGGCATTGGACCTGGATACCTTCGAGACCGTCTTCTGCCACCAGTAGCCTCCCACCGGCCAGTTCTCTCCCACAGAGAGGGTCTCCTCAAGGTGCCATTGGCCAAATTATGTCGGCTGGCGACACCCAGGGGGAGGGCCTTGTCTGTGGGAGCCCCTGCCCTTTGGAATGAACTGCCCCCAGAAATTCGTAAAATCTCTGATCTCCATGTATTCCGTTGTGCCCTCAAAACCATGTTGTTCCGCCAGGCTGGGCTATCAATGTAAAGATTTTAATTGGTTTTAAATGGGATTTTAAATTTGGAGTTTTATAAATTGGGCCTATTATTTAATAATTTTAATTATTTTTAAATTTTGTCTGTCTTTGTGTTTTTAATTAGGCTGTACACCGCCCTGAGTCCTTCGGGAGAAGGGCGGTATAGAAATAAAATTAATAAATAAATAATAATAAATAAATAAATAAAATGGAAGACAATTTACCCAAGGTTTATCATTCTCAGCCAGGTTGCTAAATATTCATGCATCTGAAGTCCCAGTACATCTACTGGGACACCATGGTGGAGAAGCTAGTTTAAGTAAATTCATTGCCCAAGAATTTGTCTAAATTATTTTAATGAGTTATGGTCAGAGCATTGGAGCCGAGCTCTGATATTTCACCAACTCATGTGGATCTCTGGGTGATCTTGGGTTAACCCATTTCAGTTCTCTGTTAATAAAATGGAATAATAATGAGAAATGCATTGAGATGGAAAATAATAGTATGTATTATGACAACACATACAAACATTTAGATGTTTTAAAAAGCAGGTTAGAGGAACAACATTTCAAGTAAAAAATGGGCTGCTAGTTCAGGCTATTGGATGCATCATCTCTCATCCATCAAATTGTTCCTTCATGGAGCAGAATAGAAGAAGGATCACTCGGTTTCTAATTTCCTACTCTATTCTACTACTTCTCTGTATATAAAATATTTAAATGCAGAACAAATAAAAGCCACTCCTTTGGGATTGTCCATGCTAATTTCCCATACTATTGTTTTCAGTGGTTCTGGAAAGTTCTATGCCTTTTGATATATTGATAATACATACATTGCTTGATAATCATATCTTGCTTGCTCCCTTGTTTTCTCCCTCCCTCCCTTCCTCCCCCCCCTCTCTCTCTTAATGTTTTCCTGATGTTTAATAAATAAAAATCAAGTTTTAGTTTTGCTAGCTGAACTGAGTGAAGTCTATGCCTCCTCTGATCTGAATACAGGGATTGGCTAGAAATCACTAGAAGTAGAAATTACCCACTGCAATTTTCCAAAACAGACAATAGCACACAATCAAGACTGAATAAAGCACTTTACAGTGAGTGAATTCAATGCTCACCCAGAATTTTGTTGCACATTGACTGAAATCTGTGAGAAAGTAAAGACCTCCATTCAGATCCAGCTGCAGTGAGTATTCATTTAGTTTTCAAATGGCTGTATGCTTGAAGTTACAGACATGTGTAAAGAACCGTCTCTTGTACAAAACTGTAAATGGATGTCACACTGCAATATGAAAGGCTCTTTCTGTGATACAGTTGTTGCACGCTGCAGCTGGTACCAAAAGGTGTTGCTGCTAGCATGTACCCATTCATATTGTTAATCCACCTGGATAATAGATTAACAAAATCAGAAATACAGCAAACTGCTGTCTTTGTGGTCTTAAACACAGATGTCACCGTTCCTTGCTAGAAAATAAATGAAAGTGTTTCAGCTCCAGGTAGACTCCACTGTCAGATAAATCACCCCAACTTTTGTTTGAGAGTGGCATTGCCAGAAGGATTTAGCTGAGATACATTTCAACACGTAATGGTTGAAATGGTTGAATTACTTGTAACCATTTTCTACACGCACAACTCTATTTCAGGCAGAGGAGTAATTTAACAATGCTGCTCAAATGGCTTTCACAGTGGGACTTCCTATATTCACCAGACATGACAGACGTACTAGAGCTCCACAGAATTACTGATTTAAACCCAGGATCTTGGAGGCTGCTGCCATTGCTTGATTCATCTCACATTGTCCACTTCTGAAGATAGTAGCACTTGAAGCATCCTCTAAAACAGGGGTGTCAAACTCACGTTGTTACAGTGGCTTCACATGATGTATTAGGACTTTTTTCCCCTTCGCTAAACCAGGCAGCGGTGGGGCCAGCACATGACACATCTGGCCTGCAGGCCGCAAGTTTGACACCCCTGCTCTAAAACCTCTTTCATCCTCTGGTCAATCAGAAAATTCCTAGGAAGCCCATGAAGGCAGCAGGCTTCTCTCACCTTTGAACTTGGAGGTATCATTGATAGCTTCATCTACCATGAATGTGTCCATCCTCCTTTAAAACCTCTTATCTCGTGGCTCATCTGTAGCATTTCAAGCTGTTGCAGGTACAGAGAAGATGAAAATGTCTGCCCTCTTGGACTTATGTGCAACATCATGACCTAAGGAGATCAGGAATGGGACTTGGTTTGATGCCACAATGCTGCTGTCATCACTCTGACTTCCCTTGCCTCTCTTTACACTTCCTCCCCACCAGATGCCACTGTAACTGACTGAGATGTGAATTTGCATTCATTATCTTTCCTAAATCATAAAGCTAAAAAGATTTACATCCTACTCCTTTATCATACAAAGCATCATTCCTTTGTATTCTGTTTCTCTGGTAATTCTCTATTGCTTCTGTCTTCTGAAATACAAATAAAACTACGGTAGGCCTGGATAGTGTTTCTCCAATGGTTGGTTTGATGTTATGGTGCCCATTCAGAAGTGCAGGAGGACAGACATATTTTTGGAGGGGGGAGAGGAGGAGGAGGAGGAACCACATTTTTGAGTAATGTTTTTTGGACATTCAAGTTCTACCTAGGAAACTAGGACATATTAAAGTAAGTTTATTATTAAAGTTAAGATGTAACATGTGTACGAAGATTTTCTGTAAATCACACAAGCCAAGGGGGTTGGATTGTTATCTTTCCAGTGAAAAAGCGAAAATGATGTCTCGAAGAAGAAACAGGATCCTAGAAATACACAATTGGCTATGCAAATATTATTGTTAGGAAAACTCTATGTTCCAGACAATGGCCTACACTACCTTCATAAAGGACTCCAAGGAAGTGACTGGATATAGTACATCTTATAAAAACCAAACAGGGAAAATGCTTGGCAGGCAGCTTGCCATTCTCATCAGGGTGGGATCAGACCATAATAAAAGGGGAGAGGGGGTTGGCAAAAGCCCAGAAAACTGGGGCCAAGAAAAGAGAACATGAAAGAGAAATGAGAAGGCCTCATCAGGGACCAGACTTCTGCACCTACAATCGAGGTGGCAGTTGGTGGCATTCAGATGTTCCCAATGCCCAGAGTAGGGGAAGTAAACAACTAGAAATCCTACTTAGAGAAGACAAATACGAAGCCAGGTGTAATGGTATTCATGATTGGCACATAGCAACAGAAGGCTACAGGAACAAATCTAAAAGGGGGGGAGGGGAGTTGCATGTATGTATGTAAAGAAAAAACATATCCTTGTACAGAAATATGTGAATCAGAGTACGATAAGTATTTAGGTTAGAATAAAAGAGGTGAGTGGAGGCAATTCCATTGTGAGAATTTATTATAGACCACCTGGGCAGACAGAAGAACAGATGAGGTCTTTCTGCATCAGTTGGCCAATCTTTCAAAAAGGCATGCAGTAGTGCTAATGGGAGGTTCAGTTATCCTGACATCTGCTGGGGATTTGCCAACAAATTATTCTCTTTCCTAACAACAACTTCATTTATCAGAAGGTGGAAGGAAGAACAAAGGGTTCTGCTGCCCTGGATCTAAATCTCACCAACAGGAAAAAAAATTGGGTGATGAAGTGAATGTGACTGCCACCCTGTGGGAAAGTATTATCCTCAAAGTTGTGACATCAGGTTGAAGGAGGAAGTGAAGAGAGTCAGGTCTGTATATTGGATATTAGAACAGCAGAGGGATGTTAAAATTCAGAGGGAAGCTATTTCAAATCCAGTGGCTTCAAATCCTGAAGGAGAAAAGTATCCAGGAAGAATAGGACATTCTAAGAAATCAGATCCTGAAGATGCCATTGCAAACAATTCCTATATGAAGAAACAAAATGGGGAAAATATAATAAAGCCAACGTGGATACATGCAGAACTCTCTAAAAACACTGAAAAAAGGGGGCATGCCTAGGAAATGGGGAGAAAAGCATATCATAAATAAAGAATACAAGATAATCTCAAAAGCCTGTAGAAACTTTGTGAAAAATGTTAAAGCTCAGAATGATCTGAGATTTGCAAGAGATACCCAAGATAGTAAAAAAGAAATAATTTGAGTTCGTTAGAAATAATAAATCAAAGAGGAGAAGGTGCAGTGGGGATGGTGAAAACCTTGAACTTCTTAATTGCTATTTTGTGTCTGTCTTCCCTCAGAAGGGAGCCCTTGTAGTAGATATTTTGTTCTATTGCTCTGACCACTTTTGGACCCTAAATTTCAGTTTTCCTATTGTACAATCTGTTTGTTAAAACACTGAAGTTGGCCTCAATTTTGACCTGGTTTGTGAGTTCCTGCTTAGTGGGTGCCTTTCTGTAATCTGGGGCTGGCCAAGTTTCTTGACATTTCAATTAAATTTGCTAGTGAGGATTTATGTTTGTTTTCTCCCTCAATATCATTCAGCTATGAATAAACAAACATGAGGGCTGAAAATTATGGAGTTGTGATCCCCATATCTAAAAGGCATCTGCCTGGGTAGAAGCAACAGTATTCCAGTCCTAGAATGTCTAGCAGGCATTGTCTTCTTGACTTTATCTTGAACTTCTAAGAGCATCATCCAGATGTCCAGTATGGGCCTAAATGGAACTTTGGCTGAAATCAGCCAATAACTCTAAAAGTCCAAAAATGATTTTATTTTGGCATTAATTTTTTAACCAAGAAAGTATCTGCAGCAGGGTACAGATTCCCATAAAGCAGCAGGGTACCAAAGCCAGGTGAGAATATGAGGTGGGCAATCTTTTTAAAAAACTGTTCTACAAAGCATCAGAGCATTAACAAGAAACTATTCCACACAAGTAGCAGTTGATTCCATTAGTTATGATTAAATTTATTAGATAGCAGTACAACTGCATGCTAAGCAATTGAAAGCTAAGTCCAAGCAATCTATTTCATTACCTCCTCCCCCTTCTCCTTTCCTGACAACCTGCATTTTTCATTACTTTTAGTTAAAAAGCAATGCTGATACTTTCCCCTGGTGCTGCTTCATTAAAAAGCACAGGGATACTAGATCTGGATTACTGGTTGAAACTTATGAATAAACACACATCCACAGCCAATCATTCATGTCAATTGATGGGCTAAACTCTCGGATGCAGATGAGAAGGAGCATGTGGCGTTTAGTGCCTGCAAATGCTGCCACCTTCGTCTCCAGGGAAGCTTCAGGCTTCCCATTAATCTTGCCTTAATGAGATGTTGTACAGAAGCAAATGGAAAATTGCCACTGTTTCGTACTTTTGCTTAGTTGCCATCTCTTTTTGTTTATGTATTTGTTTCTCTGCCGCCTGGGTTTTCAGGGAGGGGTAGTTTAGTTGACTCATAACACAATCAAGGAACAATTCAGTTGATGAACAATTAATGGAATATCAACATTGGCTTAAGGAACTTCCCCACACCAGCCCTATTAAGCCCACTATAAAGTAGCAACTTTCAAATCACCTCCTCTTCCTATTGTTGGCTGAAGTAGTTCACTGATGTGAAATGACCCCAAATCACCTTCTCAAATAATATTTGCAACGTTTTTCCAAATGGACTCCCTGAATAGGAGCCTAATTTTAAAGCAAGACCTATTTGATAGTTAAGTTTGGGGTTATCTATCAGGGGTCCCTGTCAGAGTTTCTTGCAAAAATCAAATCCAGAAGCATACACAGATAAACTGATTCAGGAGGATTCATTAACTTCTTTATATACAAGAATAATACATAAAGTAAGTTTATAATACCAACACCAGATTCAGTTTCATTTCAGCAGAGCAGACAGCAGGCAGACACTGGTTTCAGTTTCAGTTTCGTTTCTCTGCACAGAAGTAGAAGCTGCAGACTAAGACACGCCCTGGCTCCAGTCTGTCTTAGCTCCTAATTGGCTGACTTAGTTGCTATGCCTATTCATTGGCTGACCTTGTTTCCATGTCTTCCCAGTCATGAATATTCTAACAGTCCCCAACAACTGGACTGCCCATTTGTGCAAACAGCGTGCATGTGTCCCCACCACTTGTGCAAATGGAGCTGCACACACCACTCATGCAGAACCATCCTCCCCGCCCACCCACCCCGGCCACAAAGCTGAAAAGATGAAGACTGCTGATCTGGATCATTCCAATTTCTACAATGAGGTGTCTCTTTACATGCCCACTAGATTACAGTATCTCAAACCAGTGATTTTTCAGCTGTGGTCCACAGAAATCTTCCAAGTGGCCCAGAGCCTTCCCACCAGTTAGCTTTCTAAAACCCTGCTCAGTCACTCAGCATTCCAGTACTTGAGGGGCTGCCACAAAGAAGAGGGGGTCAAATCATTCTCCAAAGCACCAGAGGACAGGACAAGAAACAGTGGTTGGAAACTAATCAAAGAGAGAAGCAACCTGGAATTAAGGAAAAACTTCCTAACAGTGAAGACAATTAACCAGTGGAACAGCTTGCCTTCAGAAATAGTAGGCGCTCTATCACTGGATGTTTTTAAGAAGAGTCTAGACCAGTGGTTACCAACTGGTGGTCCTTGGACCACTGGTGGTCTGTGAGAAAATTTTGGTGGTCCACAGAAAAATTATTTGCATTTTTTATATTGCACTAAATACTATTTATCTTTTTAAAAAATTCATAGTAATGGTCCATGGAATTTAAAATTATGAATTTAGCGGTCCCTGAGGTCCAAAAGGTTGGTGACCCCTGGTCTAGACAGTCACTTATCTAAAATGGTATAGGTTCTCCTGCTTGAGCAGGGGGCTGGACTAGAAGACCTCCAAGGTCCCTTCCAACTCATTCTATTCTATTCTATTCTATTCTATTCTATTCTATTCTATTCTATTCTATTCTATTCTATTCTATTCTATTCTATTCTATTCTATTCTATTCCTGTTGCTGCTTGCCCTCCCCATTCATCCCTTTGCCATTCAATTCCTTTGACATCTTACAGCTTCTCCAGCATGATGTCACACAACTTCCATTTCTAACGAGAGTTCACTCTCAGTGGAGTTTGCAGACTGCAGCCCTCAATCATGTATCATGCCTCTCAGTGCCTGGAGCTCATGAGTCAGTCTTGCTAACAGGAAGGCGATGTATGAGGCTGCAACTCTGCCCCCATTGCCTGCTTTCTGCAAAGTAAAGGTCACAGAAGCAGTTTGTGCTTTACAGAATTATTTCTTACGTTCACTGAGTTCACTTTCGACTTACTTATCATGCTAACTTGTCTTTCCTGATTCACAAAAAATAAATCAGTGGTTAAAATCAGGTTCACTTAAGTGTACCATGTCAAGTTGTATCGTTAAACTCATCTGGGTGAATGGGTCCTGAGTTCAAGACTATGAATCCATGTATAAGCTCTGTGATGTGGAATTAAGATCTTTCCTTGACAACTCACAAAGAAAGGTATGAATAGGAAACATAATCAACATCTAAAAATTTCATTGGGATGGAGAAACATTCGATTCTAGCTCTGTGCATTTTATGTTATGAAAATTTGCAAACGATGCTACTGTTGCTACTAAATGTCACAAAGTACATAAAACAATTCAAATGCGTATCGAGAAGTCCAGCTTTAAATGTTAAGTCCATAAGCATAAAGAATTATGATTACAGATAGTCCTTGACTTCATTTAGCGTTTGAAGTTACATCAGCACTGAAAAAAAGTGACTTAGAGCTGGTCCTGATATACTTAAGACCATCATTGCATCCCCATTGTCACATCATCAAAATCCAAGTGCTTGGCAACCATCGTGTATTTCTATCAGTTGCAACACCCGGGGGTCATGTGATCGCCATTTGCAACCTTCCCAGTTGGCTTCCAATGAGCAAAATCAATGCAGAAAGTTGGATTCGCTTAATGACTGCACAACTCATTCAACACCTGCAGTTATCCGTTTAACAACCATGGCCAAAAAAAGGTTCTAAAATCAGACATGACTCACTTATCAAGCACATTGCTTAGCAATAGAAACTGTGATTGTAAGTTGAGGACTACCTGTATATGAAACGAAGGCAGTTTTTTCTGAACTAAGGACGAGTTCATAATCAAATAATAAAGAGAGTCAGTTCCCTTCTTCATGCTTTCTTTTACATCAATTCGTCACCACAAGTGAAGGAAAACAGCCGATATGAAGGTATGGCTCGCCCTGTATGAGTGCAGAGATCTTCCTAGGTAAGCAGGATATTAGGAACATTACTCCACCCCCACCCCTTAAGTACCTTATTCAACGTGTTCAGGGCTTGCTGGGCAGCAGCAAGGGCAGGTTCCGCTTGTGCCAAATCTTTCTCACAGTCCTTCTGTTTCTGCTGGACCTCCTCGGTAATCAAGGCCACCTTCTGCTCCTCCTCATCAGCAATGGCCTTCTCCTTACTGACTTTCTCTGTCTCTGTGCCCACCACCTGAATCAGCTGGTCAGCATCTTCATTCTTTTGCTTCAGCTCCACTTCCTGAGCTGCCAGTTTGGCCTTCAGATCATCTACCTGGAGCAAAGACAAAAGGAAAGCCAGTCATGAACCTTTACACACCACACACATGTACACACATGTACACACACACACAAAAAGGATGCCAGGTTCAAATGAAAAAAGAATAGATGTTTTCTAAAACCAATACCGTAGAAGCGAATAAGTTACTAGAAAGGTAACTTATAAAATACTAAGGGATCTTAGCATTTTAACAAATAAACAGGATTAGAAGAATATTTTGTGATTTTAAAAAATGATAATGTTTTTAAATTCTAAATTGTCTCGTGTGTGTGGTGTATGAATACATATAAATCTTGTTAGAGTCATTGACTGGTAAAATATAGCAGTGGGCTAAAACCATAAACAACTTGAAACATATTTTTAAAAAATTGAATGGTCCATTATTGAGGTCCTAAGACTTAAAGGAATAGTTTCTATCATAAAGTAATGGAGGTCAAAAGTAATTTGCAATTCCCCTAGAGATGGTATGGTTCCTGCCCAACAGTAAGAAGCAAATGAAGTCATCCTCCCAACTAGTGAGACTACTAGTAGAAAGTGGAGTTATAAGGATAGGATGCAAGTTGCTATAGAAAATAGATCTAAGAAATGCATACGCTTAAAAGTTTCAGGTTCCTCCAGGATGGGTTCGCTCTGCAAAAGGGTTATTAATAACACTTTCCCTCCAAGATTGCAAAGGGCAAGGCATTAAAATGAGCTAAGAAAAAAGCTTGTCAACGTACTGGACAGGTAATATTGCATAGATAATTTGTGGTGTGAATGGTTTCCTATTTATACGTTGCCAGAGTCAGTGACCCAATTCACCCTGCTCTACTTGGAAGACTACATCAAATGCCTGTTGCCGAGTAGCATTTCTAGCTCTTGGCAACCTCTCAGCCAAGAGAGCTGCACTTGAGAAGCCTCACTGGCATAAATTTTCCAGGAAGAGGGAAATTTATCAAGTAGGCTCGTAGCAGTCAGAGAGTCACTAGAAAAGTGAAAATTGAGCCAAAAATAAATCAGCATATGCCAGCCTTGGATTCCAGGGAGATCATTCTGGTTTTTAAACTTGAGTGCTACTTTTGGAGACAGCAAAGTACTTGGAATAGTGCTCTTAGGAATCTGGACTAGGTAGTGTCTAAGGGCTTTAAGTTATTCTAAGAAATAGATTTTTTTTTTTACTTGTGATTTACTTATTTTACTTATTTTTCAAATTTATATGGCCACCCATTTTATTCTGAGCAGCTTAGAACAAAGCCTACTACTAAAATCTACTACAAATCAATTAAAAACATGAGGGATTCTTGGTGCTCTCTGAGCTTTTGTTGTTGTCTTGCAAACATTGCCCAAACTAGGTAACGTCATCAGCACCACTGGAGAAAGGAGGAGGACCACTGCAAAATACCTCCCACTCTCAATCCCTGAAGTTGATCCAGAAGAATACATGTGCAATAGTATCATGACTGAGGGATCCAGAAGGACCAGGACAGTGACACCACCTCCATCCTGAGCCCTCTAGCCACACAAATGTGTCTAATGCTATCTCTGTTCTGTAACCCATAGAAAAATGTAAAAAGAATGGATTGGATGGAGAGAGGGAAGATATATTACCAAGGCAACAAACAGATAAATGTGGCTTAAGTCCATATGAAGGTAAAGATTTATGATAATGTCTAAGATATACATTCCCCCCACACACACACAATTCACATGAAGATAAAAGGGGGAGGAAGGTAGGAACATTCAGACTTGCAAGATTCTCTTACTACATGGCACCATGCCCATGATATACAGCTTTGCTGAACAGTTAATCTGTTCTCCAGTCCCATTCTTCTGATAGGAGGCATATTTACTCTTTGTTTGGAGGAATGGGATAAGCACTTCAATCAGCAAAACTCTGTAGCAGCATTTCATTTATTTATAGATTTTTGGACAATTGGGGAGAAAATGAAGAAACACTTTTTCTTCCCATATTTCAAATACAGCTCATAACTTTCAGACTGAATAAAATAACATTATAATGGTGAATGTGTATATGAATAGAACATTTATCAGGTTTTAAATATTCTGATGAGGCATTGAGGTTTTGATGTGCAAGGCTCTGCCAAATCCATAGATCAGGTACACGAAGAGAGAAAATCTAAAGTTCCCATCATCTCTTTCTTTCCTTGTAAGAAGAGATAGAATATAGAGAGAATATAGAGAGAAAATCATATTTTTAAAAGTTTCACAAAGCTGCAGAGCATACAGTAGAATTTAACAACAAAAGAAAAAAGGCTAGCTATTAAAAAACACATTTTTTCTATTCTGTTAAGAATGGATGTAAGAAAAGGCAACAGAGCAAAAGTATTGGTCTTACGGACAGAAACTCTAGGGAAAACTTTTTCAGAACAAAGCAAACCCCGACAATATTTATGCTTAAATAACATAGTACATGTCACAGTGTGTGACAATACTTGTTCAATATTTTTTTTTTTGTTTTAAAGAGATTATCCCAGTGGGGAGCAATTTGTGAGTGTAGAAAGCAGCAGGAACAGTGGCACTTTGGCTTCCTGGCCTAACATTTTCCTCTTTCAATTCACTGAATGAGGCTGGGCTTTTTTACCCCCTGAGAAAGTTTCAAACGTATATTTGTCTCCGCAAGTGTGCACTGAAGGCAGACAAAGACATTCAAGTTGCCGGGATTGAGAAATGGTGGGAGTGAATATGGAAGTGCCCTTCCTCTACATCACCCCTCTGCTCCCAAGTATTACCCTCAAAATTATATCTCTTATTTGGAAACAAATATTATCAAAAGAAATGTATATCCATTGGCTGATTTAACACACTTTACTAAACCTTAGTAAAGGCATAATGTGCCTTGGTTGGGACTTAATTGAGGCATATATACAACTGTGATGTATAAACCAAGGTTTATGGGGGAGTGAATTATGACCCCAAGTAACAAACCTAAAAGTTTGGAATAAATTCTGCTATCAACTATATAAAAAGTCTTCAAATTGGAGCTCTAACTTACAAAAAAGGACTATTGAGAATCATTCCTAGGGCCGACTCTGCTTTGAGGAAGATTTGGGCAAGTTTTCCTTTGGAGCAGTTTCTGCACATGCCAGAAGAAGCTTCAGTAGAAGCAAAGCAGCTGACTCCGTCTGATCAGCCCAATGGTTCTCTGATACAGAGCAATTGATGGCACTGAAATGGCAACACACAAAGCGAAACATGCCATCAAGGGAGACTGACTCAGGTTTAGGAAATGTTAAGGAAAGTAGTCAGTAAGTAAAAGGCAGATGCTTGGCTTCACTCATGTTATGGTTTTGTGTTAATCTGATTAACAGCTCAACTTTGTCATCATTGTTCACAAGTTGATTTTTCTCCTGGGTTTAACAACACCTGCACACACAAAGAGGCTAACTAGTAACCAAGGTAACGCAAGCCAATTTTTTTTTTTAAAGGACAGAAATAACATACAAATCCAGAGCTATTCCTCCTGCTTAGCTCCCTCTCTTTAGGCAGAACTGGGAGAACCGAAGCAAATCATCTCACTTGACTCAGTAGAGATCATCTGCAATAATCACCAAATTGTAACTAATTAATGTGTACAGTTGGTTAGAGAAAGAGGAAGATCTGTCATCTTTTAAGAAACCTTAGATGGAAAGGAGAAGATAAAGCAGGCTGCCTTTAAGCGAGCCTTGTGATTCAGTGTGTATAGAAAGAAAACCCATACTCTAAATTAAGAGCTTGAAGGAGAATGCCAGCATGCCTTTTAATTCCAATTGTCTGTGCCAAATGTCAGGACGTGATATACTACATCAGAAAGTTTGGTAGTTAATTGGTAAAGCAGGAGAGTGTGGAGCCTGCAGTGCAATTTTTTTTTTAATGAAAAGCAGCACCAACAAGTTGCCACACATACAGAAAGACTAGTACAAGGCAACCTCTCTTTCACAGCAGGAGGCATGCTTAAAAATAAAGTGATTGCCCAAAGAGTTCTCTTTCCCAGCATGTCTCGTGTTCAGAGGAGGAAGGAGGAATGAAACCTCAAACATTTCTGGAAATAAGGAAATAGTTGCAACAAGGGAGAAGGAAAAGAAGCAAAGGTTATTCCCCCCAAAAAGAACCCAAAAAACCCAGGACTAATCTGATTGGTCAAAAGTTTTTCAAAGTTTTACTTTAAAATAGATAGATGATAGATAGATAGATAGATAGATAGATAGATAGATAGATAGATAGATAGATAGATAGATAGATAGATAGATAGATAGATAGGGATATGGTGGCTCAGTGGCTAAGACGCAAAAGGTTGGCAGTTCAGCAGTTCGAATCCCTAGTGCCGCATAACGGGATGAGCTCATGTTACTTGTCCCAGCTTCTGCCAACCTACCAGTTCAAAAGCATGTAAAAAGTGCAAGTAGAAAAATAGGGACCACTTTTGGTGGGAAGATAACAGCGTTCTGTGCGCTTTTTGCATTTAGTCATGCCGGCCACATGACCATGGAGACGTCTTCGGACAACACTGGCTCTTCGACTTTGAAATGGAGATGAACACCACCCCCTAGAGTCAGGAACAATTAGCACATATGTGCGAGGGGAACCTTTACCTTGTGTGTGTGTGTGTGTGTGTGTGTGTGTGTGTGTGTGTGTGTGTACATATATGTATTGATTATGTTAAATTTATATTTACTGACAAAGAAATAAAGGGAGACTAGTATAGATCTATTTCAAGCTATTTCGCTCTCATCAGCTAGCCATACCCTTCTGGGATTCAAACCTGGGCTTGCTTGCATATTAGTCGGATGTATTAACCTCTAAGCCACAGGTTCTCCTTGCTTTGTCAGTTTATACCAGGGGAGATTAAATGGGTTTTCTATCGAAGCAACCTGGTCTACCCAAATATGGGAAGGAGCATACTGCTTCCTTTCGCCTTTCAGCCCCAATCCGGGAGCCCTCAGGCAGTCGCTTTCACGGGTGTTTGTATGTAGGTCTTTGGTTATTCGGGTTTTCTCCCGTGTAAAATTGGAAGTGTCTTGGCGACGTTTCGACGAAGTCTCATTCGTCATCTTCAGGCTGGTGTTTTTGGGTTCGTGCTTCTGGGAGCAATAACCAAATTATTGCTCCCAGAAGCACAAATAACCAAACCCGAAACCAGAAAAGAATCGGATCAGGGGACTTCCGGTTTGCGAGCCTCGGCGACGGCGGTGTTTCTTTAAAGACCGCCAGCCCCGCCGCCTGTAGAGCCGCCCCGCGATCGAGGAGCGGCTCGAAAACTCCAAAATCTTGAAGATTGAAGGAGAAGAGATAGCAGGGTACAGGTTGAGCCCCTGTAACCCCCCAGGGAATTGTTTCTGGGGAGGAAACAGGCGTGGCTCCCTTCCAACCTGCTGAAACTCCGGGCGGCGTGGGACGTTTCTGCTAATTAGCAGAACAAGCCGGCAGCAGCAAACTCTTAAAGCGAAAGGAACTAACCTTAATAAACAGCGGAAATATCAACCTGAATCCAGAAACTTGAAAATTGCAAGTATTAGTGCTTTGTTGATTTTTTAATTCAAAAGAGAAAGCGAGTGAGCGAAAGTGATTTGAAAAAATATGGCGCCCAGCATTTGAGTTAACGAGCTAGTGAAAGTGGATTTGTGAAGCCTTCCTGCTTTGTTACAAAGTTATAAAGCTGCTACAAAGTTGCTCTATCTAAAGGAAAAATTTCTTTTTCTAAAATTTGACTTTGCTTTACTTCAGTTTCACTTGATTAAATCTGGGGGACTTTTTTAGAAGTTTCTGTGGAAGAGGGAAAGGAAAAGGAATTTCCCTCTTCAGAAAAACTAGATCACGAGGCACGATGGCTTCAAAGAAGCAGGAAGGGAAGGCAACAGGGGGGGATCCCCCACACACAAACATGAAACGCAGCTTCCCCCTGCTCAACAGTTACAGACTCAAAAAAGAGAATTTGATGTGGGAGATTTAAAAGAATTTATTTCTAAAACTCTGGATGATAAATTTCAAAAATCTCAACAGGAGATAGATGACAAACTTCAAAAATCACATCAGGGGATAGATGATAAACTTCAAAAATCACACCAGGAATTTATGCAGGAAATTAATGAAGTTAAAGATATGGTGAAACAGAATCAAAACAAGGTGACCAAAAAAATATCAGAAGTGGCATCTGGCCTGGCAGAATTTATTGGGAAAGTTGATTTTAAAGTTGAAGAACTTAAATCAGAAGTTAATGTAAAGATGAAAGACAATGATTATAAAATTGCTGATGTTGACAATAAAATGCACAGAGTTGAAGACGAGATTGTTATGATACAATTCAGGGCAATGGAGTTTGCTATACGGCTTCGGGGAATCCGAGAGGAGGAAAGACAGGATTTGAGACAAGTCTGTTCTGAGGCCTTGGCTAAGATTCTACAAGTTAATCCTGATGTGGTTTTTCATAAAATAGACAAAATTTACAGAGTGAACTCTTGGGTGGCCAGACAAAGACAATTACCTAGAGATGTGGTCATATATTTTACAGAAAGAGAAATAAGAAATGATATCCTGCAAAAATCCTTTTACACTTCTGTACAAGTCGGGGGCTCACGAATTGGAATTTATAAAGAATTGCCTCCCAAAATGTTGAAAGCTAGAAAAGAATTTGGCTTTCTTGTTAAGGAATTACAAAATTTACAGATACCCTTCCGGTGGGACGCACCAGCTGGGATAATTTTCAGATACAAGGGAGAAAGATGCCGTTTGAATACCGTGGAGAAGGCACAACACTTTTATACTACTATTCTTAAGGAAAGAACACCATCTCCACGTACATCTACAGTTTTGGAGATTAAAGAGAGTGAAGAGAAGCAACCTCAACGAGATTTGCAAGAACAGTCCAAGCAGGAATTAGAAGGAGTGCAAGGTGCAGAAGGAGGTTTTTTGGATGAGCCCTTGCTGGAATCTTCTCCAATTTTGGACTCGGTTTGGATGATTGAATTTAAGGATCAACGTATAACTAGAGCTCAATCTAAGTTACTTAAACAAAAGCAACAACAACAACAGGAAAGACAAGACAAGGAGGCAGTTAAGAGTACTGCACAAGAGATTGGAGCTATGGGAGGAGCGAAATCGAAGCTTTCGGATGACCTTCAAGTATTCTGCTCTGTGCTCCGAAAAGAGGCTGATGACCTTTAAGTGTTTATCTTGGAATGTTAATGGGTTGAATTCAGCACAGAAAAGGAAGAAATTATTTACATATTTGAAACAATTTAATGATATAATTTGTTTACAAGAAACGCATATCACAACTCTAGATCAAAAATATCTGATAAACTCCAAACTAGGAACACATTTTATATCTTCAACTTCGCAAAAAAAGAATGGTGTGGTTATCTATGTAAATAAAAAATTAACAGCTAAAGTTATAGAAACAGATGAAGATGGTAGGTTTGTAGCAATTGAATTGTTTACGGCAAAGGGCCAAATTCTTTTGATTGGAATTTATGCTCCCAATCAACAACAGGACTATTTCTACAAGATGCTACATACCAAAATACTGCAATGGGATTACAGATCTATTTTAATTATGGGAGACTGGAATGGAGTAATTGATTCTAAATTAGATAAAAAGAGTTTGGCAAAGTCTAGAATCAGACTACCACAGACCTTTTTTGACATGAAAGAAGATATGGAACTAAAAGACGTTTGGAGAGTACATAATCCAAAAGAACTGGACTACACTTTCTTTTCTGATAGACACAGATCCTTCTCTAGGATTGACTTTATCTTGTTGTCAGATGATTTACTTGTCAAGACAAAAAGAACAAAGATTTTTCCAAGAACTTTGACTGACCACAGCCCAATATGGATAGAAATTGAGATGGATAAGGCTGAGAGACGTTCCTGGAGATTAAATGAGAATTTGTTTAGATATGAAAAAAATACAACAGAACTTAAAAAGCATCTGAAAGAATTTTTTGAAATAAATCTGAATAAAGGTACCCCAATTGAAATTGTCTGGGACGCAAGTAAAGCTTATATGAGAGGGGTACTTATCTACATGAACTCTAAACATAGACTGTTTCGACAAAAGAAAAGATCTGAATTGGAAATAGAAATAAAGAGACTTCCGGTTGGCGAGCTGCAGCGACATGGTGCTGAGTGAGTGACTGTCACCCCTCAACACCGTTTGTCACCGCGTTTTGGGGATCCCTTCGGGGGCGCGGGTCCTGGAGAGCCCCGCGGACAATAGAGAGAGTCGGGTGAGCGAGAAAGTGAAGCGCACACACTTCTCGCTAAACCGGGCGGCTCTGTCAAGCCAACGCGTGTGAAGTCAGCCTCTCAATGGCTGACCCGAAGCTGTGGTAGCTGACAACTAGACGGGAAGCAAGGAAGATCGGAGGCTGCAGTGTCGAGATCGAACCGTGTCCTCCCTGCCTACGCGTGAGTGAACATCAGGAAGGGGCCGGCGGAGTCGGGCGAGAAGGGCTTAAACAGAAAAAGAGCGGCGACGGAGAGTGGAGAATAGACGGAAAGATCACGGAGCTCGACAAGCCGGCGCAGAGAATAAGAAATTGAGGTTGCTAAATTACCTGCGCAAGAAGGGGATCGGTGGGTAAAAGGAGTAAGGAAGCTAAAAGAATTCAGAAGAACTTCTCTTTTCTTTATTTGCTGGTTAAAGCAGAAAGATGAACTAAGTTGGAGATTGGACCCTATCTAATTGTGCCAGAGAACAGGAAGTGCAGCCATTGAAGAAGTCTGACAGAGCAAACTGAAAAGGACAGGCACGGAGACGATCTAGCTTCGAGGCTTACCATAGAGTTTTGACAGTTTTGACAGTGACAAAGTAAACGTGAGAAGAAGTTAGGACTGGATGAGACTGGCGGCTGAGTGAGAAAGAAAGAATATTGCCCCTTTGCTTTTGGGAAAATATTGCTTGCCCCCAACTAAAAACTTGGAGATTTTCCCCCCCTTTTTCCTCTCTCTTCTGAAAAATCTTTTTTTCAATATTTTGATCCTCTGCATATTAACATTGTTATCAACAAGAAACGTAGATCTCTATATTAATTAATTGCTTATATACAAGATATATTCCTATAGAGCTTATTAGATTTATATCTATTTATTCAACCATTTAATTATATTTAATTATATTTATTTACATCTATATATATATCTGTACAAATAATATTTTCATATATTGCTACATTGTTATATTAGAATTATAATTCCTAAACATACTAACTTATTGATAATTAGAAGTATAGAAATTTGAATTAATAATTTTTTTTTTCTTTTAAGCAGTAATTTAAACATAAGAATTGCAGTTATAGAGCATAGATTTATCTAGGAGTATTGATAATGGGTTATTGATTAGAATTACCAGGTCTTGAATTAATTACGAATAAGTAGAAATAAGCCCCTATTAATCAATTACTATTTAATACACCAATTAATTATTATTTATTTAAGACATTGATGGAAAGTAATGTAGATTGAGGAATAGATATTGATGGTTAAGTTTATTTAAGATACATGTGACATAAGTGATAAATAGATATCGATCGAAAAAAAAAAAAAAAAAATCTCCCCCCTACACCTTGAAGAAGTATATATATATATATATATATATATATATATATATATATATATATATATATATATATATATAAAAAGGTGACAGCTAGTGTATGAAAATTTGGAGAAATATCGAGAAAATAATTAGAGAACAAAAAATAATTTTGAAAGAAATGACGAGCATATCATCAACGATCCTGAAAACAGGGAAGAAGACCCCCTCAAATCCAACCATATCCATGACCTCCCCGGCTACCCAAAAATCAATGGAAGGACTACAAAAAACAGACAAGGCCATAGCAACACCAACATTATTAACAGTTCAGTCAACATTGACATTAATCCAAGAAACGATGATGGCCATGCAGGAAAAAATGTCCAATAACCACACTGAACTAAAAACAGATATCCACCAACTGGACCAGAAGATGAATGAGATTCAAGTCTCAATCTCGAACAACGAACAAAGGATCCAGAAGGCGGAGCAAAAAATAGAACAAAATGAGAAGAAACTGGACATGGTAGATCAGACGTTGACGATGCAAAATAAGGAATTAGAAGATTCATT
The DNA here is from genome assembly GCF_059756535.1 of Pantherophis guttatus. NCBI lineage: Eukaryota > Metazoa > Chordata > Lepidosauria > Squamata > Colubridae > Pantherophis > Pantherophis guttatus. The sequence continues at coordinate 171,760,521 of NC_142064.1, forward strand.
AACACAATTAGAGATGGACAGGGCGTCGTTCTACTTGCGCTTTCAAAATGTGGAAGAAGGAAAAGACGAGGATTTGGGAGAGAAGATGGCGGAACTAATTGCAGAAGTACTCCAACAAGACAAACGCGAGATCATTAGAGAACTGGACGACGTCTATAGAGTCCAAACAAACTATGCGAGGAGGAACAGGCTCCCCAGAGAAGTCCACATTAGATTCGCAAGAAAAAAAGTAAAAGATACTTTATACAGTATGGCGAGGGATGGACAAATAACATACAGAGGAAAAGAAGTGATAATACTAAAACAGATCCCGAGAAGAGTGAGGGAGGTGAGAAAAGGATACAGATTTTTGGCTGTGCAATTGAATAAAAGAAATATATTATTCAGATGGCTCCTGCCAGAGGGGATGCTAATCACCTGGCAGGGGAGAAAAATAAAAATAGACAGCTTGAGCACAGCACAAGACTTTCTCGACCAGTTAAGAGGTGCAGAAGAAGAACAAAGTAGTAAGGAGGAAATAGAGGCGACAAATCTAGAAGAGGAAGAAACCGCGGAGGAGAAGAAGACCGAAGAAGAAGCTAAGGAGAAAAAAATAAGACCAGTAAGAGCCGTAAGACTAAATAAGAACTAAAGCCGAGCAAGGAAAACAGGAATGAAGGATTTGAAATTAATTTCAGTAAATGTCAATGGTTTAAACGACAGTAAAAAAAGGAAATTAACACTTACAAAGCTAGCAAAACAAAATATGGACATAATTTGCTTACAGGAGGTCCATATAAAAAAGGATGAGGGCAAATGTCTGGAGTATAAAAAATATGGTAAACTATTTACCTCATTAGCAGAAAAAAGAAAGAGAGGGGTAGCAATTTATGTTAAAAAAGGAATTGAAGCAGAATTGAAATATAATGATACAAAGGGCAGAATACTTATGGTTGAAGTTACGATAGAAAACTCTAAAATGTTACTAGTGGGCATTTATGCTCCAAACAAAAAACAAGGAGAATTTTTTCAAAAGTTACGTGAACAATTAGGGAATATGGAACATAATGAAATCTGCATGATAGGTGATTTCAATGGAATTGTAGACCCAGATAACGACCATAAAAGCAATAAAATGAATAAAAACAAAAGAGTGACTTTACCAAAAACCTTTTTCGATCTGGTGGAGGAAATGAATTTAATCGACATATGGCGAACTTTGCATCCAAGCGAAAGACAATTTACATTCTATTCCAACTCGCAACAGTCATGGTCGAGATTAGATATGGCTTGGGTTACCAGGACGCTGGGGTTAGAAATAGAGATGGCAGAAATTAGCCCAAACATTTGGGCAGACCACAATCCCCTGGAAATAAAATGGAGAAATGTAAAGAGAAAGAAACAACAGAGATGGAGGTTCAATACAAAACTATTATGTGACAAAGAGTGCGTAGAAAAACTGAGAGGAGAAATAAAGACTTTTTTTGGAGAAAACGAGAATCAAGGGACACCCCGTGAAATAGTTTGGGACACAATGAAGGCCTACTTGAGGGGGGTAATAATATCCTATACCGCATATAAAAACAAACTAAAAAGAAAATCTAGGGAAGATCTCATTAAACAGCTAGATGAAGCAGAAAAGAAACTCCAGAAAATGCCTGGAGATACTGTAGTAAAAGAAAATTGGATGGTGTGGAGACATAAATTAAATATTCTAGATCAAGAAGAGCTAGCCCAAAAAATAAAAAGAACAAAACAGCACTATTTTGAGAATGCAAATAAATCGGGCAGGTGGCTGGCCTATAAATTAAAAAAGGAAAATGAAAAAGGGACAATTCAGATATTAGAAGATGCTGAGGGAAATCTCTTAAATAAAGAAGAAGATAAACTAGAAAGAGCGAGAGAGTACTATGAATCCTTATACAAAGAAGAGGAGACCTCGGAGGAAAAAATAGACCAATACTTGGCAAAGGCGGAGCTCCCGCAAATAACGGAGGAAGAGAAGGAGATGCTAAACGCTAAGATAACAATTGAAGAATTTAAAAAAGCCCTTTCCAAACTCAAAAATAACAAATCACCTGGCCCAGACGGATTTCCAGGAGAAATATATAAAAAATTGGAAGAAATCTTACAACCCAAATTAATGGAAATTTTTAACGAGGTTTTGACGGGCTCAAAAATTCCTGATTCGTGGAGGGAAGCTCATGTCACACTACTGCCGAAAGAAGGTGCTGACCCCAAAAAAATTCAAAATTATAGACCGATCTCACTTCTAAACACTGATTACAAACTATTCATGTGTATAATGGCAGAAAGAACCAAAAAAATATTAAATAATTGGATTCATAAAGACCAAAATGGATTTCTCCCGGGACGACAAATTAGGGACAACTTGAGAATTGTATTAGATACTCTAGAGTACTACGAAGAACATCCAGAAAAGCAGCTGGCCTTAGTTTTTTTGGATGCCCAAAAGGCATTCGATAATCTAAACTGGAATTTTATGACTAAGCAAATTAAAATAATGGGATTCGGGCAAAACTTCGAAAAAATGATAAAAACTATCTATGATAATCAGAGGGCGAGCATTCTAGTAAATGGTGACAGGACAAGAATTTTTCAAATTAAGAAAGGTGTAAGGCAAGGCTGCCCTTTGTCACCGCTACTATTCATTTTGGCTCTGGAAGTTTTGCTACGGAACATTAGAAATAACGAGGAAATTAAAGGCCTAAAAATTAGAAAAGAGATCTATAAAACGCAAGCCTTTGCGGATGACGTGGCGTTAATATTAGAAGACCCATTAATATCTGGACAAAAAGTACTAGAGGAATTGGGCAAATACGGGGAGGTGGCAGGCTTTAAATTGAACAAATCTAAAACCAAAATACTTACTAAGAATGTAACTGAGATGCAGAAGAAAGAGATAGAAGAAACCTTGGGCTTACAAGTTGTCCCAAAAATAAAATACTTAGGAATTTGGCTAACCAAAAGGTGCTCATCTCTAAAAGAAGACAATTATACTCCATTAATTAATAAATTAAAACAAGATCTGGACAGATGGAAAAAGATCAAATTATCACTTATTGGCAAAATTGCGGCAATTAAGATGAGCATCCTCCCCAAGATCTTATTTTTATATCAAAATTTACCAGTAATTTTAAAGAAAAATTTTTTCTCAGAATTAAATAAGACCGTTAGGGAATTTGTTTGGGAGGGAAAAAAATCAAGGATCTCACTTAAAATTTTACAAGAAAAAAGGAATGTGGGAGGATTTGGACTTCCAAATTGGGAAATGTATTATAGAGCAGCAAAGCTGATATGGATAAAGGATTGGATCACCCTGGAGAATAAGAGAACCTTAGTGTTAGAAGGACACGACCTACAGAAAGGGTGGCATGCTTATCTATGGGACAAAGACAATAAAAAGAAAACCTATTTCCACAGGCATAAAATTAGAGACTCCCTAATACAAACGTGGGTGGGAATTAGGCAGAGATACTATTCAAAAGTCCCAAACTGGCTTTCCACGGCAGAGGCAATGATTTACCCCAACAGGTGGGGAATGGAGAAATTGTGCAGATACAAAGACATTGTCGATGGAGGGGGAAATATTAAATCTAATGAAGCCCTGAGAGACCAAGGTATAACTTTAGATTGGTGGACTTACCTGCAAATAAAATCAAGATACCAGAAAGATAAAGAAGAGTATGGCCTAGAATTAGGATATAATGGATTAGACAAAATTTTGATGGGACCAGGGAAAAAAGCGTTGGCCAAGCTGTATAACTATTTGTTAGAGGAAGACAGAGATGAGGATATAATTAGAAATCAATTGAGAGCATGGGAGAGAAATATTGGACACAGTTTGAATTTTAATGAATGGGAAGAAGCCTGGAATAAAAATTATAAATTAACTAGAGCAGCCACATATAAGGAAAATCACTACAAAATGCTTCATAGGTGGCATTTGGCACCTGCAAGATTAGCAAAGATGTTCCCCAATGCGCAGCCAAACTGTTGGAAATGTGGCCATGGCCATGGCACCTTCTTTCATACGTGGTGGACATGTCCCGAAGCAAAAAGGTTTTGGAGCAAAATTTGGAGATGGTTGAAAGACATACTTAAAGAAGACATTGATCTGAACCCAGAAATATTTCTCCTGGGAATGGTAAAGAAAGGATACGTAAAGGAAAAGGTCCACCTCCTAATACACATAACTACAGCTGCCAGACTAGCATATGCTCAATACTGGAAAAAGAAAGACCTACCACCAGATGACCTTATAATTAATAAAATATTAGAGTGTGCAGAGATAAGTAAATTAACTCATGAGATAAATGACGATGAAAATTCTGATTATGATACTGTGTGGGGAAGATGGTACGAATGGATAAATGGTAGAATTAAGGAAGAAACAAAAGGTGCAGAAATTAATTAGAAATGTATAGTATAACTGACACCAGACACTTATTCATGTATATATGTATAAACACTGCGAATCCGATGTTAAACAGAATTGTTATTATATTTTATTTGTGTATAAAAAAAAAAATTAATAAAATTATATTATAAAAAAAAAAAAAAAAGGAAATAGAAATAAAGAATAAAGAACAGTTACTTATTAAAAATCCAACAGATGAAAGAATAAGCAGTGCTATAAAACTTTTGAAAGACCAATTTCAAATGCTTATGGTGGAACAAGTTGCAACAAACTTACAATATGCGAAGCATAATACATTTTGCAACGCTAATAAACCGGGCAGATGGTTGGCTTACACATTGAGGAAAAAACAAAGTATACGGATTATAGATAGTATTGATATTGGAGGGAAAGAAATTTTTCAACAAAAATTAATTAAAGAAGCTTTTGTGGACTATTATACTAAATTATATGCCAAGGAGGAGATGCAGAATGGACTTATAGAAAAATATTTAAACGATAAAAGAGTTACAAAAATTACTGACCAACAAAAGGAAAGAATGAATTATCCGATAACAGAGGAGGAGATAATAGTAGCAATTAAACAGTTAAAAACAGCCAAAGCTCCTGGTACGGATGGTTTGACTGCAGTGTATTACAAAACATTGCAAGCTGAAATGGTGGAACAACTTAGAGATTTATTTTGCAATATTCAACAAGGGGGTAAAATACCCCCATCATGAACAACAGCTTACATATCTTTGATACCAAAAGAACAAGTCGGTCCTAAAAAACCAGAGAATTATAGACCAATATCTCTTCTGAATACAGATTATAAAATCTATGCGAAAGTATTAGCCAACAGGTTAATGCCAGTAATTCAAAAGGTGATTCATGAGGACCAAGCGGGATTTATCGAGGGTAGACACATGAAGGACAATGTAAGGCAAGTAATAGATTTATTGGAATATCTTGAGAAGAATAAACAGATTCCTGCAGTGCTGGTCTTTTTGGACGCAGAGAAGGCCTTTGATAGAGTTGATTGGAATTTTCTACTAAAGACTTTAAAAAAGATGGATTTTGGGGATCAATTTATACAGGCGATTTTAGCAATTTACCAAGAGCAAAAGGCACAGATCATCATTAATGGAAGTTTGACAACAGAGTTTAAAATTGAAAAAGGAACAAGACAGGGATGTCCGTTGTCCCCACTTTTATTTATTCTAACACTAGAAGTCTTGTTAAATACAATACGGGACTCTAATACCTTGAAAGGAATAAGGATTAGGCAAGAGGATTACAGAATAAAGGCATTTGCAGATGATCTGGTTGTTACCCTATCACAACCAATGGAATCAATAATCCTGATGAAGGACATTATACAAGACTATGGTAAAGTTTCAGGTTTTAGACTGAATCCAAAAAAGACTAAAATGATAGTTAAAAACATGACACAAGATCGTAAACATGAGCTTGAAAGGAGGGCAGGTTTTGAGACTGTACCTAAGGTAAAATATCTAGGAGTTCAGGTTGCAGAATCAAACATGAAATTGTTTCAAAATAACTATGAGGTATTGTGGCGAGAGGTGCAGAAAGACATGGAGACTTGGAAAAAACTGCAGCTGTCTTTACTTGGAAGAATAGCAGCAGTTAAGATGAACATTTTGCCAAGATTTCTTTTTTTGTTTCAAATGATTCCGGTGCTTAAAAGTGATAAACAATTGAAAGTTTGGCAATCTGGAGTGAATAAGTTTGTCTGGAACGAGAAGAAGCCGAGAGTGAAATTGAAAATTATGCAAGATGTTCCAGAAAGAGGAGGTCTTAAACTACCAAACCTACAGCTATATTATGATGCGGCAGCTTTAACTTTAACAAGTGATTGGTTTGGAAGGAAAAAGACTGGAATATTGAATGCAGAAAGTTTTGATCTTGAATTTGGATGGCATGCTTACTTATTTTACGACGACAAAGTAGATAAAGTATTTAAAAGTCATATACTTAGAGATTCTTTGATGAGAGTCTGGAAGAAGCACCGACTCAAATGGGATTATAAAATACCGCTATGGCTGGATCTTGGTCATACTTTGTGGAATACAAATATAATGTCACTCGGGGGGGGTTTATATAAAGAGGTTCTTTTTACAGATGCGGGCAGATGGCAGCTGAAGACATTGCAGACACTGTTGGATGAAGGGATTAATTTAACTTGGTTACAATATAATCAATTACAACTGAGATGGAAAGAGGACCAAAAAATTGGTATTATGTTGCATGAGGAAGAATTGGTTAGACATATAAGAGAGAAAGGTCCAATGCATATCAAAAGGCTTTATAATGTTTTGCTAGAAAGAGATTCAGAAACTGAATTAGTTAAAGACTGTATGATTAAGTGGGCACAGAACTTTGAAGAACCAGTGATGCTGGAAACATGGGAAAAAATTTGGGTTCAGAATGTTAAATTTACACAGTCGCAGAACCTGAGGGAAAATTTTTACAAAATGTTTTATAGATGGCATTTAGATCCCAAAAAGTTGTCATGTATGTACCCTAATGTTCAGCCAAAATGTTGGAGATGTGAATGTTTGGATGCTACGTATTATCATGTTTGGTGGACCTGTAGGAAAGTTAAGGCTTTTTGGATAAAAATTTGGTGGGTCATGCAGAATGTTTTGAAGAAAAAAATTCAATTTTCTCCACAACTGTTTTTATTGGGCATAGTTAAGGGTTTTACATTGGGTGAAACAAAATTGATATTGTATATGATAACAGCAGCAAGATTGTTGATAGGTAAATACTGGAAGAATGAAGCTTTGCCCACTATTGAGGAATGGACTTTGAAGATGGCCAGTTTTGCAGAGATGGCGAAGATTTCAGCATATTTAAAAGACTGTTCACAAGAGACTTATGAGTGGGAATGGAAAAGGTGGATAGAATATGTTCAGAACAAATATCAAACTAGAAAGTATCAAATAGCTTTTACTTGAAAATAATGTACTAGAAATTTTTTAAAGTAATGAGATAAAGAGAAAAATTATACAGGGGAGGGAGGGGCTCAAGTTTATATATAAGTGTTATATTAGGGTTCTTCATGATTATGAGTATATTATAGGGAAGTCTGGGGGGAGGGGAGGGTTAGGGAGGGTTAGGGAGGTTGGGAAGTTTGGGGGGGAGGTGGGGGGGAAAAAGGGGTGAAAATGTAATTGTAAAACTTTTGCAATAAAAAAAAAAAAGAATCGGATCAGGGAAGCTTAGTGGTGCTTTCAGACAAACTACAACTTATAAACTGCTCTGAAAGTGCTTTAAAATATGTCCTATTTGGGGAGAGGGGGAATCTTCACTTCTTCCTTCGTAATACAGTGTCAAATTTAAACTAGGTTAATTCTTATTAACCCATCTATAATTAATTTAATTTAATTTAATTTAATTAATTCAATTTGTATGCCGCCCCTCTCCGAAGACTCAGGGCGGCTCACAATAAGAATATGAAAGCAACATTTGCAATGAATTAGAGGGGTGCCTTTAAAGGCCATATGGGTTTTAGTTTGGAAATTATTATCCTGAAGATCCACTTTAAAAAAAGAGTGAAAGGTGTTAGAGCTGGCAGCTCAATTCACATTTCTTATAGATTTTTGTTGGTCATGTGTCTTTACAACACTCCTTTGATCAGGAATTTCCATATACCAGGTCAGGAAGCAATTATCCATAATATAATATTGACTTGGGGGTTTTCATGTTGGGAAGCCTAAATCCAATGGAACTGACTTAAATCTCACGACCTACTGAACATAGGGAGAAGTAATCTTTAGATAGACACTTAAGGACTTACTCTGGGTAGATATACACTTTCTGCTTGGCCTTTTTCCAATTTAAGAGTGGACAATATTCCCACTCCCAGCCTACCGAAATGCATCCAGAGCATATGATGTCCAGCTTTGAGTCAGAACTGTATTTTCTGACCCGAACAGTCCTGAGACCTTCAGAGTGGATGACCTCTGCTGATTAGTTCTATTCTGGTGGCAGTCCCAGGTCCAACTGGTGCCCTGCCAAATGTTTGTTTGTTTTCAATCTTGCAGTTGATGCAATGATGGCCTCTTAAGTCCCTTTTTGACCCTAGAAACTCATGCTCCATTCCACCCTTTCAACTCCCAATAGAAAAACCCCATTGATTTCTGCTCAGTTGGATGAAGCTTGCTCCTCTTGCTTTTTCACCCCCTGCCCACAATACTGCAAAACTTCCTTTACTTTTAAAACCATCTTTAAGCCTAAATATTGCTACTCTATTCTTATACAATACAATACTTTTTTCCCCTACAAATCAGTCCTTCCTTCTACAAAGTTTCCACAGGCATACAAAGGAAGGTACAAAGGAACAAAAGAGAAACCTGTTCCTCACTGATTATTGGGGCACTGAAGCTGCAACATACCATAAGAAAAAAAGCAAGGGTCTGCATTGGTGTCAAAGGCGATACTGTGTGTGTGTGTGTGTGTGCGTGTGTAAGCATTGTTAAGCAAATCACTGTAGATCAAGGAATGTAAATAAAAATCAAGCAAAACAAAATGCTGAGGCCAAGTATGATGTGTCAACCAAGCCAGTATCTCTCTTTTTCCAGGAACAAAGCAACACATCTCCAGATCCTGATGAGCAGAATAAGGAAACATCAGGACTGAAAATGGCAGGGAATAAAATGGCTTTCTAAATGTATTGTCCCTCCAATCAAAAAAGGTACCTGCTTATTAACATCTCACTACAACTCACATGACAGTACCATGAAATCCAACAAAAGCTCATACAGCCGAATGCAAATATCTCTCCGCTAGCATTGCACAGATCATTCTTTACTTCACTTTAGAATGTTTGCATAAGTCTCCAGCTTTCCAGCTAAAGCAGGAACCTTCTCACCTGTGCTGATGTGCTGCTGAGCTTCTGTAGGCCATTTTCTAGTCGCTCCATCTTTGCTGTTAGTTCTTTTCTCTTTTTAAGCAGCAAATTCTGATACAGTTTGATTTGTTCCAAGAATGACTTCGGGGTGGTGTAATTATAACGACGTTCGTTAGTCAGGTAAGAATAAGACATCTCATTAACACTGGTATGAACATAAGCCATGAACTTGCTGATAGATTCTTTCACAGGAGGCTTGTTCACAATGATGATAATGAAGATGATGATGATGATGATGACAATAACAATGACAACAAAAACAATGAAACTATTTCAAAACAACTATTTCGAAGAATAACAAAGCAGTTTGACTAAGTTTCATAGATATGTCTTGCATAAAGCACTGATTACCAAAAAAACCACGTGAAACCCCTTTTCAAGAATTTCCTGATTTTGATATGATGTGTGAAACTTGATTAGATTGCACCAAATTATTTGTAACTGCAAAATATCAATTGTATGCATGTAGTGTTTGTCCAATTAGTACCCCACTTTTCCTTTAGGAACTCAAAGCAGGTTACATTGCCCTTCCTATTTTTATTTTTTTTTTCCCCAAAACAACAATCTCGGAGCTTCCATAGTTAGGGTTAGACTTGAACCTCGATCTCCACAGTCCTAGTACAACACCTGAATCACTACATCACACCAGTGGTGAAATCCCCCCAGTTCTATCCGGCTTGCTGAACCGGTAGCGGTGGTGGGAGGCTCCGTCCACCCACCGGGACATCATTACGTCCCTTTTTTTACCATCTGCGCATGCGCAGAAGAGGCTTGTGCATGTGTAACATATGCGCACTCCCACACACTCCCGTTCCCGAACTGGTAGCAAAGGTAAGTGGATTTCACCGCTGCATCACACTGCTGGAAAACGTCTGCACGTAAGTACACACTACTTATGTAAAGATGAGGTGAGACAAATTTTCTTCTTTGCCTGCAGCCATAAGGTGCCAGAAGCACCAGATTTGCCTTACAAAATAAGCAGCTGTTCAGCCTTGCAGTTGAGAGAAAGCTTTTGTCGTGCTCCTAATATTCACTTACCTCAATACCTTCTGTCCCTTGCAAGAAGCGCAGGCTGACTGACTCCAGAGCTTCCTGAGGCCACTCATGGAACCAGTCAATGGCTGTACAGTTCACAATGGCAGGGAACTTCCGGCTACGAATTCTCAGTTTGTTCCCCACTGGAGAAAAGCAAAGTGCCACCTGAGGAAAGTAGAACAAGCAATGAGGAAAATAATGCGAACAGAATTATGCAGGAAGAAGGTCTTTGCTTTATGACTTTCAAAACTTTCAAGCTATTCTAAGGTTTTTCAAGGATGCATGGCTCAAAATCATTGAAATAAAAGCATTTGCTTGTGCACGTGAGCATTCTTCAGAGTGAGAATATTTCCTGAGCAATTATTAGTGAAGCAGGGTTTTACAATTGTAACCAAAAAGTGATTTTTTTTTTTAAGGATGCACAAAATAGAGATAGGCAAAGCTTAGGACCTAACTAACTACATCCCACCAGGAGGAAAGTCCAAGAACAAGAACTCCATGCTTGCATATTTGGGAACCAAGTCAGAGACAAGCAATACTGAGATTAGTTTCTTATCGGCAAAGAATGATACACAAAGTGGGAACACAGAGAAATCTACATGGTTCTTGCAGATAGTCTTTCTAGTCATGGTCCCACAGCAGTTGAAATGCAGTACTGCCAGCTAACTTTGCCAGCTCAAGATTGACTCAGCTTTCCATCCTTCCTGGGTCAGTAAAATGAGGACCCAGATTGTAAATTCTCTAAAGAATGTTGTAAAGCACTGTGAAGCGGTATCTAAGTCTAAGTGCTATAGTCAGAAAGTTGTGCAGAACAGTAGGTGCCACTGAAATCACCTTTCCAACAAAAAGAGCAACCCAGAAACAGTAAAACAGAGCACCTCAGCCTAGTCTCTATTATTTTTCTTGCATAAAAGTGTGGTTATTATTCTTGTGTTATCTAAGATACAGATATCTCTCTTCCTCCTCTCCCCCCTCCCCCCAAATACAGCATTGATTGGAGCAGCAACACTTCATTGATTGGAGATACATTTTATAAAGATCATCTTCAGAAACATCACACAACAAAAAAGAGCAGGTCCTACCTTGAGTTGTCGTCTAACCCTATCAATGAAAAATTTCCAACAGGCCTCCCTCGTGTCCATCAGACCATGAGTTTTTACTTCATTCCTCATATTACTTATGATATTTTCTACTTCTTCATCAGGAAAAAGATCAGGAATTTCTCCTAGAAACACAAGATAACATTTGATTCATCACAAAATTCCATACCTGCAGCATTCCCTATCTTGCTGAGGATGAAGGAAAAGACTATTGAGAGAAGTAAACAAATTCATTTCTTTTACTTCCAAGGGCTCTGTAATAAGTTCACCTGATAAGTAAAGATATATAAGGGCAGAGAAGACAAAGGAATTAAGAAAAGAAAAAAAATGATACATCTCTATCACACAATGGAAAACTTGCTGAAAACTATCACTGTTGACTTCTAGTTACAGTAATTTGCCTTATAACTAAGGCAGAAACAGAACAAAACAATATTGTTCAGTAACAGCTGACAGGTTTTCTGTCTTCTATGACTATTCTACCTGGCTCCTTCAGAAGGCATAGATGAGAATGTGTCTTGTTGGATCTGGAAGATAGGCTTTTTCACAAGACTCTCCCTTTCAATTACGACAACTATCATCTGGTATTCAACTTTCCCTTTCTTGAGATGGTGGTATAAATGATAGTAGCTTGCTAGTTACAAAGGCCTCCCAGAAGAAATGGATTGACTGAATCCTTTTCTGTCAATATTCACAATAAGGCTTAATGTGAAACACAAACATTATTGATCACACAAATTACTTTTCTCCGCATTTAGTGTGTGCTTCCACCCCTCCTGAATCTCTCAGTGGCATTTGATATCATCAATCATGACTGCTTACAAGATTGGAGACTGGGAAAAAGTTTCAATGGCTCTATTCCTTTCTGAGCGAGCAGTTTGAGTTAGTGGCTACCGGAGAAGAAAATTCAGTCTGGGGGCCTTTCCTATGTAGAGTCTGTATTATAAAACAGCATCCCTTCAGGTATCAGATTTGCCCCTAATTGTATGGTCTTCCAGAAAACATTAAATACTGAATTATTCCTGATGGTCTTTGGAGGTTGAATGTTGTCTTATTTTTTAATATGCTACTGTTATAGATATAGTGATATAGGTATTATGTTTTATTTGAGTTGTCATTGATTGATATTTGTTAGCTTATTGTCACGGATGGCTTAATGTTGATGCCTATCGTTTGAGATCTCATGATGGATGTTTTATTGTTTAGATATAGAAGTTTTCAATTTTGTTACATGTTACGTACAACTCTAAATGGAGTTGGTGGCCTATAAATATGCACTTAAAAATTAAGAAGTAAAGAATTGTTTCACTTTAGTATTAGTTAAATCCCGCCTCACATTTTTGCACCATATTTGAAGCAGAATTCAGACAAACTGGAATTGGTTTAAAGAAGCACAATGCTTAGAAATTAGGTTTTATGAAGAGAGAGACTGAAGTAGCTGGGAACGTTTAGCCTTTACAAGAGAACAGTGCACAAATATATGATACCACTTTTCAAATACATGAAAAGCTGTCATGTGGAAGATCAGGAACTATACTTTATTGTGCCAGAGGATAATGGATTTAAATTGCAGCAAGGCAGATTCCAGATTTTTGAAGAGCAGCTTGACATTAGAACTTATCGACTCAGCTTTCCATGCTTCCGGGGTGGGTAAAATGAGGAGCCAGATTGTTGGGGGCAATATGCTGACTCTGTAAACTGCTTAGAGAGGGCTGCTAAGCATTATGAAGTGGTATATAAGTCTAAGTGCTATTGCTATTATTACCAGAGAGGCAGTTTTTCAAGCAAGTCTAGCCACCTTCTTGTCTATGGGATTCTGGATTCTGGATTTGGATTCTGCACTGACCAGGAAGTTGGAACTGATACTCTAAATGGACTGCCCCAAATTTAGAATTCTAACTAGTAATGCATATGCATATAAACAGAGAAAGGGTGATGGAAACTGCTACATGGCAAATAATGGTGCTGGAATAGAAGCTGGAATTACATGTAAATTCATTGTATTACATCTGCTAGCTTCATGGTATAGTCACACAAGATCCTATGCCCTGTCCTCAATTATATCCTCAGCATAATACCTGGGACACACAATGTGCTAATCCAAAAGCCAGGTTCCCACAACATGCTGAACTCCAACCCAACCAACCCCATTTCAGTCTAGTCAGCAAGTTGTGTGAACTCAGATGTTCTGGGGCAAGTTGTTCACAACTCTAGTTTCATTCTTCCTGTAAATGAAATTTAAATTATTATTTGTACATACCTGAAGCTAGCAAGTCATTTACCAGAACTAAGAATCTCTCGTCAGCCAGCTGAGTATCAGTCAGAAGAAAGACAGTACCCACATTCTTCATTCCTGCTATAATACATTGTGCTGCTAAGTCAGCCTGTAAGTACATGAATATTTCAGACTTGGATAACAGCTGTAAGAGGAGACTCATGTCATCTTGAGTACTATTAAATTCAAATTTCATTGGTTTCTCAGAATCAAGTCCACATCTTTAAAATCACACTGCTGATCATGAGGTCCATTGCTATACACATAACAATTATATTTAGAATAGAATAGAATAACAGAGTTGGAAGAGACCCTGGAGGTCTTCTAGTCCAACCCCTTGCTTAGGCAGGAAACCCTATATCACTTCAGACAAATGGTTATCCCACATCTTCTTAAAAACTTCCAGTGTTTTCAACATTCACAACTTCTGGAGGCAAGTCGTTTCACAGATTAATTGTTCTAACTCTCAGGAAATTTCTCCTTAGTTCTAAGTTGCTTCTCTCCTTGATTAGTTTCCACCCATTGCTTCTTATTTGAAGGAAATACATAAACACATTATGTATAGCAACATACTGTAACTCTCATTAAAGTATCTGTATAAAGTCCTTTTCATTAGAAGGCCAATCCCTACTACTGTAATGGAAACTTTTTTTCTCTCTCTTTTGGAACTTTCATATGTTTCTTAAACACATCTTCATAACCCTGGTTTTTTATGAAAACAGTGCTAAATTCAAATTCCCTTGCTATTTGTTCTGCTATCATTCTGAGATGAACTTAGAGCAGAATCAGGTATTCTGAATTAAACATTCAAGAAGGTTATCACCACCATGGTCCTAGATCACCTCACAAAACAAAGGAGAAAGAGACACTCTCGTATGAAAATATCCTTCCTGGGAAAGTTCCAGCTGAGCATTATTGCTCAACAAGTTTAGTTTACCATTTACAGATTCTGACCCAGAATAACTTTCGAGTAAACCACCCCTACATATTCTCTTAGGTAACATAATTATATATATATTCCTGGATAGGGTGGGGGGAGGAGGAGGAATAATCACATTTTTCACTAATGTTCTTTAGAAAGTCAAGTCCCAGATCGGAAACTAGGAATTATTAAAGTGGTGTTAAGATGTAAGGTGCTTTTTTGTAAATCTGCAGTTAATATAGTCAAAATATTTAGTTCCTGTAAAAATTTATGTGTTTGTTATGCTGCCTAATGCACCAATAACTATAGGGATGACTTTGCAAAATCTTTTCCATAATCTATTTTGATTGTTCACTCTCTAGATTCTGTAACTTTTTCCAGTTCTTTTTGCTCAGTTCTGTTGTCTCTGGGTATTGCCACATCCACAAAATTTACTCTTTTCTTTTCTTTTGATTATTCTTATACCTGCTGTGTTGCATTCCATGTGGCAAGTAGTTGTTATATGAACATGACATAAAATGTTAATGTCATCATTTTCCACAACTGTTTCAATGTTGTGATTACACCACATTCTGAAAACTCAGAAATTATAATTTTTCTACAAATACCAATGCATTATAGTGACTACTCTATCACAGCATTCACTATAGCAAGTGCAAGCAATTTTGTTTATGATTATGGTTATAGTTATGTCACAGTATTTATTAATTTAACATTTACATGAAGTCACAGAGACAGATCATCCATCAGTTCATGATCAGGCATCATCAGTGTGATAATAGTACTCAGTTATGCATCTCATCCCTGGAATTGGCTATATGATTGACCTCATGTCCCAATACCTGGAAGCAATGAGAGTTTGGAGGTGTAGGAACAAGCTCAGACTCACTTTTAGCAAGACTGAATGGTTGTGTGTGTGTAAGCCTCCTAATACTGAGGACCTTCTATCTTTGGCCCTGATTGGGCATCTTTTCCCATTTGGGTCTAGTGAACAATCTGGGGTTGCTCCTGGAATCAGGGGTCCTGCTTGAAGGCAGCAGGTGAAAAGTATAGATAGGAGAGCTTTTGCACAAATTCAGTTTATGTACTATCTTTTCTGAACTAGAAGGCCCTTCTCACAGTCGCTCATGCCTTAGTCACCTTATAGTTGGACTACTGCAATGCATTCTACATGGAGCTGCCCTTGAAATCTATTCAGAAGCTACCTTTTGTATAGAATGTAGTGGCACAATCAGTGATAGGTCAATCACACCTTGCTCAAGTAATGCCCAAGCTCTGTGAATGCACTGGTTCCAGTTGGCTTCCAGGTATAATTCAAAGAACTACTTGCCACATTTCAAACCCTACTAGAATAGAACCTATGGTTAGGCTCTTCTTGGTTATAAGCTTCTCACCTTCAGATCAGGAATCCCATAGCCTTTCTTCAAGGTGATTTGGAAAATCTCCAGAGAACTAATGAAAGCTGCCAATCTTGTCAGACTCTGCTTGCCACTTCCGCCAACACCCACTAGCAGAGCATTCCCTCTGGGAGATTCCAGGATACGGTTGATTCTGCAACTAAACAAAAAGATACACAATCCTTTCACATCTAATGTTTCTTCTGAGGAATAATATCAATATGTGGCGCATGGACTAATCTGTTAGATACAAACCTTGCAAAATCTTAAGTCATTATGTGTCTTGATTAGCAAAGAGGAGAACAGAGATAATATGAAACAAGATATGCCAGAAATAGCAATAGCACTTAGACTTATGTACTGCTTCACAGTGCTTTACAGCCCTCTCTAAGTGGTTTACAGAGTCAGCATATTTTCCCCAACAATCTGGGTCTTCATTTTACCGACCTCAGAAGGATGGAAGTCTGAGTCAACCTTGAGCTGCTCAGAATTGAACTCCTGGAGTGGGCAGTGAGTTAGCCCTGCAGTATTGCATTCTAACCATTGCACCACCATGGCTCTTAAGTAATCTTCAATTTAGTCCTTGGAAAGAAGATGGGATAAGAAAGAAATTCAAGATAACCCTGCCTTCATCCTGTTTGATATAAGAGGGGCTGGAGGAAACCTCTGACAGGCTTTTAAGATTCTGTTTATTATATCCTACAACAATAAAGATTCCTATAATCCTTGCGGGGTCTGACTTCTGACCTGTCCTCCTGAAGGGCTGACAATTAGAAACCTCATTATCAGTTCCAATTCAGTGGTCTTGTGAGTTTTGACTTCTTTTTTTTCTCCCAAACTAATTCTTAATGCCCATTTTAGCCATATCAATTAATCTTTGCTTTTAATTTATATGCCGCCCTTCTCTGGAGACTCAGGGTGGCTTACAATGCTTTAAGCAATAGCCTTCATACTTTTGTATATTTATATAAAGTCAGCTTATTGCCCCCACAATCTGGGTCCTCATTTCACCTACCTTTGAAAGGATGGAAGGCTGAGTCAACCTTGAGCCTGGTGAGATTTGAATTTGCAGTAATTGCAAGCAGCAGATGTTAATCTGTTAATAACAGTGCTTTAGTCCACTGTACTACAGGCTCTTGTAGTACATATCTGCTAGATCTTGTCAAAAGAGTTTCAGTTAGCCAATGCCCAAAATATACTGCAGATATACAGTAATTCTCATCTCGGAAGCCAGCTTGTTTGTTTTCTTAGGATTAGGAGGATATTTCTTAATGGGTAAAGTCCCAACTTGGAAACCAAGAAAGCAGAATGAGAGAGTAACATCCTGAGAGATGGCAATCACCCATTAATTCTCATTTTATCCTTGTGTCAGGAATTCACAGCTGCGGTGAAGTCATCAGGTTCTGAGATGTTTTTTCCCCCTTTATTTCACCTGCTGCCCACCATGTGGCATCTGCATTTATCACAATTATTTCAACTTGTTGCTTTGTCATCCTGGAGAGTGATGGGCACTTGCCATAACCCCACTTTTAAGAAAGAGGCTCATCTGGTTGGCTTTATCTGATTCAGATACAAAACCTAGTTAATGTACCAATACCTACTTTGGTGTTTTTTTCCAGGCAAAGATATATATATCCAATAGCAGAAAAATAGCCTGGGTTCAGTGAACAACCTTTAAATTCAACATGATTGCTCATTTCCATTCATGAATTAGGTAACCACACTTCCCTGATTCTGACCAGAGCTTAAAATAAGGTATGAATAAACTACAAATTTGTTTTCAGTGTTGTGGCAAAGATGGTCACATAAATTAAGAATCAAAGGGGTTAGAGATAAATGTAAGCAGGTATCTTTTAGTAGCATGCACAATTGTAGTGCTTGCTAGACTCCTTGCTATAGAATTGCAGAAGAGCCTGAACAGAGAAAGTTTACAGGTTCTGTACTTTTGGTTTGTTACATAGGAATGGTAAAGAAAATATTTTCAATCACAATAAAACCTCGAAACTGGAATGCCTCTCGTAATACATTGGGGATGTCCTTATTGTAAGTGCCCCTGCATTCCTCAATAGTATTTGAATTCCATTCATCTCAGATACCCTAAACAATGGCACTTATTGTGCCCACGTATTGACCCCTTTCACACCATGCCTTTCAGGTTGTTAGAAAGGACAACAATCTCCACTCCATCGGTCACAGATCCAGCCTCCTGCTTTTACTTATGACTTTATTTCAGGAATGGTTTTATTCTTCTGAAGCCCCTTTATTCATTGAATTAAATTGAATCAAATGAATTAAACTCCCCATCAGAATCACTGGAACGTAACAGTGCATTCTGGCTGGCCACACATTGTTCTTTCTATTACCCACAGGTTTTCATATTTCTTGAGAAGACTGGGGTGGGGAGAGCTTTGGAAGGTACCTGCTCTGACCTCTGTTTTCCCATGTTGACTGGGAAGATTGAAGACTGTTTTTAATTAACCAAGTTGCAATATCTATGGGAATGGGAACCTGGTTAGACAGTTTCCTGTACATGGAAATATTGTTATTGTGGTAAAGATGTGAATGCAGTCAAACATCCTCTCACTTCAGATGATTCCCTTTGACATGGAAATGTCAGAGAAACTTTCTATCTTGACTCCATGTCTTTTTCCTCTGATGCCTGGAAAGAATTTGTCTTATAATGAGTACACACATACACACACACAAAAGAAAACTATCTTTTCCATCCCTGCCATTCTTGTGATACATAATATCACCAATATCTGACTATCTACCTACCAAGAAATTGTTCTAGAGCAATTCTGACAAAATCCAGTAGTTATTAAGGATAAGGATATGCAGAGCAATCTTTTGCTGATTGACAAAGATGGCTATCAACTTCTGAGCCAATGATTCGAGGATTAAGAATTCTATCGTCTATGTTCTAACATTCAATTCATATCATATGAAGTTTGAAGGAGATTTTTTTAATGAACAGAAGCTTCCAGATCAGCATAAACCAACATTAAAAACAAAACTCACACAAAAACAATAAAACCAAATATTATAGATATGCTAATGCTATCAATGAGATAGAAATTAAGTCAGGAAAATACAGAAATGTAGGTTGTTGTTTTTACAGATTCATTAAACAAATGTGTTTTTAGAAGAGGAATAAAGAAGATTTTTACATATTCTGAAAATATTATAAGGATAGATTTTGATGTGTCTCCTTAGGCTAAGTATGTTGGAGCATGAAACTGCCACCCAAAAGGCCCCCACTGTTTAAATAAATAATCTTTCCTAATGTAGAACCTATAAAAAGATCATTGTGAACATTTTAAATGGATGGGCATGGTCACAGTTGATTTTCCAGACTATGAGCAGAGGCAAAATCACTATGACTGCTTCAGTGCCATTGCTTTTCAATCCAGGTACTATTTTGCCCTGCTTGTATTAAATGGATCTGAAAATAAATGCCCAGCAGCTGATTTTGGTGGCTTGTTCCCTTTTGGAGAAGCAGAGATTGAAGAATCCCTTGTAGGATTCTTATGAGGATTAGATTCAATGTTTGACAGATAAAGTCACTCAGATCCATTTTGGGTTGGACTTCATCTGGGATGCCGTCTTGTTCTCTTATCTGGACTAAATTTAATGCAATTACTTCTGAGGAAGTGGATGAGGTTCTTCAAATGCTAAATTCTATTACTTATGTGTTTAATCCATGTCTCTCCTGGCTAGTTAGAGTGACACATAAATGAGTTCAAACGATGGAAAATGACTCATTACAAGAATGGGTTGTTCTGCCTTCCTTGAAGAAGATGATGGTCAGCCCTGTCCTCAAGAGAAGAACCCTTTTTAGGGAAGGCTGTTGAGAAGAGGACAACCAACAGTTTCCAAGGGTACTAGATTACCTGAACCCATTGCAGTTGGGGTTCAGGCCAAGATACAACAGTGAAACAGCATTGATCATACTTGTGAAGCACCTTTGGTGTGCTTAGGGCAGAACTAGGTACCCAGTCTCTCCCTTCTTGATCTCTGAGTAATTTTTGATACCATTGGATCAAAATGGTATCCAATCCTCTATCCTTTAGAGCCAACTGAAGAGGTTGGGAGTTGGTAGCATTGTTCTTCAGTGCTTCTCCTCCTCCTTCTGTGGCCACCATTCAGATGGTGTTGATGGGGGAGGTATGTGTGGTGCCACGAGTTTCAATTTTCTCCCCAGTCCTATTTAATATCTAAACAAAACTACTGAATGAGTTATCTATTGGAATGGGATTAAGTTGATGACAGTTAATTGTATCTCTCTGCCCTGGACAATCCAAGTCAAAGTGTTTTTGCAGTGCCTGGAGACTCTGTGGGCACTGTATGGGGAGAAACCTGCTTCAACTCAACCTTGACAAGACTGAGAAACTATGGATTTTAGGGCTCCCCATATCTGACGATTTTCCATCATCCATTCGCAGTTGAGACATACACTGTAGCAGATGGCACCTGTAGCTACTTATGCCACAGTCACTTCCTGACTGGACTACTGCCATGAGCTCTGCATGAAACTGCCCTTGAAAAGCATTCAGACACTTCAGCTGATCCAGGATGAAGTAGCATGTGTAGTATTAGGCAATAACAGTATACACACATAACTTCATTTCTATAGGAGCTGCATTATCTCCTAGGAGACTTCTGAGTGCCATTCAAGGTGCTGATTTTTATCTTTGAGGAACATGGTGCCACGTTGTTTGAAAGATTGCTTTTCCTTGATGGTTTCTGCCCATCCCAACAGATCTGGTAGAGTTGTCTCTACACTTTCACCTGGTGAGTGCTAAAAATGTGCTTTCTTTCTAATGGCACCTACCCTATGGAGAAGACTGTCCCAGAGATACAGAAAACCCCAAGTTTAGTGGCTTTTAGAAAACTATGAAGACTGGCATTGGAGGTAGGCTATTAGTTTCTCAAGCTCTGATAGGGATGTGGGGCGGGTCCATTGAGGTTTTTAATGACAAGACTTTAGTTTGGGTTGTTTTGTTTTACAATTATTATGTTATTCCCTTTTCTTTTGCTTCCTAAAGTTTAGATAAATGATAGATAGATAGATTCAGCCAGTTCGCACCACTTCGGGAGAACCGGTTGTTAACTTTCTGAGCAGTTTGGCAAACTGGTTGTTGGAAGAAATCATTAGGGCAGAGAACCAGTTGTTAAATTACTTGAATCCCACAACTGGATGGATGGATGGATGGATGGATGGATGGATAGATAGATAGATAGATAGATAGATAGATAGATAGATAGATAGATAGATAGATAGATACAGATAGATGACACACAGAAAGAAAAACAAATAGATCCCTGCCAAATGAGAGCATTTTCAATTTGGGCAGATGAAAAGTCCAAGCCCTCTTTTGCCCAGATTGAAAATTTAGCCCCATAAAGAGTTATGCAAATTGGTTCTTAGTCACATTGTCTGCTTTTCAAGGAAGAACAAGTGTATTATTAGAAAGAATAGAGCTGGTGCCTCGGCACTAGGCAGAGATTCTTTGAAAGAAAATTTTATTTTATAAGCCTAGCATGCAAATTCACTATGGGGACCTGTTTCTGAACACTGAATATCAGGTCCTAATATAACCTGGTTGACATTGAGCTAGTGAAGATAAAATGCTTGCTAGTAACCAAATGGAATAAAAGCCCCATAGCATGCACAGCAGTGCAATTGTATTAAATTGCAAGGTCCTCTGGCGTGGGACATGAAAGAATGCCCCACCTCAGCGGTGAAATCCCCCCGGTTCTATTCAGTTTGCCGAACTGGTAGCGCCAGCGGTAGGAGGCTCTGCCCACCTGCCGGGACATCATTACATCCTGTTTTTTTACCAGCTGCGCATACACAGAAGAGACGTGCTCCTGCGCACTCCCATTCCTGAACTGGTAGCAAAGGTAAGTGGATTTTACCACTGCCTCACCTCCAACAGAAAGATATAAGCAGCAAAAACCAAGGAGTGTACATATTGTTTGCTTTTGTGAGCATGACTGAATTTGCTATCTGGAGTTGGAGAAACAGTTTGCTTGCCCTTTGCACTTGTTTCTAATGGAAGAAGTATTTGTAACAGCTGAGAGAATAAGTTGAAGATAGTGTAGTGCTCTAAAGTACATGTGCTAAAAAACACACTTAGATTATTTATTTCTTGGACAAAACCCACTTACAACTGAAACAGGGTCCTTAAATTTTGGGGTAAGGGTTGACAAGTAATAAAAGTCATCTGAAAATCAAAACTCCCCTTACATGTGACACATGGCATCTTCAAACAGCACCAGGTTCATGGCAGCATTAACTTCATTGTGGTTCTCCAAAGCTTCCACAAGAATTTGGCTCAATGATTCCCAATTCTGGACAGGCATGTATTTGGGTTCCCCTACCCCTTTTGCAAAATGGCAGTAGATATTCATCTTCTTGGTCTGTTCCAAAGTTTCCTCTATGTCCTAAGAAGGGAAAAAGTAAAACACAGTGTTCCAGTTTAGCAGAGATGCAGCAAACAAAAATGTCATCAAGCATTAGCCATTGCAGTCTCTCAACTCTAGAGAGAAGGATGGATAAAATATAATAGGATCTTCCCATCAGCCAAACCTTCTTGCAGACCACACATAACATATACTTCTCTTTTGCATTGATAGGCAATGATTGTTTGTCAGCCGTAGAAGACATGTTTCAAAGGATTATCTTATCTCAAAGTTTCCTGATAGAGAAGCAGAAAGCCCTATAACACCCATAATAGTTTAGAAAATATAAATGGTTTCTAAATTGTGCAATATTTCTTCTTTATGAGGAGGAGGAACCTTATAAGGTTAATAAGGTTTGCTTTTTTGCAACGCACATATGGGTCATTTTGTTTTTGGTGAGCGATTGAACACTTACATCATAGAACTTCTTCACTGCCTCTGCCTGCATTTTATCAAAAACAATCAAATCCTTGTCATCAACCATCTTGTCACGGTAAACACGACTGGATTCATGTAAATATAGCTTTACCAAATCCTGAGGAGTCTTCAAACATTCAGGAGTTGAAAACAGGATACCCTGAGGAAAAGAAATACAGATGATGATACAATCTGCTTTCTGGATGGATTAGCCATGCAACCACAACCAATCCATATAGTTGTTCTGCTATTGCTGAGTAATGTTACTTCCAGTCTGCCATGCCACTCTTGATTTCTGTGACATACATTAAACTGGCATCCATCCATTTTAAACTGTCTCTGTACATGATAGCATAATCCTAAACAACCAAATATATAAGGCTTGTACACAATATGTATACACTGTATAATGTACACAAGTGGATATGACAAAAGTAATATACAAAAATCCTAACTTTCACTTTCCTTACATAAATATTCAACCCAATTCTAATTTCATTGTCACAATGAGAATTGTCATTCCATATCGAAAATGTAAAATGAAAAGTTCATCTCATTATCATAGATAATAAAACAAGACTAATCTAACATAAATAAATTGTATTGAGAGGTATCAAGTCAATGTGAAGTAATTTAAATGTTTATTCTTTTCTCAGATTTAAGGGTAAATTGCTCCACAGTGGCTGATTTTACATTTCAACTAACATTCAGGAACAAACTGCAAACAAAAACAAAATAATAATGGTATGGTAATAATATGTTTATACAAGGAAGAGAATAGCTTTTTATATTAAAAAAAAAGCTTGCATTGTTGAAAGAGAAGAAGGAACTTGTTTTAGGAATTTGAGTTGCAACAGAGACTGCAGCCCTTATATATATATAAACACACTTTTCTGATTGAAGTAGAACTATTCAATAATAATTAGGCCCAGGATTCCCCAAATGGTTTAAAAGTAGATTACGTAGGCTTGTTGTTTACTAAACTCTTTATCCTGTGCTGATTTAAATTGCAGCCTGAAAAAATGCCTCATATTCAATCTCTTCCTAGGTTAACCACATTACTGAAGTTCCCTATTCTTTTGTAGGAAGAAAAAGAACCAACATATTAGACTAAGTGGTGATAACTTAAAAAAAGAAACTTTAACAAGAAGGGTGCTGCCTAGAGCTTGCATTAATTATTCTCAGATAATTGTGGCAAGTTTACAATGTGCCCTTTAGAATGCACAAGCAGGTGTCTCTTTTAAAGAGAAATAAATTTTAACTGCATCTATTAACAATACCTATTGGTGTAATGACATGTACATTTTTAAAACATGTTACTTCTTAATCCTAATTCAAAAATTCTAAAGGCAGCTTGAAGTCTGACTGTACATGAGCAAGCATTATTTCAACAAAAAGCATTTAAATGAATTAGCCAAGTTTTAAGAGGTGCTATTAGGGTACTTTTTAAGTGCGAACATTTGGAATTACTAATCGTCTTTGGAGATGAAGCATATAGAACATACTTTCTGATTTTTTATTCTATAGCAACTAACCATAGGAAATCTGCTATGCACAACCCGATCATATAAATCCAAGGAAAGTACAGTTTATGTGATAAGAATAAAGCTGCCTTATTTAAGAGAACAGGCAAATCCAGTACTACAATTTCTAAAGAAAATGAAGCTTTCTTTATATCCCAACCTCCCTAACTCAAGCAATGTTAGAATAATTTATGGTTGCTCAACAATAAGGGGAAAGCGCTCCAATTATGAGTAATGGCGACTCTTGTCTTCTTTATATCTTATGATCCAAGGTTCAGTCATTGAAACAGACCAAAGGTCTGGAGATTTTGGGCTCATTACATTCTGAATCCGAGAGGTCAGGGCTAGCTTCTATCCTTCATAACTGATTCCCTTATCATTTAATTGATGCAGTGGAATGATACATTGATCAGAAAAGAGAAATGATTAAAATAGGCGTACAGAATCTGTTAAAATCACCCACCAGAATTAAGTCAGTTTTTCTATATTTTAATATCAAGTCCAGCACATACTCCTCAAATATATCCTCACTGGGATACATTTATAAGATGGATAGAAGACATTAATTAATAACAAATAATATTACCCTAAATCCACGTTAATAGCTAAGATTAAGGATCTTAGCTAGTTAGGATAATAGTAAGGAAGTACAACTATTTGAAAATAAAGTATAAATACCTCCTTTTGCTCATATACTCAACAATATGAATTATAAGTATTCAACTTAAGGGTCTTCCATTCTCAGGTATCATGTGTTTTAACTGTATCTATTAACAATACCTAAAAATATCAATTTCACTAGTATCATTGCTTCCCATCATTGACTGGTTGAAGCTAAGATTGTCACCTGCCTGTCATAATTGTGGGGACAGAAATGGATCTTGTGGAGAAAGATAAAAGGCACCGAGTTATATCTCAATAAAATCATATGGAATCAAATCATTTAACATGTTATAGTTTAGATGCTGTAAATGCTGATATCTATTTGTTTCTGGTGATACATTATAATCTAGTACAATTTAAGAGAATTAACTCCTGACTGTAATTGGTGCAGTAGCCTAGAGGTGAAGACACCCACCTCACACTTAGGGAGTTGGAAGTTCAATCCTCGGCAGCGACAGATGTTTCTCTATCAGGGTGCAAAGAGAAAATATCTGCTGCAAACTCCACATAGGGATCAGGATGAGCATCCTGCCAGTAAATGCTCAGCTCCATTCAATCACCCCGACTTCATGCCAATAAAAGGGATTACAGCACAGGTGTCAAATTTATGACATCACATTGTCGTCACGTGACGTATCATGACTTTTCCCCCCTTCGCTAAACCGGGGCTGGGTGTGGCCAGAGCATGATGCATCTGGCCCGCAGGCCCAAGTTTGACACCCCTGGATTACAGGTTTGCAAAAGGGAAAAAAAACTTCTGACTGTAATTCAGTCTATGCTTGATTTAGATTCACAAAATATTGCATTTAGATTCACAAAATCTCCATTGTTATGGAGAACCTATGTAATCTCTGTCTGCTTTAACTGTCAAATTTAGGGCATGCTAATTTTGTCAGTCTGAACTTTAAAATCTGTTCTAGAAGTTTTTTCAGCCTCCTTACCAATCTGACCATCCAAAAGTCTATCCAGAGAATGGGGACGTTTCTCCAGCTTCTCCTTAATGTCCAACAACTTCTTTTTTTAAAAAAAAGTAATCACACAGTCTCTACAAGTAATATACATTTTTTTCCCAACAAATCCAGGTGGAAATTCAAACTTAACACTGTTTGACCTATCATTGTTTGTGAATCTTGCGCTTGTTTGAGTTTCCTTTGAAGTGGAATCGTTCATCAGAAGTTACCCATCCTTGCACACTTTCCCTGTTCAGTAGTTCAAATTGATCACTTAGTGGAAAAATATCATCACTTATAGTTAAGCCTCCTTTCAGTGACAGCAGATCCTCTATTTTAAGCTGTTTAAGTGCTTTCCTTTGACTTGCGTTCTTGAAACCTGTTCTTGATTTTTTTTCTTCATTTTCCCCATTTCTGATTTTTAAGCTCAGCAGCACACAATAGGAGTATAGCAGATATTATATTAATAATAATAATATATCCACTTTATGAAAGCTGGCAAAGATAACAGAGAATACCTATTAAGAGGGGATAACTGTGATAAAAGAGCTAAAAAAAATTGAACTGTAGGGTTGAAAGAACAAATGTCAAATCCTGGGCTGCCATGTTAGGGAGAGAGAAACTATCTTCAGTTGTGGAAGAAATCAAAAGGAAACTTTCTGATCAGTTGTGGAGGAAATCAAAAAGAAACCTTCTGAAGTACTTACTGTAATCTGCATGATAATATTTTCACCATTATTGATCAGCATTGTAGACTTTATGACCAAGGTTTCCCTGACAGCAATCATTCCCAAGTTACTACAAAACTTTAGACTTGCAGGCCAGAATATAAATGCACTAATTGTGCTACTTGGACACAGTCACTCTAGTTCAGATAGTCCAGTGAATCATAGAAAGTTGCAGCTCAATGTATTAGTCTTCCTAAAGCTGCCTTACTGGGAAAAATCATGTGAAATGTGGTGAGCGAAGGAAAAATATTGCACAATTACTAACAAATTATCAGTAACAATATATCTAAGAAGTAAAAGTGGGTAAAGAATCAAATAATTATACTAGAATCCAATTTAAACCTAAATATTGGTTTGATTGTTTAGGTCTGGGATGCAAAAAATTAAAGTTCATTGAGCCTTCCAAAATAATATTGCTATAATGGGCAAACAAATGGAAACATCTTATGGAACTTTGTTTTTATATATGATAGTAGCAGTGAGACTTTCAGCATGTAAATATTAGTCCTAATAATGTGTAGCTTATCTAAAATACCTAACATAGTCCATACTTTCCCTTTGATAGAGAATCAAATCAATGAAGTTATCCACATTCGATATCTTCAACAGATATCTACATCAGATCACATGATCTAATATACATATACATATGGGTGTGTATACACACATATACATGTATACACACACACATGTAAGAGTGATATCATGTATATTAGATCATATGAATCCAAAATTAACATTTTTAATTTTTTTTTACAATATTACCAACAAAGATAGCAGCTGCATACATAATTGGAAGATATTCTTTATTATCACTGAACAAGGGAAATATTTTAAATACTTAGGAGTTATCTTCCTTAACATGAATTTGCCAAAGTAAAGGGCATTAGTGTATGCACAAAAAAAGGGGGCGATGAAATAGTTCAATGTGCCAGCCCCAGAGGCAATAAATGTGCCATTGCAACAGTAAAACTCTTTAAAGCAAAAAATGCAGTTTAGGACTTGAGACCATTAAAAGTAATTCCGGGTATATTTTTAATAGCAGTATTTTAAGTTCCTTGCTATGTTCCAAATGCACTTTCGCACCTCGAAATTCCTGCTATATGAACAAGACACATGCACAATCTTGCTGTTACTGTATTGGTTAAAATCAAATTGCACAGGACTTCCTGTTTGCTGCTGGCCGCCGCCAGACGTTCCTTAGGGATCGTCAGCTTCCACTGCCTGTTAGAGCCGCCTTCACAACGGAACGGCGGCTCGAAAAAACTCCGTTCCCATGAGGAAACGGAGATAGAGCCGGCAGGGGTGGGTAGAACTCTCTGCAGAGTCCCAAAAGTTTTTCTTTTACTTTTGGGATGGAGCGGATGAGATGCCCCATATCCCCAGCCGTTGCTCCGGGCTTTGGGAGACCTCTGCTAATGCAGAGCCAGGCGTCAAAAGCAAGCTTGCGAATTTGACAGATTACTCAAAGAAAATGTGAACTGGACCTGTAATACTGAAGCGCAAGTATTTTACTTATCTTTTAAAAATTACTTAAGAGAATAGAGGAAGAGAAAGAGGAAAAAAGTTTCTTTTTAAAATGGCGTCTGCCGCGGCTGGAGAAGAGTTTGAGAGGGAAAGTTCTTCCGTTTTTTATTATTACAATGTAGCGGAATAAATACCACTGGCTACATTTGTAGACAAAACTCCGCTCCTGTTTTTGTTTTTCTCTTTTTTCCCTGGAGGCTTGAGTGTTGCTGGCTGGAAGTCTTTTGTCTTGTTTTTTTTTTTTTCTTCTTCTAACAAAGCCTGTTTAGGCGGAAACATGGCACTGAGGCTTGTGAAGTCAGACAAACAAATAGGTGGGGGGGATTCCCCCACCAAGAATTTAAAGCAATATGTTTTAACTCTTCAGTCCCAGAAACCTGATTTTAATATAATAGAATTTCTCTTAGAGGAGATTGAAAGAAGGGATGAGATTGTGAATCAGCAACTTGAAAAATTTAAGCAGGAAACTAAGGAATTGGTGAAATCCAAGTTTGACTTTTTGCAGCAAAAAATTTTAAAATTGCCAGAATTCATGATTCGGTTGGATACAAATACTAATTTACTAGAGTCAAAAATGGATGAAATTCAAGATAAATTGGACAATAGATTTCAAAAAATTGAAAATGATTTGTTAAATATTCAGGATTATAGTTCAGAAGAAAAATTTAAAATGGATGCTGACCAAAAGTCTGGTAATGTAGAATATCTGGAACAGAGGATTCAAAAAGAGGTTCTAAAGATACAATATAATTTCACAGAATATGCAATAAGACTTAGAGGTTTGCAGGAAAATAACAGAGATGACTTAAGGAAAATATCTTCTGAATTTCTAGCTGGGATTTTAAAGATTCAACCTGAGGAAGTGTTTTGTAGGATTGACAGAGCTTATCGAATAAACTCTTGGACTGCCAAGCAAAGGCAATTGCCTAGAGATGTGGTAATCTATTTTTCAGATAAAGAAATTAGGAATAAAATTGTGCAAAATTCCTTCAATTCTAATTTGCAATTGTATGGAAGAAAGATTTGGATTTACAAGGAACTCCCACCTAAGATATTAATGGAAAGGAAGAAATTTGGCTTTCTGGTGTCTGAGTTAAAAAGGAGAAATATTCAATTCCGGTGGGACGTCCCAGTTGGTATTATATTGAGATATCAAGGAGAAAGATACCAGTTAAATACTGTTGAAAGGGCGGAAGAATTTTATCAAAATAGGTTGAAAATGAATTTAACGTCTTCAGATATAATACAGGATAAGCAGAAGGAGCTGGAACTAAAGACAGAGACTGTACCAGATAAATTGCCTTTGGATTTATCGGATACCCCAGCTGGATTATCTACAAATTTGAGAGAAGTGCCATCTGATTTTAATGTGATGACTTATCAAGGCAAGGACAAGCATGGAAACCAATTAGAGGATATACAAGGGATAAAAAAGAAATGCGAGACACAAAAAATTAGGATGGAGGTCAAACCCACAAAAAGAAAACAAAAAAAGAAATAGGTTGTACAAAAATAGAAATTTCTAACCCAAGCAACAGTGAAGCCAGTGATTTTAAAATATGAATGATTATGTGAAAACATAGAGGAGGCGACATATTGGTCAATATCATCCTGAGGATAGTGGCAGATCTCTGCATTGCCGTAATTTTGGGACATGGAAAGAGCCTCAAATTGATGGTTTTGAATTATCTATTTTGAAACTTCTTTTTGTGTTGATAAATATATTATAATTATCTTGAATTATAAGGCAAGAGAATCACATTGGGACATGCAGAAGATCGGGTTGTTACCCAATACGATGATGGAAATTAATAATCCTGATGAAACCCACAATTATTATTATATGGAATACAATTATAATGTCACTCGGGTGGTTGTTTTTACTTTTATATATATAAGAAGATGTTTACTACTGATGGGGGCAGATATGATTGGAGATCTTGAATAAACTGTTGCATCCGCAAGCTATGTCACCCTATTATGGATGTTGGTTTTAACAATCCAGTGGAAAGACTTCAAGAAGATATTATATGGACTATAAATTTAAAGTTATTGTCTTTTCTTTTTTTTATTTAGATATAATGGAATATATATATATATATATTTTTAAGTAGTGTGGGTAGTGAATTAAAGATATCAAGAATTGTTGTGTATGGTAAATTTGTAAGACAGTGGGTGAATAAGCTAGCTACAGACTGATTAGTTTAAGAAAAGGGATTTTTAAGTGATACATTTAGGGGAGTGGAGGAAATGGATAGAGTGGAATAAATGTTAAATTAGATTTTATGGGGAGCCCGCTTTGAAATGTTATTAAAGTAGGACTTATTGTATAGTTTTAAAGTGGAAGGTGGTTTTGAATTGTTGCAATAATGCATAGATATAAAACACTATTATGCTAAATTAGAGTTATTTTATAATAGTTATAGTATAATGTGTTTGTTTTTTTTTGTTTTGTTTTTTTTTCTCTTCTTCTTTTCTGAAATGTATGGATAAAGGGGGATTTATAATACTTTTAGTAAGTAAAGGTCAGTATTTTGAGGAGGGAGTAAGTAATCTGTTATGAATTAGGGTTTTTTTTTGTTACGAAGAAGTCACAGGGGGGGAAGGGTGGGGAGGGGGGGTTAGGGAGGGGGGGGAGGGGGGGGAAAAAGGGGGAAAAATTTGTATTTGAAAACCTTTTCAATAAAAAAAAAAAAAAAAAAAAAAAAATCAAATTGCACAGAAAACTCTTCTTTCATTCATAGGGACAAATTCTATTCTTCTTGGAAGAACACAGATATGGCTTTACATTTTTGCAGCTTTTCATCTCAGTATCTGTTTCAACAGGGTTATGAAAAAGTGTATTTGAAGATAAAAGGACATGAGTTTGACCCCCAATGTTGCTGCTATTATACAGTGGGCTGTGGAGAGGCAGTTTCATTGAGCTTTCTCACAAGCTAGATTCAATGTTATATTAGCTATAGTTCCGAAGAGGAAATAGTAGTAATGTTGCTCAGTGCCTGCTTCTAAGGATCAATAGAGTCAGTTTCACATGTTTTTGTGCACTGTTTCACATACTAAACTTAGTGTTTTTCATTAGCTGGCCAGGTGGACTGCCAAGATGAGAAAAATATATTTTCTGACAGCAGAATGTTCCCTTGAAATATCTAAAAAGTTTTATTTGTTTATAAAATGTAATGACTGCTCATTTTACCAGAGGATAAACTCAAAGCAACAAAAAAAGTTGCTAAGTTATTCTTAGTTGCAATTTCTGTAAGGACAATGTGGATTTGATGCTGGAACCGTCAAATCAAATGACTACCTTGGTTAAAGAAAAGAACATAAGTACTTTTGTTTCCACATGGAAATTGCTTCTGAACTTCGTACTTGAAGTGGAAAAGAATGAAATGTTGACTTTGGGTTTTACAGATTAGATTGATAGATCTTTATAGAAATATAATTATAAATCATACTATTATGGAAAAGCAAAAGATGTGATCTGTTGTTAATGCCTTATTCTACTGTAACAGAGAGAGTCAGAAGTCCATGAATTTATTAGTATTATTATATGTGTTAGTTTGCTGTGTAACTTACAGTATATATTTCTATATGTTATATTATATTATAAATTTTACATATTTACATGTGTATATTTGTATCCTATAATAATCTTGGACAGTAAATAAAATTGCTAAACTAAATTAAACAACTTCTTGAATATACCAAACTCCCAAGAAATTATTTTTAGCTTTTCTGTCTAATGGCTGCTTTTCACACATTCTATTTTAATTGAAAACAAGATAATCAACATGCAGCAATAATCATAATCAATTATATTTCTCAGTAAACTGTGTGGTGCATGTTTTAAAATAGGTCATCCATAGTGTATTAAAAGAAGCTGCAGTTTAGGCAATCATAAATCACATTATTAAATGGTGTAAAGAAGACTCCAGTGAATTTTTTTTTAATTCAGAAAGAGCTAAGGTGTATAGTTTTAAAATAAATAATTACTATTATATAAAAAGGGGAAGAAATACATATTCCACAGAACAATGAAATCATTGCAAAAACCCTGAACTTCTTTCATGAACTGATAATATTACAATATGCATATGATACTATAGAAATATTTACTTTTTTGTGCATTCATTTATTTCTAGACCATATTTATAAAGCCACCTAACTCACAATGACTCTGGGTGGTGTACAGGTTACAGATTAAAAACTCACCCATTACTGTAAAACAGATAAAAAATGGCAATAATAAGGGACCGGACTTATCCTAAACATTACAACAACAACCCAACAAATATAGAACAGAGGCCTTGTTTCAACAGAAAAAGCAACTGACCTTTTTAGCAGTATATTGGTTTCTTGTTCTTGCTTTTTTTTTTTTTTTGTACTTTTTTACTTTTTTTTTCTTTTCCAAACTGCAAACTGACTCTTGGAGAGGATATGGTTGTACACCACCAACATAATTTGACTTAATTGCAAAATCTAGCCTCCTTAAGCAAATACACAGTCAAAATAATAAATACCAGTAGTTCCCCAAAGAGACAGCAACCTACCTGGAAGACGTTGGAGAAATCCCTAAGATTGAAGTTGTAGTGAAATTTAATAGCTGTTGGGAGGAATGTGGCTGCTATTTTCAGGTGCAGAGCGAGAGCCAGATGTATTAACTGCTGAGATGACTTCTGTAAAGCTGCAGAGAAGTTCCCCCATTTTAGATGCTGAGTTAGGATGGTACTGTAAATGGTGGAAAGAGCATCTGCCCCAGGAAATGAGAGAGCAAACACACAGAAGTGGCGCTGCAAGAACATAATATAAAAAAACAAAACACAATCAGTAGGCATTATGTAGAAGAGAAAGGATATATGTACTATGTATATTATGGTCACATAACTGGCAACCGTTGGACATTTACAACTATCTCACATGTATATAATTGCCATTTGCAATCTTCCCAGCCAGCAAAGTCAATAGGAAGCTAGCAGGAGGTCACAAGTCATAGTCACATGATGTTCTTGTTTAATTACTACAGGTGATTTGCTTAATAACTTCACTTGAGACTGCGGAGACTGCTGTCACTAAGTGGGGCAATGACAATATTTTGCTTAATGACTACTTCACTTAGAGATGGAGTTGCAGTGACGTGGACTTTGCATTCATCATAAGAATTGGAGTGGGGAAAACCCGTGTGCTGCTGTCCATCGTACTGAAATACTGTTGTCTTACTCTTCTCTTGAACCTTATAAAGTCATATCCCAATTGACCTAAACTGTGAAGGCACAGAGATATGGTTTACTGATGTATTAAAGCAATAAAGAAAATAATGAGTTAGTTCTATATAAAGGATGATCATTCCAGAAAACCACTGATTTCTGCTGGCCACTCCATCCCATTCCTTATCAAGCCTTTACTTTTTATTTGTGACAGATAAACTGTTCCATTCCTGTAGCTTCTTTTTGCTTGGGCACAATCTAATCAAGCATTAAAAAAAACCTGAAGGTAATTAACAAAACCAGCAGTGTTCTAGATCAGCAAGCAATACCTGCAAACGTGGGTTGATAGTAAAGCTGCCTGCAGTGGGATTCATGCATGACACGTACTGCACATTCGTGATTTCCTTCAGGGACAGCTTGTTTCTGTCATACCTTTGCCAGAAAAAGAAAAAAGAATGCATCATCCTAATCACAGATTATTAGTGACAACAGCAGTGTGCCTGCCAAACATTGCCAAGTCTGAAGCAGCATGTTGGAGGGGAAGTAGGCACCTGCTGCAACCCAGCTGTTTTCAATTAATATTGCAACAGAGACTGTACAATTTGAGGGCGGGGGGGGGGGGGGCTGGATGAGGTTAGAATTCACATATGTTTCCATTACATCAATGCATTCCATAATGATAGTGATTCCTCTAAAATCATGCCTATCCATGATGGGGCCAATTCTTTAAAGCCACAAGTTACATTCCATTCAAAAGGCAAAGCTGGTTGGAAGACTGGGCAGGGGGCGGGGGGAGCTAAAAAGAAGCCAATACATACCAATAAAAAAGGATGGATTGCACATTCTATAGTCTGCAGTGTTAAAATAAAAACGAGGAGTTTTATTGGGAGTTTTGCACTAAATAAAGAACCTTACCATGGGGATGTATGAAGAATTCAGTCTTCATGAATGACACCAAAGGACTTGACCACATCTCTTGGATTAATGTACAGTTCAGATTTAACTAGACTATCCATCGATTTTATTAATGCCCAAAGGTTGTGACTTGATTATTACTCATGCGTGTATACAGAGGGGTAGAAAACAGACTGGAGCTATAAATAAACTCATATAACAGTGATTCAAATCAGAAGTAAAATCATCCATCGCAAACCTAGCCTCCTAACTACTCTGAATATTTTTGTTTGTTTTTTATGTTTGTTTGTTTGTTTGTTTTTAATGTAGATTGGGTGGGAAATAAACAAAATAACATTCAGTATAAAGTCATGATCTAGATCAAAAATAGATCAATTTATCCATCCCTAACCTACCAATGCCCATAGTCCAGATGCTGTCGGATCAGTGTATGAGGCTGAACTGTTCCATAGGTATCAACTTCAGGCATATTCATATCATCAATGAAGTAGATGAGTTTCTTTGTTCCAGGAGGACCATAATTCCTTCCAGCCTTTTTTTCCAGTGGCTTCTCAAGAACAGCTATGAGAAAACAAAGGCTCAGAATTTTTAGAAAGCAAATTCTTAATATAAACACTGTACTGCCAGGCTGCCAGTTAATCTACTTCAGCTATAAGGCACCTATAGTATGTAAATATAAACAAAAGAAAAACCATGCCAGTATCAAGCCTAGTGATGACTGGATCACGTCACATACCGTATTTTTTGGAGGGGGTGAAAATTTAGGTGTGTCTTAT
This sequence comes from Pantherophis guttatus, assembly GCF_059756535.1. Taxonomy (NCBI): domain Eukaryota; kingdom Metazoa; phylum Chordata; class Lepidosauria; order Squamata; family Colubridae; genus Pantherophis; species Pantherophis guttatus. Next base: position 171,795,756 of record NC_142064.1, read on the forward strand.
ACACTGAATGTAGCCCCACCCACCCACTGGCCTCCATCCTTTGGCCTCTGCCTCCCAGCAATTTACCTCCTTGCAGCAAGCAGCAAGAAGAAACAGCTCTTTTCAGCTTCAGCACAGCCTAATTAGCACAAGTTGATTGGATCAGCCTCCCGACTCTCAGCTGTTTTGCTCTCAGCTGTTTTGCGCAGGCCTCTGCTGTTTGCTGCAAGGAGGTAAATTGCTGGGAGGCAGAGGCAGAGGCAGATTTCTTTTTCTTGTTTTCCTCACCAAAAAAGGTAAGTGCGTCTTATAGTCCAGTACGTCTTATACTCCAAAAAATACGGTAATTCCTCACAAAGGAAGACTTTCAGCAGCAAAGCCCATGAAAACAGAATCATAGATTAATAAATAATAGATTGCAACTGTATAGAAGAACTGCAGGAAATGCATCATAAATCTAAAGATCTGTAGTTATGATGCTTAAAATCTTGGGCAAGAACAAATACAGTAGCAGCAGGTTAATAGGGATGTAGAGTGATCCATCAACCATATTTTTTTTTATTAATATGTGTAGCAAATAAACTGGTTTCCTATCTTGTGAACACTGTCAAAAATTAGAAAAACTGGCTATCTATCTGTAATTCAGTGTCTTCTAATAGTCATCTATACATTCAGAAGCATAGAGTTTCTATCTGCATAGATGCTTTATCATGAACATTTCATAGCTAAAGATATTTTAGGCAGGAAGGGCATCCTATATTGTATGTCTAGAAGTCTCCATCTCATTTTTCCTTCATTTCTAGAGGTCAATACAGCAGTCATAGGAATGCAACATATCTACCCAAGACACCATCTGCACAGAAATGGGGAAAGGAATGTAGAGATAATGCACAGATAACCGAATAACTAATTACAGGTAAACCATCTGTTATTCTTCTTCCATTTCTATAGCACACACACACAAAATAAGCTAGGTCATTTTACAATGGTGGAGCACTTTCTTTCTGCCAAAAAGAACAAGATTACTCAAGCAAAGGAACTATTAAATCTAGCACAAACATAAACAGATGAGACCAAAGGCCACCCTACAGAGGGTTGAAATGAGCAATCCCTAGAACAGAATTGCTGAAGGTAAGTGTTTAGCTAATGGAGATGATATTGTAATGGCTTCCGCTAGCCACTTAGAAAATCATTGGGAGGAGACCCACACCATAATCATTTCAGACAATTTTTTTGTTTTCTCAGAGTGACTTAGGTTGCATTAAGAGCAGGGGTCTCCAACCCCCAGTCCGTGGACTAGCACTAGGCCTCAGCATGCCAGAAACTGGGCTGTACAAACAAGTTAAGCAGGGGTGAAATCTAAAATTTGTTACTACTGGTTCTATGGGCGTGGCTTGGGGAGGGGGTAATGTGACTAGATGGGCGTGGCCTATTCTTTTTTTTTTTTTTTTTACTTTTAAAAGCCTCTGACAATCAGGCAAGTCAGCTGGGATCGCCAGAGGCTTTTAAAGGCATTTTTTTTCCTACAACCTCTTTGGCTGAAGGGGTTGCAGAAAAAAATGCTTTGAAAAGCCTCTGACGATCCCAGCTGAGCCATGCGATCATCAGAGGCTTTTTTTTTCTTTTAAAAGCATTTTTTCAGCTGAAGAGGTTGTAGAAAAAATGCTTTTAAAAGTTAAAAAAACAGCCTCTGATAATTGCACGGCTCAGCTGGGCATGGGGGGTGGGCGCAGGGATTTTTGCTACTGGTTCTCCGAACCACCTGCCACCATCTCTACCGGATCGAGCGATCCGGTCCGAACCGGGAGCATTTCAACCCTGAACTTAAGCCCCATCTGCGAGATGCAGGCAGCACATGAAACCACACCCCCTTTGGTCCATGGAAAAACCTCTCTCCGTGGAACTGGTCCCTGGTGCCCAAAAGGTTGGGGGCTGCTGGTTTAGAGGAAGATTTCTTCTCTCCCCTCCCTCCCTCTTCACCATCTAGACATCTGTAAAAGGAAAGTGCAGGAAAACAGGGATCTTTGGCCAATACAGAATTGACTAAGCTAGATTCTTCTATTTGTAACTGATATGAGCTGTGTTAGTTGTTCCACAGAAGGCAGTAAAGAACAAATGGAGACAGTTCCCAGTTACTGACTATAGCTGGTTCCACTGCTGGTACCATTGCTCCCCCAAGGGAGCTTAAAAAGACATGAGCAATTTCTCCTCACGTGTTCCGCGGATGTCTGAGAAGGGACCCAGGCACTCCCAACCTGTCCTTCTTCTAGAAATAATAAATAGAATGGCTGTCAACTAGTGGGAATTTACTACCAACTAGGTGTATGTGCATATCTTTATTATCCTAGTGAAATGAAAGAAATTCCTCTCCAAAAAGCAGAAAAATCAGTAACTGATACTGATTGAAATCAAACTAAGGAAAAAGATAAGTCCTTAGCTTTGCTTTTTAGACAGCTCATTATAACGTATGCAGTGAGCTGAAGAACTGAGAAAAAGTCTATATGTTCTTCATAGACACTGAGAAAAAGCAGTTTTTCTACCCATCAAAAGGTTGGAAGGTTGCTAATAGAAACTCTTTGCAGGAGCAAATCCCATAAAGATACATAAACCACATAAAGACACTGGTGCAGGGGTTAAGGTCATTTTACTAGGTCTAAGACCATGGAGACATGTATTTATTAATTATCAAATTTATATGTAGTTCATCTCACTGATGCAAGTCTACTCTTTGCCATGAAAACTCATGGGGTGATTTTGGTCAAGTCATGTTGTTTCAGCAAAACTAACTGGTTATTTTGACATGGAAAAATTGGAGGAGGAAATGCCATGTATACATTTTTCTTAACGGAGAAACAGAGAAAGGTCCTGCCCTAATGGAACAAGCAGTTCAAAGAGGTGGCAGGACATTTTGTACTTTCAGACTTGCAAGATTCTGTTATGTAGCTTTACAATAAAGTAGATTTAGCTCATCTACTCATGTTTCCTATTTGGTTTACCTGGGAGAGCTGACATCTTTCTAAGTTTCTCTCTCTAGCTATTAAGCCACTGGGGTGCTCCTGCCTCTCTTGTCTGATTGTTTTCTAGGAGGCTTCTCTTCCTCTCCTCCTTCTTCAAGGTCATCCTCACACTCCAGTTCTTCATGTAGCATTGCTATTTTGAGAAGCAGCCTTAAAAAATTAACATCATATTTAGCTCCATTCTTAGGCAGCATCCTTAATTGTAGCCATTCTAAAATGTGGTTTGAATATCCAAGTTTGCTCCCTCAGTGGAACTAGAAAAATATTCTGCTCATCCACAAAAAATTTGGAGCAGGATAGGGATAGGATAAGAATTAAACAGCAGAGAAGAAAATTCAATTCTGAGTAAGTTAATAAACCATTTTTAGCACAATGGTTACAGTTATCAGTGATGTAACAATTTTACAGATTCATATATAATTCATTCAATATACAAATGCCTCAATTCTGGCTGCTGAACTGTATGTTGGCTTATCAGAATTCATTGATAAATGAAGAAAGCTTTGGGTCTAATGGCAAACTGCCTATAGGCCTGTTGAGCAATTACTAGTGACAAGGTTCTATGGTACAACTTTCAATTTCATTTCGGATATAGTGATGCATTCCAGGGACACATTATTTCAATTTGACAAATGCTGCTCCGCCAAAACCTGAATAAGCATTCATTTTATCTGAATGGAAGTTTATCCTTCTCCGGGTTAAAGAAATCAATGGTCATAAAAACAGACTGCTTTGTTTTATTTTGCTTCAAAAATACTGAGTAAGAATCCAAGCTAGAAGCAGCAATAACGAACCCCTGAATGTCTCCATCTGGTCTATGGCTCCATGTCAGGAATGCTGCCTGGGAATGAACATAAATCTCTCTCTAGCAGAGCAGATACACTCCCACAAGCTTATTAGAAGATCCAAGGAGGAGGTTTTGGATAGATACATTACTTTTTTGCAGTCCTGATTAAGTTGAAGTTATCTGAGAATCTAACTCTCTCTATATGTCCCAAAGTTTAAGTCTTGGGTTTCATTTGCCTTTCTTGCCATACTTTTCTGCATAGGAACCTGTGTTTACAAAATGGTTTAGCTTTGGTGGCGCAATGGTAGAATGCAGTACTGCAGGCTACTTCTGCTGACTGCTGGCTGCCAGTAATTTTGCAGTTCGAGTCTCACCAGCTCAAGGTTGACTCAAGCCTTCCATCCTTCTGAGGTGAGTAAAATGAGGACCAAAATTGTTAGGGGCAATATGCTGACTCTGTAAACTGCTTAGAGTGAGCTGTAAAGCACTGTGAAGCGGTACGTATGTCTAAGTGATATTGCTATTCCTCGCTTTGAAAGGTAATATATTCAAGTCCTTTCAACTTTTTGTGAGTATGAGCATCATGCTGCTTTTTTAGACAGAATTCTGCTTCTGTTATCCATTATCTAAATGTATCACTTTCCCATCCATTTCACTATTATTGCTGTTTTGATATTAATTCTGCCTCCACGTAGTACATATTCATGAATGGATGGCAATATAAATATATAGATTTTCAACATAGAGACATGCACTAGATTATATTATTTTCAATAGAGATACATGCTCCAAAAGGTTAATATACTGTATAGAGCCACTGCTATATATGTATATATAATAACCTGGTGACTAATATATATATATACCAGTGGTGGGTTGCTACCAGTTCACCCCAGACCGGGCGAACTGGTAGCGGCGGCAGCAGGAGGCTTCGTCCACCAGCCCAGACATCTCTGTGCATGCACAGAAATGTTGCATGCATGTGCAAGTGCGCACACATCCACGAGTGAACTGGTAGCGGCCAAAATTAAAACCCACTACTGATACATACACTTCACATACATAAACCAGCAAAGTCTTTTAAACTACAATTCTATATGCATTTATTCAGAAGTAAGGGATCCCATTTCCCAAATAAGAGGAGACAGAACTGAAGACTATATTTTCTGCCATACTTTAGTAAAATACTAAAGCTAGAAGCAATCAAGAATAAAATATCTTCAAATATCTGCATCTGAATTTCATGACGTAGGCAAACAATTAAAAAAAGATTTATAATTTGCTTTTCACTACACTGATTATATATTTATAGGTTATTAAAGTGCTTTTTGCTTTGCATTTAGCATCCATGCAATGTATCTGATTTCTCAGGTTTTGACAGCTTGGGGCATAAAAGAATTTGAAACACTCGGTGAAAGCTGACACCTCTGTCTCTGCAGAATTTTCTCCTTTCAACAACCTAGCACCATGACAATTTTGAAATTTCTGGAAGTGAGATACGGTTTTCAAATAAGCATTTAATTAAAGCTTAATTAACATAGAAAACAACCCTTTTAGAGTCTTAACAAGTGTAGAAGAGATACATCAAATTGAAATGCAATTACTGAGAGATTAAATGACATGTTCGTGAAAGCAGTGTTTTAATTTGAGAATGCGCCTTACAATAATATCATAAGCCACATGTCTAGCACAGACACACAGATCCCAATTATGCAAGAATAAACAGCCACTGTATTTAGAGTTATTAAGCATCTGCTGTGTTTCCTAGAGGCTGATGGGCTGTGGAATTCTCCATGGGTAAATTTGATACATGAAGAAACTTTGCAAGGGGGCTCAATGGCCTTTTCCAGGATTTTCCCTGATTTACCTTATGTTTGGCAGCTAATTGCATCTGGAAGTCTGCTGAGCATCATAACATAACCATGTTAAATAATATAAATATTCTGTAAAAACTCCTGAATGTCACACAAACCGTCTTCCCATGTTGCCTTTCCCAATACTTGCTTGCTTGCTTGCTTGCTTGCTTGCTTGCTTGCTTACTTACTTACTTACTTACTTACTTACTTACTTACTTACTTACTTACTAACTTACTTACTTACTTATTATATTTATATATCGCCCTTCTCCCGAAGGACTCAGGGCGGTGAACAGCCAAGATCAAATACATAAATATAAAAGTTAAAAACAATTTAAAACCAGATTAAATACTTTGGCCCACAATTAAAAACATCCCATTAAAATCCAATTTAAAATTTAAAACCATTAAAATTAGGCTAGCCCGGCTTGCTGGAATAACAAATAACAAAGTCTTCAGGGCACGGCGGAAGGTGCGCAAGTCCAGGATCCTCCGTACCTCCGGGGGCAGCTCGTTCCAGAGGGCAGGACCCCCACTGAGAAGGCTCTCCCCCGGGGGGTCGCCACTCGACATTGTCTGACTGACGGCACCCCGAGGAGCCACGCCCTGTGGGAGCATACTGGCCGGTGGGAGGCTGTCGGTAGCATCCTAAGCCATGGAGCGCTTTAAAGATGTTAATCAACACCTTGAATCGCACCCGGAAGACCACTGGGAGCCAATGCAGCTTGCGCAGGAGAGCCCCGCTGCTCCCATAATCACCCGCGCGGCCACATTTTGGACCAGCTGGAGCCTCCGGATGCTCTTCAAGGGGAGCTTAGTTATTTGCATCTGTCCATTTGTGCTAGCTTGCATGGGCTTAATACCCCAGTCACTTACATATAGAGAACCAGCATGAATCCTTGTGCTGTCGCAAAGATATAACAAGCACTGCTGCTTATAAGAAAGGTGGAACGGAACAAGGACTTTCTTTAAAACACAAAAGTAAGAGAGATTTTCTCAGCGACAGTCCTGTGAGTTGAACAGAATTTTAATCATTGAATCCTGAATCCAGTGGATGAAGACAGTGCTGATTTAAGAAGGTTGAAGGATGATACCAAATCTAGGAAAAATACAATTTCTATTCCTAGGCCACTATTCTCTATATCCACCGGCCATCTTTTTTTTCCAGCTGCTACCCTCAATGACTTTATTTCCATCCAGCATTCATGCATTTGAATGCAAGATATGGTGTTTTCTTTCTTTCTTTCTTTCTTTCTTTCTTTCTTTCTTTCTTTCTTTCTCTTTCTTTCTTTTCTTTTCTTTTCTTTCTTTCTCTCTCTCCCTCTCTCTCTCTCTCTCCCCCCCCCCTTTCAGATTAATTTAAACAAAACATAATTGAATGCTCTGGTCTGTGACAGAATGAAAGCATTTACAAGAGGATTATTTACAGGTGAAGATGGTACAATTTAAAAAAAGAATACTGAAAAAAGATGATAAATTTAGAAACAAATTTCTGGTTCAAATATTAAACAAAAGTCAACTATTAATTTATTTATAGGAGTTGTTAACAAAAACTGTTCCAAGTATAAAAGTAAATGAAATGTATCTGAACTTCCAAAACGGCAAGCAAAAATTTTGTGACTTCTCAAATAAAAACTTGAAATGCTGAAAAACAAAAAATGAAAAATAAGAATCTATCTACTATATTTTCTAAGAGCAAATTGATTTACAAAGCTAACAAAATTAGTAATCTTCTGAAATATATATATATATATAAATTGGACTGTAATGAGGAATTCAAAATTAGAAAATATTTAAATAAATTTAGTATTATTCGAGATTATAATGATTCTTTGAATGCTTTATTAGTTCAAATTAATGTAGGGGAGCCATATAGGATGTAAAATCTGATAAGACTCTGAGGGTTGATGGTTACAGATGAAATGTTATTAGTTATTATATTTCAGTTCACTATTCTCTTTTGCCTTTTAATTCTATTTTGAGAGTTCCAAAGTCATAGAAATAAAACATGAATAATACTTTTAGAAGCAATGGATATAAATGCCCATTTTTTTTCACTAATCAGGTTTGTAAAATGTTCATAAGCATTTTAGCAAACAGGTTTGTAAAAACTTGCTCCTGGACATATTAATGAAGACAAGGAAGTTTCATTATAGGTAGGCATAAAATAGAACAAATACAGAAATTCATTCATTCTATTTGTTGAAGTGAAAAATTAAAAAAACCCTCCCAAATTAGATATTGCCAAAGGTGATCTTAGAAAAAAATAGTTTGTGTGATCTATTTTTATTATTGAAGCATATTAAATTTGGAGCTAACTCCAAACCATTCATAATTTACAGTATATTAAACTACAAAAGCTAGTTTACATTAAATTGTACAGATTCTATCAGATTCTCTCTTATTTAACTCAAGGCACTTTGGACTTGCCTTATTATCAGCAACTGGGAATGGAAATGAAAAATTGCTACATAAAGAATTGATACTAGAAATAGCACTTAGACTTATATACCACTTTACAGTGCTTTACAGCCCTTTTTAAGCAGTTTACAGAATCAGCATATTGCCGCCAACAATCTGGGTCCTCATTTTACCCACCTCAGAAGGATAGAAGGCTGAGTCAACCTTCAGCCTGGTGAGATTTGAACTGCCAAATTGCAGGCAGACGGCAGGCAGCAGAAGTAGCCTGCAGTATTGCATTCTTAACCACTGCCCCACAGCGTCTCATAATATTTGTTTTGTGGGTCCTGGATAACTTTCAAGTGATGCATGGAAGTCAGAGAATAATCTTTCAATGTCAGTTTAGACTAAACAATGTTTGCAAATAACCCTAATGCTAACTGTAGCTAACTTTTAAAAATGAGATAAGGACTTGATATTGCTGAATATGATTTTTAATTGTTTGGTACAATTATCTGAGTATGTGCAAAGTAGTACAAACTCATATGCTCCTCCAAGCATATAAAGGCATCTCTGGTCAAGTTTTTCTTCATTTAAGAAACACTACACAATGTACTGCTCAGGGCTCTTGTTTATTACTATACTTGATGTATCAGGAAAGCCTGTTCTATAGTAACCAAATTTCATCCTGGGGACAGTATTTAGGTTGTTGTTTTTGTTTTGTTTTGTTTTTGTTTTATTTATATGCCGCCCTTCTCCGGAGACTCAGGGCGGCTTACAATGTGTTAAGCAATAGCCTTCATACTTTTGTATATATTTATACAAGTCATCTTATTGCCCCCACAATCTGGGTCCTCATTTTACCTATCTTTGAAAGGATGAAAGGCTGAGTCAACCTTGAGCCTGGTGAGATTTGAACTTGCAGTAATTGCAGGCAGCTGATGTTAATAACAGTGCTTTAGTCTGCTGCGCCACCAGGGCTCGTTAAAGATGTTGCTAAAGATGACACCAATTTGATGGCTCATAATAATTAAATCAATCACAAAATCGTCTTGATTATTTTATGCCCTGTAAGAATTTAAACTGTAAAAGTGGGTCTTAAAACACAGAAGACCTAAACCAAAAATTATTAAAAGCACCCCCTTGCATATTTTGATTACCATCCAAATTCCATTCTCCAAACTGATTTTGTTTTCTTAGATATATTTCATCAGGGCACTATTAATTGTGTTAGGGTGGAACTGTCTTGTCTGGCCCATCATGCACAATATTTAAATCTAATGTCTACAGAGAAAATCATCTGGATCAACGTCTACTAAATGTTGTGAAATGTCTCAAAGTTGCAGATTATCTATAAATAGTGGGAGATTCAAGAGGCAAAAAAAAGGTTTCAAAGTAGGACAATATTACACAATAAATTGCCAATCTGCATAAAAGCCTAAATGAAGCATTTAGTTCAGAAACTGAACAGTAAAATCAGTGGTGGGTTGCTACCGGTTCACCCCGGATTGAGCAAACCGGTAGCGGCGGCAGGAGGCTCCGCCCACCCGCCCGGACATCTCTATGCATGCGCACAAGCTTTGCGCACGCCCTTGTGCCCACAAGCGAACCGGTAGTGACAGGATTTGAAACCCATTACTGAGTACAATGGTATACCTCTATTTATTCCTACAGGCCCCACATTTCTGGATAAACAACAAAGATCACTCTCTGTGTTACAGGCCTCTCTTTATAATCCTCATAATGACAGATTTCAACATGAAAATACTGGATGAAATTACAGAAGTACAATGTATCTGGAGGGCATCAATTCAAGTAAGGTTAATCTATGACATTTATTCAGCTGTAACCAGATTGTAGCGGGGATGATTAAGGAATGGCAGAAACTGCAGGAACTGACAATTTGCCTGCAGCATTCTCCTTTGCAAAATAATTCTAGGTGGAATTCTTTCTTCTTCTGCTGCTGCTGCTGCTGCTGCATAAATTTTGAATTGCTCATGCTCAAATATTAAAGCAATTTCAATTATAGATAAAAGCCTCATAAATATGTTCGTTTTGAACATTATATTGATAAAATGATTGCCACAGAAAAGGTAAAGCTTGTAAGGATGTTTCCCCAATTTCCCATGAGAAATCCTTTGTTTGAAACAACACAGTCTTGGTGCATTGTGTTGCACTTTAAGCACCCCGGCACTAAAATAGATAACAACAGATTTTCAAATTTAAAAAAAAAAAAAAGAAATCACAGCAAAGTGGATTGAACTGACATGGCCTGAGCCTGGATATTAAAGAACATGGAGAAGTCCTTCAAACACATTAAGAAACTGGTTGGTTCAGTCAAGAGGTCCAGTGGTGGGATTCAGCCAGTTCGCACCACTTTGGGAGAACCAGTTGTTAATTTTCTGAGCAGTTTGGTGAACTGGTTCTTGGAAGAAATCATTAGGACAGAGAACCGGTTGTTAAATTATTTGAATCCCACCACTGAAGAGGTCTACTGAGCTACTACTGAAGACAATACTCTGAATATTGATAAAATAGATGAAGCACTGATAGAACCATATTTTCTTGGAGGAAGTTCAACTTTAGAACATCAGTACGAAGAAAATGCATCTCCTAGTGACCTTAGTATCATGAAAGGTATCTTTCAGATAGTTAAAACTATTATCTGCTCCACTATCAAAACAGAATTGAAAAAAAACATTTATCTTTGCCCTTTTTTGCTTAGGCCATGATGATCTAAATGACCCAGCTACATGCCACATTAAAAATTATTTTAAAAGCTATAACTTTAGTTTATTGCCATTTAAATTTTCTTTAGACTCAGAGAGCAACACAAGAGTCCCAAAACCCAAATGTCACACGTGCTGCATGAAAGTTAATTAGCTTAAGGATACAACACTGAAGCCTTTTCATATACAGGCAGTCCATGACTTACAATAGTTTGTTTAGTGACCATTCGAAGTTACACAGTTGTAAGTGTGAAAAATGATCATAAGTCACTGACAAAAGTGACTTATGATCATTTTTCACACTTACAACTGTTGCAACATCTGCATGGTTGTGTGATTAAAATTCAGGTGTTTGGCAACTGACTCATATTTATGACAGTTGCAATGTCATGTGAGGTCATGTGATCACTTTTTTTGACCTGACAAGCAAAGTCAATGAGGAAGCCAGCTTCACTTAACAATCATGTTACTAATGTAACAACTGCGGTGATTCGCTTAAAAATTGTGGCAAGAAAGGTTGTAAAATGAGGAAAAGTTCATTTAACAACTGTCACACTTAATAACAGAAATTTTGGGCTCCACTGTGGTCATAAATCAAGGACTACCTGTATTGATACAAAAGTGTCTAGTGACACAAAAAATGAAGATGATAAAGAGCATCATAGTGTGCCATTAAACATAGGTTAATCAAATAAAACATTCTTCCTGTGAAACAGAGTTGCAAAACAAAGCTATTTGTTAGCTGACAGAATTATTAACCAGAAGACCTATATTTGGTTAAGTTACCAGGTTGACAAGTATTTTTTTTCAAGATCAGTACCTACAAAGTATTGTTGCAAGCTACAGAAATGTACTTGTACAAACGCCCATAATTTATGAATTTGAGTCTTTTAAGTCTTTCTAATTAAATAATAGACTCCACTTTCCTGTGAGTTTTACTAATTAAGTTCTACTTAATTTCTGGGTTCTGTAATTCTTTTAAAGTAGGATCTATACTGTACCAGTGATAGCAATAGCACTTAGACTTATATACTGCTTCACAGTGCTTTACAGCCCTCTCTAAGCGGTTTTAAAAAGTCAGCATATTGACCCCAACAATCTGGGTTCTCATTTTACCAACCTTGGAAGATGGAAGGCTAAGTCAACCTTGAGATTCGAACTGCCAAATTGCAGGCAGTCGGCAGTCAGCAGAAGTAGCCTGCAGTACTGCATTCTAACCACTGCAACTTTTATGTCACCCTGGACTTTTAATTTTTTTTTTCTTTGGCCTGCAGTATTCAACAACTCTTAGCACATTTCTATGCTAGCTAAATAATTGCCTTGGCAAATTTGTCCCCTTCTCCCCACTTCACCTGGCAGTTTACCTTGCAACATGGCAGAGGTGGTATAGTAATTAAAAGGAACATTCTTCACCAGGTACTGCTCGGAATCCAGGAAAGACAGCTTATCTCCGACAATCACAGACTTTCCCGTGCCTGCATTTCCCACCAACATGACAGGCCTGTGTCTCTCCAAGAGATGATCCATGAAATAGCGCAGCCGGATGGTTTCATTGGTATGAACCAGACAGGCCTGAAAGGGATATGAGAAGCATTTGCTAGGAGACTCAGAACATCCCACCCTGAGAAGTCAGGCAAGTGTGCTCAGTAAGTGGCATTGCATGACAATATCGCATGAGCAATTATTCTTATACTCCCCTTATCTTTAAATAGTTTCAATCATATTCAAAGCGTGGAATACAGGTAGTCCTCAACCACAGCTGGTATTGGAATTTCTGTTGCTAAGCAATACATTCATTAAACAAGTAATCATGTGACCAGGTCCAATCTTACAACTATTTTTACAGCAGTCATTAAGCCAATCATGTGGCTGCTGAGTGAATCACATGGTTGTTAAATGAATCTGGCTTCCCCAGTTGACTTTGCTTGTCAGAAGCTGGCTGGGAAAGTCACAAATCATGATTGCATGACCACAAGACACGGCAACCATCATAAATGCAAGCTGGTCACATGATTGAATTTCAATCATGTGACCTAGCAGGTGGTGCAAAGGTCATGACTTCAAGGACAGATCATGTGTCACTTTTTTCAAGGCTATCATAACTTTGAGCTGTCATAAGACAAACAGTCATAAGTCAAGAAGTCAAGACTACTTCGATATGTGTGATGTCTTCTTTGACATCTTTTCTATCATTTTGCAAAGACTGACCTAAGAATCAGGCTCTAAGTTCCAGTGATATGATGTCACTAGATAGCAAGTTCAGAATTAGGATAAAGAACATTTAGGTTGTTTATATCAATTTAGCAATTTTTTGTTTGATTGGCTCATGGCTAAGCCACTTTACATTTTTAATATTTTGATTTACCAATATTCTCATCCAATTTAAATTATGGAAGTGATGTTCCATCTAACTCCAGAAAAAGTGTACAGTATCCCCTAAACCAGTGCTTCCCAAACTATTTCCTTCATTACCCAAAACTGCTTGTCAGAAAGTCTTTATTTAAATGTCCCTGTTGTGATTGACTAATGGATTTGTGTGTCATTACCCAAAGAAAAATCACTTTTATCCAATTCTGGAAAATTTACCCAGGTCTGGTAAGCACTGCTGTAGACCTTCTCTCACAATAGTAACAGTGGTAATTTTCAGCGAAATATTATGTAATGGCTGCATCTAACAGAATTTGTTTCCTGTTTTCTGTTTCCAAAATTCACAATGATTAGAGATGGGATCACTGCAGTTGCATTCTTACTATCATCAAGACAACAAATGGAAATCCAAACACTAACTGTAGAGTGGAATCAGACTATAATGCCTGTAAAGACTTTTCAGCTAAAACTGGCCAAATTACAAAACCTCTCCTTTGTTGTCAAGAAGGCCAAAATTGCAAATCATCATCATCATCATCATCATCATCATCATCATCATCATCATCATCATCATCATCTCAAAATGGCCTGGTTTGCTTTTTTTTGCCTCCCTAAATCATGTCAGCATTATTCTTCTCCTGTCACCAGCTTGAGAGTCAGCATTAACTTGTAGCAACTGCAGAGCCTCAAGCAGAAAAACAAGAGTTCAAGATATCACTGCTACAGAGAGAAACAGATGCTGCTGCATGGAGCATGGATGATGTATACACCCTCCTTGCTTTCTGTAGGAAACTGGTATGTAAAAAAGGCAGCAGGCCTCCCATATTTTTCTAGCTTAAGGCATGTAATCATACTATAATTATAAATTAAAATAAATATGTTATAAATATAAATAAATTATAAATTTTAATAATAATAATAATAATAATAATAATAATAATAATAATGTTGCATGAAAGGAGGTTAAAACTATCCTGATGATCCCTAGTGAACAATCCAATCTTGAAAAGACCAAATCTAATGAAAACACATGCAAATGAAGTCAAATTTGGCAAGAAAACAGCAATTGCTTCATTATTATCATTATATTTATTTGTGCATTACACGGTACCAAAATGTGGATGCCAAAAATGAATATGAGCAGAGGAGGAAAAGGAAGAGGAGGATGGATTTAAAAACTGGACTATAGTGGGTTTTCTTTTAAACAGCATTCCTAAAAAGAAGGGCATACATATCCCTTGCACTAATGACTATAATAATCGAGCAATTGCTGTTTTCATGCCAAATTTGGCCCTTATTGCATGTGTTTCCACTGGATTAAATCAGAACCTGTGATAACAATCACATTTTAATACAAGTAGACACAAAAAGTACATACATAAAAATTAATAAAATCACATCACACTAAGTTCAAGGACAACAACAGGTTGTTCTTTCAGGTAGACGCTGTCTGTCTCTTATGACACAATTCAGATCTCTAAGTTCTCACCAAATGTTTCCATATCAGTTTGTAATAAATAAACTGATAAATCCTAACATCTTATCAGTATGTGTTGAAAAATAAACAACTATGCTTCTCAGTGTAAAGACTGGCTTCAAAAATAACGTGTAAATAAAATAATTAATTTGGAGACTGATCTCTCACACATTCTTTTCCAACTATGTTTGTGCCTTTAGCATTCTCCGTCTCATATATGTGCATAAATGTATTACTCACCTGTAATGGTATTTCTCGGTCAAATTCAAATTTGGGAATCAGCTTGGACCAAGGTTCAATTTTTTTTGTTTCCGAATCAATATAAAAGTCAAAAACTGTTCCTTGGGAAGGAAACTTGATGGTCTTGAATTCAGTCACCCACCATTTACTGAATTCAACTCTATAGTCTACAAGCTTCCAAAAAAATAGAGAAAATAAGTTTTAATGAACATATAATTTTTGTTTGATATATTATTCTAATAAATGCTGAAAGGCAATCCAGTGAGTTATTATCTGAGAGTCAAATCCTACTTGCAATTTGTTTGAGAAGTATTGGTATTTACTTATTGTTCTAAGCTTGGGGACAGATCTTTGCAGGATCCCTTTGAGCGCTGATTTTTCTGACCTCTATGTGGATGCCCTAAAACAGTGGCTTTTAAAATCCGCCAAAAGAATAATACATAATGTAGGACATTCTGGGGACATAGGTGGAAAATAGGAAGACCCAAGATGACAAAGGAAATGGGTGAAGATAACTTTCTTTCTGGATTGGATGATGAATAAGATAAAGATATAGCAGGAAAAGAGTCCATGGTGAGAATGGCTTGGGCTGCAAAAGCAACAGATAGTTGACTTTGTTTCCTGCAGAAAATATGGTACTTTGAAATCCTCTAGATCAGCAGCAGGGACTGGTTCCATGGACCGGTTCCATAGAGAAATGTTCTTCCAGGGATTGAAGGGGGTGGTTTCACAGCATGCTGCCTGCATCCAGCGGTTGGGGCTTTGCTTGTTTCTTACTGATATGCCATGACCGGTGCAGGTTCATGGACCGGGGGTTGGGGACCCCTGCTCTAGATATCAGGCAGAGGACAAGGTTCTATTGGAATGTTAATGCTATCAGTTCCTTATTTGCACAAAACAATAAACATGATGATTCCCTTAAGTCTTGCTTTAAATACTGATGATGACTACCTGGACATAGCCATGCTGTTTTCTGGACAACAAAGTATAAGTGGTTTGCCACTAACTTGTTGTTGAGAGTGTGGTCGCACGACAGTTTCCGCAGTACCTGGAGGAAACGTCTTATCTAGATCCGTTCCAGTCTGGTTTTAGGCCCGGGCACAGCACGGAAACGGCATTGGTTGCGTTGGTAGATGATCTCTGGAGGGCTCGGGACAGAGGTTGCTCCTCTGTTCTGGCCCTGTTAGACCTCTCAGCGGCTTTTGATACCATCGACCATGGTATCATGCTGCACCAGTTGGAAGAGTTGGGGATGGGGGGCACCATGTTACGGTGGTTCTCCTCCTTTCTCTCAGACCGGTCGCAGTTTATGTTGGCAGGGGGGCAGAGGTCGACCTTGAGGCCTCTCATATGTGGAGTGCCTCAGGGGTTGGTCCTCTCGCCCCTCCTGTTCAACATTTATGTGAAGCCGCTGGGTGAGATCATCCGTGGTTTTGGGGTGAAGTACCATCAGTACGCTGATGACCCCCAGCTGTATGTCTCCACCCCAGGCCACCCCAACGATGCCCTTGAAGTGATGTCCCGGTGCCTGGAGGCTGTGCGGATCTGGATGGGGAGAAACAGGCTCAAGCTCAACCCTTCCAAGACTGAGTGGCTGTAGTTCCCGGCATCCCGATATAGTCAGTTGACTCCATCCCTGACTATTGGGGGCGAGTCTTTGGCCCCCTCGGAGAGGGCTCACAATCTGGGAGTCCTCCTGGATACGCAGCTGTCCTTGGAGGAACATCTGATGGCTGTAGCCAGGGGGACTTTTTGTCAGGTTCGCCTGATCCGCCAGTTGCGGCCCTTTCTTGATCGGGATTCCCTGTGCACAGTCACTCACGCCTTCATCACCTCTCGCCTGGACTACTGCAACGCTCTCTACATGGGGCTCCCCTTGAAGGGCACCCGGAGGCTCCAACTGGTCCAGAATGCAGCCGCGCAGGTAGTTACGGGAGCTGCATGGTGCTCCCATACAACACCTCTCCTGCGTGCACTGCACTGGCTCCCAGTGGTCTTCCAGGTGCGGTTCAAGGTGTTGGTTATCACCTTTTAAGCACTCCATGGCATAGGACCTAGATATCTTCGAGACCGCCTGCTGCTACCGACGGCCTCCCATCGACCTGTGCGCTCCCACAGAGAGGGCCTCCTCGGGGTGCCATCAGCCAAACAATGTAGGCTGATGACCTCCAGGGGGAGGGCCTTCTCTGTGGGGGCACCTACCCTCTGGAACCAGCTGCCCCCAGAGATAAGGAGAATCCAAGACCTCTGTGCCTTCTGCCATGCCCTTAAAACTTTCTTTTTTCAGCAAGCCGGGCTGGCCTAACACTTTTTTAAAATGTTTTTAATTGTTTTGTCATTGCTTTTAATTATGGGGCCAAATATATATATATATATATCTTTTTAATTGTATTTTAATGTTTGTAGTTTATGTTTTTACTTTGGCTGTACACTGCCCTGAGTCCTCAGGGAGAAGGGCGGTATATAAATTCAATATAAAATAAAAAATAAGTAAAATAAACTTCTTAGGATTTTTTTTTCTTTGACTTCTCAGTCTAGACTACAGTGCTGATGAGTCTCCTAAACACATACTTATCCTTGCTTCGTTTTTTTAACATTAGCTAAGACTGCCTTGGTGTTTCAGTTGCTAGATCTGCATCATATACTCAATCCATATAATATGTATATTGTGCTATAAATTCCACAGCTTTCTTCCCAGATAAAGTTACTTCTGTCTAAGTTTAACCAATAACACTTGTCTTTATGCTGAAACAGGGTACATACAGGTATACTTCTGTATTTCGCCCCCGCATTTTATCTTGGCAATTTTATAATTCCTAAATAAGCAGCCTATATTGAGATTCAAGGTGCTGGTGATTACCTATAAAGCCCTACATGGCTTAGGACTGGGGTATTTGGCGGACCTTCTGCGGCCAGCAACAGCTCCCCATCGCCCTGTGCATTCCCACAGAGAGGGCCTACTCAGGGTGTCGTCGGCCAGACAGTGTCGGCTGGCGACCCCTAGGGAGCGGGCCTTCTCTGTGGGCACATCTACCCTCTGGAATCAGCTCCCCCTGGAGCTCCGGATGGCCCCCAACCTTCGCTCTTTCCGCCACGAACTAAAAATGTGGCTATTTCGCCTGGACGGCCTGGACTGATGGGGGTTTTAAAATGGATTTTAATTGATTTTAGGGATTTTATGTGTAACTTTTAACCCCGAGTTTTTGTTTTATTTTTCTGTTTTATTGTTGTGAGCCGCCCTGAGTCCTTTCGGAGAAAGGGCGGCATACAAGTCTAAACAACTAAAATAAAATAAAATAAAATAAAATAAAATAAAATAAAATAAAATAAAATAAAATAAAATAAAATAAAATAAAATAAAATAAAATAAAATAAAATAAAATAAAATAAAATAAAATAAAATAAAATAAAATAAAATAAAATAAACAAATAAACAAATAAATATGATAGAAGACATCTAATTCAAGAGTGCAGATTTAACTGCACATGTATAGAGTTACCCTGTGGTAAGATGGGTAGCCAAATAAACAAACAGAAGACAGACAGACAGACAGACAGACAGACAGACAGACAGACAATTTACTCAGTGAATTCATTCAGATTCGCTGAGTGAAGAAAGTCCAGGACTAACATCAAGCTATGATAGCAAAATCTTCTTCCAGCAATCAAGGCATATTTTCATCTCAATGGGTAAAACAAAAAACTTGGGTTGAGCCATATTTTTGTCCTTGTACACAGCTGTCATAAAATATCATGATCTGTTGAGAAATTCTACAGCAATGTGCAAATTAGAATAATGACTTCTGCTTAGAAGTTGAATATAACTTTCTATAAGCCCCTCACAGCAATGCACTGTACTAGAGATATCTTTACAAACACAGGTGTGTAGTTCAAAAGTTGAGCTATTTGCTGTCCAGAATATTGTGGTTGCTCCTTTAATATCCATACTATGGAAGAGACATTACTTGCCCGTTGCTCTTTGGCTAGCCTATATTCAAAAAAAAAGGTCTGCTACTTTAATTTGAAGGCTTCTTAAGTCATTATGTAACTGTTTTCTTGTTGTTCATTGATTATCCAGATAGAGTTCAAAAGATTGGTTCACACATACATACTATTTCTCAATCCTTGATTAATACAGATGAACAAATGAACTGATGCTATAGGGAAGCAACCTCCCAATGTGTGGACCTTAATTTCTATAATTCTTCAGCTAGCAGGGCTATCTAGAAAATAACCAGGTTAAAGAAGCTTGCTATAGGAAAGACTTGTGTTGGAGATGATGTGAGTTTTTATATTGTTACTCTATGATAGCCCATTTACACATATAATATACACTTTGTCTACATGTTCAGTTTAGTTTGTTATTACTGAGAAGAGCTAACAGGACAGTTACTAATCTATTCACAAGAAATGCTGTAAGGAATCCATCTAAAGTGAATGTCTTATTGAAATGTGCCTGGTGAATATCACTGTGAACCAAAAGTTCCTGCCAAGTCAACTTCGAACTCTCACTGGATTCTTTCGGGATTATTTTTCTTAGATATGTTGGCTTCAGACATTTTTCCAATACAGCCAGTCAGATGAAGCCACAAGTTCATTTCATTGAGTTTCTATGAAACGTCTCCCCAGGGAATGGTGATATATTTTTTAAAAAAAAAATACAAGTAATTGCACCAACTTCAGACTTTTTCTATGGATATCCTGAGAGGAGAAGGAGGAAGTCCTCTTACTAAAACCCAGCCATCAAGAGTTCTGCGATGTGGTGGCTTTTCTAACTTAAAATAGCATAATTCCAACCTTTTTATGGCTGCCATATATCTGAAAAGGGAACTGTGCTGTGAAAATCAAGACTCTCAATCTCCTTAACCAATTTCTAAATTTTAATCTTTTTTTTTTTTAGGACTGCTGCTTTTGCTTGGCTCCTTTCTCTACCCACCTCATTTTCTGTTACCATCATTAAGTTCCATTATAGATTTATTAAAAACAAAAAAAGGAAATGACCCACATAACAATACATCCTTTCTCACAACATGGATCGCCTAAAAAAGGGAAAAAAGAAACCAGATCAGTAGAGTAAAAACAACAACCAAAAAAAAAGTAATTCTGGTATGAAAAACCCTCCAAAATAACAGAACTGAGAACACTGATTATTTTTAGCACTAAAATAATGTTAAATAGCAGGAAATGAAGCAACCCATACTACCAGAGCAGTGATAAATTTTGGTTGCCATATAATGGGGGGGGGGGCTTGCTGACTTTAATGCTCTTCTTTCCACCCTTTTTCGGAGAAGGACCTTGCTGCCCACCTACCAGCCTGCAACAGTGGGAAAGCATTCATATTGTTTATTCTGACATTTCAGCTGCAAAAGGTCAGAGCTAAGGGCAATTTCTATAGCAAGCAATAAACAGATTTTATATTGGATCATTTTTCACCAGATCTTTGCTTGTTCTTATTCAGACTACGGCACTTTGGACTCTTCGCGCTGACATTTACAGAGAAGCTGAGAAAGGGACATGGAGTTCACTGTCCAGAACAACATTGTAGAGGTACATTTTGTCGAGTCTAAATTACAAATGCAACTTGCAAAATGCTTTTATGTAGTATTGCAGCAAAGATTAAGACTCTCAAGGACTTTAATGCGTACAGCAAATTTCATCGAGAGAGATTGAGAGAGGTTTCATGCTGAGTCGTAAAGCAGGGTCATACTCCACTTTTGAAAAGTTCAAGAGTCATAATCCAAACTAGGATCTCTTTCAGGACAAAAGGGCAAGGGAACTAAGCACGACATTAAAAAAAAAATAAATTAATTCTAATTCAAAACCTATATTAAGATTGCAATGAATACAGTTCAAATAATTAATTCCCTATTTTGTAATTTTCGTTTTCTATCCCTGTAAAAGCTACCGTTTGTAGCAACATCTGGAAAGACAGTGGTGGATCTGCCCAACAGTACTAAGGACTGCATGCATTCTTCGGAGTTTCAAGTTGAGCATTTCTGCCCTTAATGAAAATGACTGTCATTTTAACAAGGAGGACAAAGTCCTGACTTTTGAGTACGTGAAGATTTTCCTGCTTGTCTCATCCAGATTTTCTATCCCGCTTAGTCCAGATCTTGCCCCGTTCCCCAGATCAATGCTTCTTATTCTTAACAAGTTCAAAATGTGTCACTTTCAATTCCCAGAACTCCCCAGCCAGCCAGTGGAAGTTCATGCATCTTAAAATTGCCAAGATTGTGAAACGCTGCCCTAGATGTTTTAAATCATATGAGCACCCCTTGAATCTAACCATGACACCCTAACTTAGGATCTATATGGACTAGTGGCTGTAGATTTTGCAAATATTCAGTTGCTTAGTTATGGCATGCTTTCTCTGTCAACTTTATTTTCTCTGTTATTTTGCTAAAAATTGCTCTGACATCCATATATGATTCTGCTCAGCTCTCTATTGTAACTAGTATCAAACTGTTAATTTAATAATGTTATGTTCATGGGTTTTATTCAAAGAATCACTATTCTTTGAAAAAAAGATTCTGTACCCTACACAGAGGAACTCACCAGACATAATGTTCTCTAGTTTACTCCCTGAGTGAAATGTCAAAGTAAGCAGTGCAGTAAATGTGAAACACTGAGAGATAAGCCCTGGCTTACTTAATTTACTGAATAAATAATTAGAGTGGAATGGGGGGGAGAGTAATCTGCCTGAGAAAGTTTTTCTACTCTCAGACTGCAAATATGTTGGTATATAGAAAGATCCAAGAACCCCTCAATATGTGTTTCCATTGGTCATCTGGAACAATTCATGGGGTAATATCTAGTAACCTATGGCTCCTGGTGTCATTTTATTTATTTTCAGTATTCTTTGTATTCTTTCCATTTCTTCCATGAGGACACCAGTATGATCTTGAGCCTTTTATAATCAATAAATCAAAAACATACTTTTTTAAAAAAACTGCCTTGCCTTTCTCATTATCCAGCAACAGTGCATCTGACTTTCTTAAAACCAGCTTGTACATTAATGATTGATATGTTCTGGAGAAGGGCAGACTGGCTCCATCTAATATGTAATGGTATCTGGTAATGACCTGTGAGATAAGAGGAAAGGCCGCAGCCAAGCCAATGGGCAAATAAGAGGCAGAATTAGCCCACAAATGGAATGTGGCCATGACAAATATCTAAGAAGGGACCCTCTCTAGTTTTTTTTTGACTGTGAAGACAACAGGATAAAAATGTACTTTCAGATTTGCAAGATCAATAATATTACTGTTAAATAATATTATTGTTAAATATTGTTATTGTAATATTAAGTTAATGTTAAATATTGTAATATTGTTAATATTGTTAAAGTAACAATAATATTTCTGGATGTGCTTTTTGTCTGCACTACCTTGCAAGGCTGACAACTATGACCTTTTGATTGTATCTACTACCTATTTATTGTGCTATCCTGCTCCTCATCACTCCCAAAGGAATCAGTTACCGTATTCTTTATTCTGTTCTACCCAATTCTTCCCAAACCATGTGTAATGAAACTGACATATGAAAAGTATTATTCAAACAAGTTGATTATGTCAGGGCCAAAAAGATGGGAAGAAGAATTCGGAAAAGTTTTGCTTGTATTTCCTGGATCAAAAAATGAGATGAGTAATCTCATAAATACTGTTTAAAATATATAAAATCAGCATGCAGTCAAATAATCTAGATGTTCAAGTAATAACTTCATGATTAAACCGAGTAAGTCTTAGCAGAAAGGGGAAACATACCATTTTGTGTACACGTATATATCTCTCTCTCTTACTACATACATTCATATTTGCTAACAGCTTGCTAGGTAAAAGAATTTTATGCATCACTTAGTGCAAAAAGGATTATGATTAAGTTATTACTGCTTATGGTAATCATAGTTCTCAATATTCCACATTAATTTTACAGTACACACTAGCTCCATATTTCCTTTTGTTTCTTTTTCTGATTAAAGAATAAACTCTATAAAGTTAAAAAAAAGTTCATCTACTCTTCAACCAAAAAAATATAATAAAAGTTATGTCTTCATTTATTTCACATATAATATGAAAGCTTCTGAATAGACAAAAAGCCCCTCTGATCCTTTTACATATCTTACAGGTTTTTGAATGAGCATTCAATGAAATTAATCAATGAAATTGATTGGTCAGTGCTAAAGCTATTTGATATAAGTTTCTATACTATTATGAAGTAACCAAGTAAATGCATGGCACAACATAGAAAAAGAAACTCATCAGGACTAGATTCAGCAGTCCATCTGCATTTAAAGGACAAATGCCACTCTTTTGAAGACAGCAAAGTCCATATTTTGAACAGAGAGGACCACTGGTTTGAAAGAGGGATCAAAGAGGTCATCTGAACAGAGGGGAAGGGATACAACATCCTCTCTCTCCAATCTACAACACAGTCCTTTCAACAGTTCCAAGAAGGCTCCAAACCCATCAGCATCTCTCAGGTGACCCTGAGGACACGGATAAACCTCCAGGTGGCCTCAATGCAAATTACCAGCTGTCTGCAAGGAGTATAAATCAGTGGTGAAATGCAATTTTTTTTGCTACCAGTTCTGTGGGCATGGCTTGATGGCTGTGGCTTGGTGGGGGGGGGGGGTCATGTGACTGAGTGGGCGTGGACAATTTTTTTTTTAATTTTTGAAGCATTTTTTTACCACCTATTCACCCAAACCAGTAGTTAAAAAATGCTTTAAAAAAGTTTTTTAAAAAGGTTCCGACGATCACAGCTGTGCCGCAGCATGCTACTTCTTATTTCTTAGATGGCTTAGAAATTCACAGAGTGCAGAAATGCCTTTAACAAATGGATTAATGCACCTATTGGGGAACTAGGAAAAAACTATATGAAGAAAAAGACAAAGACAGTTCTGAAACATTATAATAAACTTATTGGCCTTTAAGGAACGCTAGACCAGTTGAACATTTTTCATCAAAAATCTGACAATATAAGATAACTTTTATTGTCATTTTTTACTGTGGGCACACTAGCACACATTAAAAATGAAATTCTGTTGCCTGCTCTCAAAAGTGTACACATACATAACACACATATATACATACATATGTATATACCTACACCCTTACATATAAATATTAATCACTGTCCAAATTGAATACGTAGCGGAAAGAGGAAGCTTGAGAGTCCACAAGGATGATACTCTATGGAACAAAACCGTGACTGAATCTGGATGTTCTGCTTCAGATAACACAAAGCCTCCCCTCAGAGGTTAACAAGGAAAACAGGTTGTGAAGAGGATGTGTAGCGTCCAGACAATACTGCAAACCCTGCTCAAGCAACCCTTATGTGCTATGTCCTGGATAGAAGGGAGTGAACTGCCAATGATCTTTTCTGCCATCCTCACCACTTTCTGCACTGCCTTCCTGTCTGAAGCAGTAATGCTTCCAAACCAGACCGTAATGCAATATGACAGGATGCTCTCAATCGTCCCTCTATAGAAAGTGGTAAGGACAGGGGAAGGAAGATATACTTTTCTCATGTAAGACAGAAAATGCAGGTACTGTTTTGCCCACTTCACCAGTGTCTCACTGTTGAGCGACCAAGCCAGCCTACTCATTAGCTGCACACCCAGAAATTTGATGCTACTAACCATCTCCACAGGTGAATCGTTAATACACAGAGGAGTGTGGCTGTGCCTGCCTTTTCTGAAATCGACAATCATCTCTTTAGTTTTTCCAATGTTTAAAACAAGAGTGTTTTTATTACACCAGTTCACAAGGAAGGTCACTATCAATGTGACTCTGAAATTTCATTTTTCTCTTTCTAAAACAAACCTGGTTTTTTGGGGGTTTTTTTGCACTAGTTATCCCTCTCCTTCGCCCAACTTTCTCCCCTTCCCCACAGCTGTAATTGTGAGTATGCACAAAAAAAGGTATGTCAGGCTTTCATCGCATATAGCTTATCAAGTGGATTGAGAGCTACGAAAGCTTGGGTATTGAATAAAAATGGTAGTTAAGTCATTAACAGTTTCTCCAAAACTCTTTCAATATTTTTTTTTTAAAATCATTTTCCCTATAATAAATTCTTCGAAACAGGCAAGTAAACTTTGGAGCAACTGACATACCAGTTAGTACAAGGTTTTGTAGTAAAAATTGAAAAAAATAAACCTGGAAATAAGGAGAGAACTTCAGGCCCATGAAATATAAATTGACAACAAAATAACAGCTAAAAAACAGGATTAAATAAATAATGGAATAATAAGGCTAATTTAGATGCAGAAAATAGGGACTTTCTCCCCCCACCCTTTTTTTTTCTTCTTGTTGTTATAAAAGCATCATGAAAAAAGAGCTGTCTTATGGGAAAGAAAATCAGTGAAGGAGAGTTTCAGTGCCCCCACATGGATTAAAACAGAAGGGAAAAGAACAAGCCTTTTGCCTCCCTTCCCACAAAGAGTGCCTTGATGGCAAAAGATCTCAATTAAAATAATGAGAAAATGGCTTAGTTCATTTTCTTCACAATATGGAGATGGGAGGAAAGAGTTGGAAATTTAGTTGTGGAGCATAGTCTTGAAAATATCTGAACATTTTATGTAATGCCTCAAAACCTCCCAAAAATCAGCTTTGATTCTTAGAAACTACATGTGACATTAATATTGCTTTCTTGACAATTATATGGAAGTGGTTTGTTTTTCTGGAATATTCTTCAATATTTGGTCAATTTAACCTACAACCCTGGGCCTATCTAAGTACTAACCAAATCAAATTCTGTTTAGATTCTTTTGAGATCATCCATGATCAGCTGGGCACTACTTAAGAATTGCTCCAGGTTTTATAATAGGGAACTCAAAGAAAGAAAAAAGAAATATCTACAATAAATAATATCTTCAACTAATCCAACATTATATAAAATCTCCAAAGTAAGAATTGAAGAATTGGATCTGCTCATATGATTCAGTCATTGAGAGAGGGCTTATGGAGTGGTGCAGTGGCCTAGAGGTGGAGCTCTCGCCTCATAATCAGGAGATTGTGAGTTCGATCCTAGGTAATGGCAGATATTTCTCTCTCTGGGCACAATGAGAAAATATCTGCAGCAAACTCCATATTGGCAACAGGAAGGGCATCCGGACTCAGCTCCATTCAGTTGCCCCAACTCCACCCCAATGCAAGGGATTACGGGGTCATTTAAAAAAAAATGAGAGAGGCCTTATGAAAATCCCCCCTCTTTGTGAGGTGCATGGAGATAATAGACCTCTCTGTATGGCGGTACTTTTCCACAATACTTGTTTGCAGAAAACTCTCCTCCCAGAACTATATACAGCCCCTAGTATGCTACATCTGAAAACAGGCCCATTGTTCACTATAAAAAAAACTAGCATTCATCAGCTACTGTTGAGAATCAATGCTTGAATTCTGCTTTTAGTTTTCTGTCTTTTTAGCTATCAAATAAGGATCGCTACAAACAGAACATGTACTTGTAAGTCCATGAAAAATTATCTAGGCAGAATTAAATTAATAATGGATAGTTCATAGCGTCAAGCATGATCTGTACTAATATAGGAAAAATATACAGTGACTTTCATTCCAGCTAGCTGATCTATAATATTTTAAGAACTTCTTGTGTAAAACCCATGATACGTGGCATTCAACATCACCTCTAACTGACTTTAACAAAGGCAGTTGGCACCATTATATTTTGGTTAGATTGCTTTTAGCAGTTCCAAGTGCATGATAGGAACATGGTCATCTAGATTTGGAATGCCTTGGTAGAACAAAATGAAAACAATCTCTTGAAGGACTGTGTAGGGCACAAAGAGAGTTTCAGTAATACTAGACCCCAAATAACTACGCATATTTCTTCTATAATAATATTCTTACAATGGGTAGATTTTAATGCTTGTGTTTCTCCATAAGAATCTCTGGATATGTCTATGGAGATTCTCCGTCATCCAGGTCATGGTTGTCTCAAAGGTGTTTTTTCAAGAGGCAACTGGACTTTCTGGTTTAAACTAGAAAGTCCAGTTGCCTCTAGATAAAGCACCTTTGGGACAATCTCTGGATATGTTTAAGTGGGTTGTGAAACTGCTCTTGTCAAGAGATATGGCTTCATACATCATACATCCTCTGGTTTAATTATGGCCAAATAACAGAAGTAAACGGAGAGTTTGTGGTTCATAATAGCCAATCATCACCTAAAATGATCTGTGAACCAATTCACTGAGTGACCAGTTTAATATATGAAGCTATGGGATCTTTGGTGCTCTCTGAGCTTGGTGATTTTCTTGTAGACATTTCATTACCAATCTAGGTAACATCATCAGCACTCAGAGAGCACCAAGCTCTGAAAGAACCAAGGATGCTGCAGTTTAACCCTGAGCTACAAATATTCTCTTCTATATGAAGCTATGTTAATTAATGTAAATTTTCATGGAATCACTTTTCTTACCTGGTCTTGGAACAGAGCACCACCGAAGGCCCAAATAGCAGCAAAGACAAAATAAAGTTCATAGAGATCTTTAGGGCAATCTGGAGGGGTATTCTCCTTGGTGAGGAGGCATTCAAGAAGATAACACAACATCTGAACCATGTTCTGCTCAGGGATGGGAATAATCTTCTTAAATCTATAATAGGAGAATTGAACACTTGTGAAGTTTAATTGGATTTAGCATGACTGTCACTGAACAATGCAAGCAGATATCACATAAATCCTCTTTTCAACTGTTAACATTTTTTAAATGTTCATTGTTTATAACTTTCTGATCCACTGCTACAGAGTGGAATAAAATACCATCAGCACATAGCCAAGTAATAACTGTAATCATATATTTGAGTCATTTTAAAACGTTGATCCTCTTAAAAGAATTGAAATGGAAGGCTTGCAAAGGTCTGATCTAGCACAAATGCAGTGAATTCAGAAGTGGTCAAATGAAAAGAATAATGAAACTGATCCTTTTATTTCATATTTTTAATAGGCTTTAGTTATGTTTACAAGTATGAGAACCCAAAAGAGAGTGTGTATTGTAATTCTATATTTTCCAAACAGATGTAATAGATAAATCATTCAAATTGCCATCTCTCAAAGTCTTTAAAACAATAATTATAAATCAAAGGATTTAGGTATTGATCCATTCTTTGGCCTAGACATTCCAGGAAAATGTCTTCCACACTTCCTTAAATTTGGATTCTGGTTCAAATTGTTTAAAATATGCCTAGCAGCTTGGGCCAATAACTCTGCAGCTATAAAATATATATTTGTTTGTTTGTTTGCCAAATGTGTATAGCTGCCCGTTTCACCAAAAATGACACTGGGTGGTGCACAATAATTAGACAGAAACAACAAATATAAAAAGAACAGATATAAAAGTAAACAAAAATCTGCATTAACAAATAAATAGGATAAAAAAGAAATATACAAGCAGTTAGGAAAAGAGAGGATATACCAGTAAATGGCCATCTCAACAATGGCACCATCTAAGTGTGTCTCTTGTTCCTGGGAGTCCCAGTCCTGATAATATAACCGAATCTTCTGGAAATGAAACCAAAAAAATGAACTAATCTGATCTCAGGGCAAGAATGTTCCAAAAAGCAGGCATCACAATAGGAAGATGTGTCTCCTGGGATTGGCCAATGTAGGTCCCTAGCTCTCAGATACACAGCATGTCTTCTCTGCCAAATCTAATGGAGCAGATTGATATAACTGAGGGAAGGCAGTTCCTCAGATATCCTGGCCCCATAACAAGGGTGAAATGCTACTGATTCGCTCCAGTTAGGGTGAACCAGTAGTGATAAAAGCTACCGGTTCAGGCGAACCGGTAGTAAAAAAAAAAGCTACCAGTTCAGATGAACCGGTAATTAAAAAAAGCTACCAGTATTTCCAACGATCAACTATGCCGCATAGTTTAGCAGGATTAGGAAATCCTGCTTTCTAGCAAACCTAAATTACGCGGCACAGCTGTTCCCCCCCCTCACTGTTCTACTTATCTAGTGAAGTCTTCTTTTTCTATGTGAAGCGCATGTTTGGTGTGCATTGTGCATGCGCGCACAGAGTGCTTTTGCATGCTCTGCGCATGTGCGCACGCAGCGTGCTTTCAGCATGTGCTGTAAATGCGTGTGAGCAGTGTGCTTTCGGCGCGCACCACGCATGCGCGGACAGCAAACCGGTGGTGATCCGAGGAGGAATTCACCACTGCCCCGTACCATGAAAGGCATTAAAGGTTAAAACCAGCACCTTGACTTGGATCCAGAAGCAAACTGGCAACAATGCAGTTTATGGAACAGACGTGTAGCATGCGCTGGTCTAGAATTACATGTAACTGCCCAAAGTACCAAAGTACCAAAGAAAGTAAAAATATTATGATAGACAGACAGACAGATAAAATATTAGCACTGGTGATGTTACCTTATTTGTCATGAAATGTCTGCAAGAAAACAACCAAGTTTAGAGAGCACCAAAGGACCCCACAAATAAAATAAGCTTCCAAATACTCTTTCAAGGACAGCCTCATGTAGAGCACAAAATATTCCCTATAATTCATCTGTGGCATTTTCAGCATTAAAAAAAAGTTTTTAATGATCTTTTCTAACTGTACAAGATTAAAATATCTATATCTTTTTTGTTGTTGTTGTTGAAACAGTGGATCTATGTCTTAAATGAGTCCGAAAAGGTTAACTTACTAGTAGCACCGGTATTTTTTTTTTTCAATAACACCCCAATGTCCTTCTTAACATATTCCACAAAATAAGTATCTCTTAGGAGGGAAGTACTCTGGTATTATCTGGGATTAAGTTATGTATAGTTTTTAAACATCCAAATTAAACTTGGTGGAGAATCTCTGAATTAGCCCACACCAACGTGACACTCTAAAGCAGGAGATTTTTTAAAAAATAAGTAATTTAGTCTAGAACACTTTTAGTACATTTTCTACTGTTGGATTTCTTTTAAAAAGAGTTGCATTTCTTAAATTCTGTAATGTATGCTTACATTACTTCCAGTTTTTATGTCTCGCTGAGGATCCAGGTTGAGATTGAATTCACCAGAAAGACTTAATGACAATGGTTTGCAAAATATAATTTTGAAAAAAAGCTATGGACTATTTCAGAAGTGTTTTTAATGGGGCCATAAAAAACAATGTCACTGGCTATCTTTATAATAAAAAAAAATAAGATTCTTTCACAGCAAAATGCTCGTCTTCCACATCAACTTTAGAGTCACTATTAAACTTAATAGATACCCACAATTTTTATTTGATACCTGCTAATAGAGGTTTATCCAGTCCAGTTCCCAGATCTCACTAAAAGCTGCTCATCCAGGATTTCTTACAATATAACTATATCTATAACTATAACCCTATTTTTCCAGCTTGCTACAAATGTGTTTTATTTTGTTTTAACCTAAATCCATTTATATTCCAGCTGATTACTATAAGTCCCATGTCTCCATGTAGATAAAATATTTCTGAAGGTCAATTTCCCAACATTACAGATATACTGTATTAAGTTGGGTAACTACCACATACATAAAAGGAGAACCTTTAAGTAATGAATATGGATCAAATAAAAAAAAACGTAAAACAATAATTTTCAAAACAAAGAATATACCCTGCCCAACTATCACTAAAAATTATTGCTGACACATACACAAACATGGGGATGGGGAGAGAAATATACATCCCTCCTGCATTCCTCTGTAATAAAGACATAGAAATGCAAGCTTCTATATTCATATAGTAGTAACAATTTTTGAAAGAAAGCAAAAGAAGAAAAGACAAGCTTGTTACTTATCAGACAAGTGCAGAGCCTCTAAAAATTCCACAGCAGCAGATGGGCTTTTAAATCTTTTGATCTCTTCAGGAGAAAGGCAGAAGATTGCTGGGTACAAAAAAAAGTATTTCGCATTCTTGTTCCTTGCTAATTACTTGCCAAAGCAAAGCCTCTTCTTAAATTTGACATTTATGAAGGAAGATATGGAGAATCATTATTTAATATTCATGATATTTCAATTCCGTGGTTTATCTATTAAGTGGTAGAAGATGGTCTCTGGTGCTGGACTTCAGAAATTTAACAATTATAGGGGCAGATGTCCATGAGGGATTATCTCTTGTTTTTCATCTGTAGGTAACCAACATTTCAAGTTTAATGTCAGCTGGCAATAAGATTTGCTGAAAACATTCTTCCAGGTAAATGAACAAGAGCTTCTGTTCTTCCACATCCTGAGGTAACAAGTTCTTATTTTTAAAGTGTTTCTTATCAGATGTCCATGAGCTTTAAATCATAGGATTTGAAGATGTGCAATGAAATTGTTCCTTTACATCTAAAATGCTAAATCTGGTTTCATGAAAAGTTACAATAATTCTCTCCAAGGCTTTCAAATCTTTGTCAACTTTAATAACTTGGGCTTTCATAATTTTAAATTCCCCATGGATCCCTGATTCCAGGCTCATAAATATACAATCCATCCGTTTAGGAGTTAAACGAAGGTTCACTTTTCATTCAAAGCTCATTATTTCTTCTTGTGGAAGTAGTGATACCTTTGGGGTTAATACATCTTTGTCTAATGCAACAGAGTCAGGGGAAGTATCTATGATACCATCCACTCTGTGAAGTGCAATAAAGCGCATAACTCATTCAACTTTCTTCCCTCTCCATCATCAGGAGTATAGCTCTTTTGGATGACTAAGAGAAAGCTATCTTCATCACTTTATGAGACACTAAAGAGTTGTAAGAATTTAGGTATAGATCACTCACCAATGTGTGAACAATTCTGTTGAAAGGATTGGAGCAAGATAAAAGAAAGCAACTGCCTAAGCAGCCATCAAAAGCAGACTTTCACAAAATAGCTTTAAATGTAAAGCAGAAGTACATACTTCATGAAGATCCACCCCCCACACACATATTTGAGATCACAGAAATGAGAGAGGCATTTTTATGCTCTTGTCTCCGGCAGGAAAATATAATTTATCAGCCCTGTCACTCCATCTTCAGAAGTTAGCTCAAGTTGTAAATTCTTGAGGATTACTCATTCCCCTATGAATAAGTCTTCAAACAAACAATAGGTGCACTACTGTATGGGATTTCCATGGTATTACATTATTACATGAATAGACTCTAAATAAATGTTGCCATTCCTTTTTCTGTCTTAAGGTAAACACAGATATTGAAAACTCTAACTCTTATCTCCCATCTAGTGGCTCTTGGGCACTCTCTCTCTCTCTCTCTCTCTCTCTCTCTCTCCCCCTCCCTCCCTCCCTCTTTTCAGCTCAGCTGTGATCACCCCATTCCTTTTTTTTACAAGAGGAAAGGAACAATCTCTCCAATCGTAAGGTTAACACTGAATTCAAACATGAAATCTACTACAGAAAATTAATGGAGGACAACCACACATTAGGAAACATTTGCAAATATGTGCTGCTTATCATCACTTAATAAAAACTCATGCTAAATGCAATGCAGTAAACAAATTGTGCCAACTCTGTCCTAATTCTGCTTTATCATACCTGGTTCGAAGTGTATCCAGACAAACTGGCAAATACTTGTCAAACAAAATGGTCAGGTTAGCTCGTTCTGACTGAGTTTCTCTTCTGTCAATCCAGCTACTCACTGGAGGATTCCAGCCTAGATCAGCTGGGTTGATATAAAGGATCCCTGAAGATACAAAATAGCGGGATTAGTCCTAGAATTTCCACATCTAAGTTACTGTAAAAGTCCCCTACGAGTTAAATCTATCTCCTGGTGATTTCATGGATATGCCCATGTTGTTTCCCTAACCCCCCCCCCAAAAAAAAATGGAAGTGGGTGCGTAATGCCTACTTCTAGGATATATTTTTTTCCAACTTTGTCTATAGCCTGAGATTTCATAAGTACTTCCATCTGAGTACTAATTGGTTTTGATCTTATTTTGACAAATGCTACCACACAAGAAGACAAAGAGACTAAAATGTAATACATTTGTGCCAAACTCTTAACTTGTTTAAACCTAGTGCCCACCAGGTGGGTTTGAATATACAGTAATTACCATCATCTTACAGAGGGACTGGCTATGCACAGGCATTGGCTTGTTTCGGAACCTGGATTTATGCTCTAAAGCTAAAATAGGAATCTACAGTTCGATACTAGGTAAAACATATCTGGGATCAGTTTTGCTTTAAACCAAGCAAATCTGAAAGGCATAGATTTTAATACAAAGGCTCCCTTGGTACGGGTGCAGATACCTAGATAAGTGCTACAATTTGTGTCAAAACTTGGTAGGCAGAACTTGCAGCATTCACTATTATCTATAATAACAAAAAACAAAACATGGAGCCCAAAATAAGTGCTGGAGGCAGCTGGGAGAAGTCAGAAAAATCAAGATGGCAGCTACAATCACACAATCAAAATCCCACCTTTTTTTTTTTACATGCATCACCTCCCTGTGGATATCCTGACAAGTTCATATACCAAAAAAACTAGACAAATCAGAATTGGCAATCACATTGATATTAACTGTAATAAGTTTGGATAAAAGGCATTATATTCTTAAACATTACATTCTTAACCATGGCTCAGGGTTTAATACAAAGCTCTAATTGCCTCTGGGCTCAAATTTCTCTGAATGCAATTCTAAAGAAAAATATATTTCTATATCTAGCCTTCCCTTATCAGGTGACTAGCAATGGAGTTTAATCTGTTCGTTTGTTTTGTTTATTGTATATATTGCATATATACTTATCTATCTCATGGCAGTGATTGATGCTTAGCATAGCCAGTCCCTCTGTAAGATTATGGTAGTTATAGCTCAACACCTCTGGTGGTCACTAGATTTCCCAGAGTTAAAGCCTGATTCCTTCCATATTTTGCCACGCTAAGGATAAAGCTGCCTTCTTTCTTTCCTCTGTCAACTACCTGCTCGAGACACAGTGGCTGGAGTGGCAGTCCGCAGGTGACTGATCTCAAACAGAAGCCTCATGGTGGGGTTGAGCGGGATCCGTTCATTGCTTGCTAGTGTTAATACCTGCAAAAGAAGGCATCCAGATTGGAAATTCAAAGCACAATGTGACCCACAGCAACCTCTTGGAAAAAAGGATATAAAATGTATACCTCACATTATTTCTCCAAAGAGGGCTCACTAAAATGTCTTACAAACAACAAGGCAAAGCAATGTTAAATTAAATGAGGTAATTATGAAATCAGTTTATTTAAAGGAATATGCTCTTGAATTGGCCATGGAAGGAAACCTGACCCTTCAGCAGAAGTCCCACCCTAGAAAGCATTCTTACCACATATGCTTAAGAAGGCAATGGAACATGTTAAGGGGCCAAAATAGCTGACCTTCAAGGATACGTTCCTACAATTTTTGCCAAATCTATCATGGTTTAAAAGGTATTGAAGAGCAACTTGAATTCATTCAGAAAATGGCCTGGTGGTCAGCATATCTGGCAGAATAAAAGGATGATATATCCCTAGCAGCTCACAACATTTTAACAGAAACAACATTCTGTACTAATTCTCAAAGGCAGCCCAACATAGATCATAAACCAGAGGCATCTGCAGAGGGAGTTGAAAAGAGTCAAAGTGGCAGCCTTGCTTAGAGAACTGAAGGCCTGCCCACATTGCACATTCTCTGTAAAAAAATCCTATTGACAACACTTCGATTGCTCTAGCAGTAAATGACAGAAGTCTTGCAATCTGCTATTTACAAGAGTCACAGAAAGAGTATGTGTGATTTTCAGCACTATTGCCCAAAGGAAAGGGGTACTTACTATTATTTGAAAATATTCTTCTGAAAACACAACATAGATTTTTGAAAACTCAGTTAAATATTATCTTGTTTAATTTGTTGTGACTAAAATCGCCATAAAGTTTATCCATTTCTGTTCTATATCCTACATTTAAAAATATTTATTACTTTTGAACTTGTCTTTTACCTTATTGTCATCCATGACAGTATTGAGAGATTCAATCCACATTGGATCAATATCACCATCCAACACAATCCATTTGGGGCCATCATGTGTAATGTTGGCTAGATCTCGCATAATTGATGAGAACAATCCTAAAGACATCATAGGCATCCTTTCTACTTTTAATAGTAACTCACAAAAGTTTCAATCAACATGCATGTAAATAAGCAAAGGAAAACTAGATGCAGTTAATTAAATCTGGTAATTAAAAAACAACAGGGTATAAATAGAATTGCATTCAAGAAGAAATGAAGAATTATTATCAAATAAATAATAAATAATCTCATTGAAAAATAATCTCACATCACTTTACACAGCTGAGAGCAATAAAAAAACTACCCTAGGCATTCTTATTAAGAAAAAATAGGAAAGTAAAAAAGAACTATGGTTTTGAAAAAGATTTTGCTACTGGTTAACTTATTCTCCCTAATTCTTCAACTCAATATTATTTTCATAGAAAGAACATAATTGCAGTCAAAGGTTCACACATTTATACTGTATATCTGATAAATTACAGAATTTTATTAGCACACATAAAATTCTTGTTTTACACCATGGGAAATTTCTCTGAAAAAAATAGTTTGTAGGTGCAGGTATATTTTAAATACACATACTTCAAAATATTGATTTATTCATTCAATTTGTATAGCCTCCTGTTTTAAATAAGTGATTCAGGGCAGCAAAAAACACCTTAGCATCAAGATATCCATGAAATATGTACATATAAATTCTGTCCTCAAAACTGTTTAAGCTTTATACTTTAGAACTAAGTATATTGACTTTCCAAAAATGAAGCCTTTGCTTAGAAAAAGATTTGAAGAAACCTTCTATGTATGCTTGAGAGGCTTCTGTATGTTTATTGTTTGTTCCAGACACAACAGATCTGAACACAACAGAGACCATTTATAATATAACTGCATATTATCTGTATGATCACAGTTGATAATATGGGCTATTTCCTAGATGTCTCTCAATCATACCTTGAAGCTGCTCTGTTCTAAAACTCAAAGCCAACACTTAGAGGTTGGATTTTTGTAACTGTTTTTTGTGATTTGACAAGTTTAATGAAAAAAATAACCCTTTTATTTGATTTCAATGCACAGCCGTAATCTTACCATCTTTCCATTCTCTTGTAGACGGATTGATGATGCCAAAGAGTTCATCGTTGGTCACTGCTTTTGGATTGAGGTCTGTCCAAACAGGTCGCCGCTTCATGATATGGTAAGTCTTGTTTAGAGATTTCAGCACTTGTGACTTGCCTGTGCCTGCGTTGCCCACTACAAAGACAGAGTGTCGAACAGCAAGGAGCTCTTCAAGCTGTACTACCTTGAGTAAGAAGCCAATGAGAAAAAAACACCACATTGTGGTCACACTTATTACTTGCTATGCAGACAAGGGCTATGTTTACACTTCAAAAGAAGCTGAACAGCTAAATTCCACAAGACACAAGCAGAACAGGATAAAACAAAAATAAGTAAGAAAAACCATGCCAGAAAATGGGGGGAGGGATGACAAGTCTACTATTTGGTGGCCAATCACTAGCATTTTACTTATTCTCCATGATTGTATCTAATTCCCTTTAAAGGTTTACTAAATTGATGATAGAAAATTCTACAAGTTAACTCTGTACTGCATAAAGAACATCACTTTCTTTGCTCTGAATCTCTCAGTGCTTAAACTTTATATGATGAGCCTAAGATCTAGAATACTGATATGTCTTCATGTTTCATTTTTTATCATTTTCATATCCCCTTTTATTTTCTTTTACTATGTTAAGAGGTACAAAGCATTGAAATGATTCCTTGTGAAGGAGTTCAATCATTCTGGTTGCTATTTTCCAATATTTAGCAGACCTACAATAACCTTTTTGATGAATAAAACTGAATTTAAATCCTGCCTTAGCCATGAAAGACAGCTAGGTGATTTTGGGCTCATTATTTAGTCTCAGTCCAATCAACTTCACAGGTTGTTGTTGTGGGGAAAATAGGAGGAGGAATGAGTACTAGATACGGTGGCCTCCTTGAGTTATTTGTAATAAAGGTGGGATACAGATAAATAAATATTTTAACATGTTTGCATTTCAGAATTCTAGAAAAGATTTACAATTCGTTTTCAATTCTTCCCTAATGTTCATAAAACAAAGAAACAATAGTGAAACACTATGGGATAAAGAATGAAAAATCTAAAGAACTATCAATGCAAAATACTATACCAGTGATTAATAATTAAATGCATACATTACATACATATATATATATACATACATACATACATACATACATACATACATACATACATACATTCCCTTTTAAAGGAGACAAAAGAAACTACTATCTCAAAAAAAAAGTAAGAAAATGAAAGCATTCTGGCTATAGTCTCAAAGCTGAATGAATGAAAGTCACTGTCTTACTTTGAGTACAAAGTTGTCCTCCGGTTGAAGTTTGAGTTCCAGCACAGCTTGTTTTACAAAGGATTCAAAATTGAGGTCTCGTTTTCTTGGGACATCCAAAGCAGGAAATAGGTCTCCAATCAGACCCATGAATACTGGCATGTCATCTGTCACAATCTTTGGAATGTTAAAGTCCCGGAGAGAGCGCATCAGCACCTGATCTTCAGGACGGTCTGGGTCTCCTCTCTTGAGGGACCCAGCTACAACCAAGACTGATTTGATTGCACGTAATCCCCAGTCATAATGATCCTAATAAGGAGGAGAAAAGAAAGAAGATAACTCATTTCAACTCATACACACACCATGCCTGAAGGTAAATATCTCTGCATATCTCCGCATGCTATCAAAGGAGTAGAAACTAATGCTATCCTTGCCTTGACCCCAATTTCCTGTTGAAAGAACCTGAAACCCAAACTTTCTTGTAATCAGTCTGAAACTATCAAGGTTAAGGAACTGATATGAACTTGATACAAAATGTTGAAAATTAATACTGTGCCTGGAAGATCCTAATTCCAGCAACAGGAAGACTAAAATCCACATCCCCTACACTTTAGTTATTTGGTAAATTAAAGCAATTCAGATAGGAATAGAAACAAGGAGAACAATTGTTCCTACTTTATATTCTAGAATGCTTTGGAAAAATAAATGTATGCATAATGTATCACTGTAGTTGTTCTCAGAGCTAAAATTTGTCTACATGTGATATGATATAATTATTTAAATCTATTTACCTGCTTGGAAAGAAGTTCTTTGCATAACTGATAAAGGGTAATGAACTTCCGAGCTAATAACCGGGCTTCAATAAATCCTTCAGCCACCAACATAATTTCACAGATCAGCTCAAAATCTGGCACAACCATTGCACAGGGTCTAGGGGAAAAAATCCACAAAATGCACCGGGAAAGTGCCTTATACAACACCAAAATGTTTATCCATTTACCCTATTCATTTGATCTACTGAGAAGGTTTTCTGGATTTGGGGGATATTTCTTATGTCACATCACCTATGAGTAATGCTCTTTAAGAAGTAAAATAGACAAGCACAATTTCAAGATACCCTGCTGAATGGAATCTGGAGCTTCTATATGCAAAGAATGTTCTATAACTTTGAATTGTACTATTTTACCTTCATTTCTCTTCTCCATGCAAATATTAAACAAACTAAACTTGAAGGCTTCACAAATTAACAATACTTCCCCTGACCTGCTGCAGTAGTATTTAAAACTATTCATCTGGTCTCACATAACTACAGTTCAAATAACAGTATAATTTCTTCAAGGTTAGTAAAGGTAGATACTACGTTCTATGTTATCACATAAAACTGTCATAGAAAGTTGGTAGGGAAATTACAGATCATCTTTTTTTTCTCTGTGCTGGAGGGGGATGTATGCCAATGGTGGACCACAGAAGTATATAGAAGATGTTGCAAAAGACTGAGGACTGTGTAGAGTTTTGTGGAAGCAGTTTGCTATGACTGGTTGGAGGTGACAACATCAAGGACTGCCAGGGTGAATGGTTCCAGTATGATAAAAAGGAACAGGAGTTGGACCTGATTTCCTATCCTCATTTGCAATCATTGCCTTCTTGCCCTCAGTATTGCAGGCCATCCCAATGTTTCTCCATGACACAGGTGGCCAAGGAAAACTATAAGTATTTTATGAACTTCCCCAACTAAATGGTAGGGCCACCTCTGAAGGTCAATGCTTGGTAGAGCCTTGGTAGTACAGTGGTCTAAGGCACCCTGTTATTAAGCTGGTTATTAAGACCAGCTGCCTGCAATTACTGCAGGTTCGAATCTCGCCAAGGCTCAAGGTTGACTCAGCCTTCCATCCTTTCTAAGGTAGGTAAATTGAGGACCCAGTTGTGGGGGCAATAAGCTGACTTTGTATAAATATACAAAAGGATGAAGGCTATTGCTGAGCGCATTGTAAGCCGCCCTGAGTCTCCGGAGAAGGGCCGCATATAAATCAAATTTTTTAAAAAAAGTGCTTGGACACAGCTGGCAGTGAGGCAGTCTAAATAGTATTGGGTATAATATAATGACTATCTTTTAGGGGCTGGTTAATGCCCTGAAAGCCCTCCTTTCAGCTTTTAATTAATTTTCTTTTAACATTCTTGCCTTTAATTAATTTTAACATTCTTGTCTCTTTCTACATTTTTAATTTTTTTATATTTTAATATTTTATTATACACTGAGCAGAGTCCCTCTATGGAGGAGGTGACTGAATAGGCTTTTTTTACTGCTAAATCACACTGCCCCCTTATTTATTCACATTCAACTTCCTTATAATTACTCAGATTTCTGTATCATGTTTCCAAGGCAATGTCCCCCAAAACTGAGCCTGTGTATTTGATTTTTTTTTTAAACAGATTCAGGATTTTTACAACTGTCACCAGTGAACACCATGCTGTTGGATATGACACAATGTTCAAGCCCATTGAGATATTCACATGAACTCTGATTTTTGTCTTCAGTTTCTACAGATTTAGGAAGCCTTCTTTCGTTCTTTGCATTTCATTTTTTAGTCCCCTATAAAGGTTTTGAATCACACAGGTCAAGGAAGGATCCCGGGAATTCTGCTTTCCTTCAGGGCAAAGCAGAACGATGTTCTGGGTGCAGTTGTTATCGATCTGTTATCAATCTGTTGCCTAACTTTTCTTTATCTTGAAAGAGGTTGGTCAGGATTGGAACAAAGTGTCCTGATGTATTTGATTTTATTTTCCCAGTAGGATCTCTTAATCATCAAATAATTCAAGGCAGGATAACCTAAGCAAAACCCCAAAATTGTACAAAATGGATTTGCTTTGGAAGTCACTGTCCCATGCCACATAACTAGCAAATATTCTTTGTCCATTCTCTGTCCATTCTTTATTCGTGCCTGGTAGAATTTATGGCCATCTTTGCTGCCAGAGAGATGATTTAACACATCTCTGCACAGGACAGAATCTCCCCTACTCATTTGAAGAAACAGAATCAATATTTCCTGTGTTTCCACACTGTCCCCTTTATACCGTGTGTCAATTCAGTGTCCTAACACCTCCACTCATATGAACTCTGAGGAGGTAGTGCCTGCCCTCCTTTTAGCTGACAGGTTACGAGATAGTTCCAGAAGAACACTGTCTGATGTAAATGCCTTATTCCCTAATGTGTAAATAATGTATATATGGGATATCAGGGGTTAACTTATTCTTTGACTCTTAATGTATTCATAATTCAACACTCCCACTCTTGGCTCCACCCTTTGTATATATAAGGAGCCACCTTCACCATTTTCTTTGCTTCTATCTGTGAATATTCAGTGAATATAGAATGCCTATTATAATTAAAGAGAAATATATTTAAACCTCTAACTCTTATTATTATTATTGAGTCTGATCCTGAAAATATTGCAACAAGCTGGTAGCAGAGGATGGTTAATTGACTCAATAAATACCTAAAAATGTCTAAGAAAGATAGGCCCAACACCAGGGCCTACAGCAAAGAAATAGAAACTGAACAAGAAACAATCAACGAATCCACAAACGCGATTTCGAGAGAATCCGAAGAATACACCACTGAAGAAGAAGAATTAATAAATGAAAATGATGACCAGGAGGAAATCGAAATAGAAAATAACAAACTCAGGTCAGAGATATTGAAGTTATTAAAAAGCCAAAAGAATGATGAAAGCCTCATCGCGAACCTCCAAGAAATGCTGAAGAACAGCGGAGCAGCGAAAGAGAAAAACATCGCTAAAGAGAAACCCAAAGACCAAAAAACTGTGAGTGATATGACTACAGAGAAAGTCGTT
Source organism: Pantherophis guttatus (assembly GCF_059756535.1). Lineage (NCBI taxonomy): Eukaryota > Metazoa > Chordata > Lepidosauria > Squamata > Colubridae > Pantherophis > Pantherophis guttatus. The sequence goes on from NC_142064.1 coordinate 171,836,766, forward strand.
ATGAAAAAGAAAAAATGTGATCCCGCGCGAAATTTTGAATGGCAGCCATCTTGGTTTCAACAAGCCTCCAAAGTGAACGAAGCAGAGCCAATCAAAATGCTCAGTTCAAAATTTCTGGCGCGAAAAACGTTATCAGACAACGAAAGTGAAAAGGAGGATTCAAACTCTTCGGAAGAGCCAGAATCAGAAAGTGAAGACGACTTAACGAAATCCCAAGTAAAGTCAGCAATGAAGACGCTTTTTGCTGCATTTGGGCCAAAATTAAAAATTTCCAAAGCGACAACGAAGAAGCAAGCGAACAAGCCGATACTTCAAGACCTGCACGCTCCCATCCTGACTTCGAGAGCGACGACGCCCGAGCCCAGAGAGCCATGTCGATTCCGCCCCACACCGCAGACCGAAGCAAGTGCCAACGCACCCAAAAGAAAGAGAAGAGCAGTCGCCGCCATCAGAACTCCTAAGACCGAGCCAGAGACCGACTCGTCTGAAGAGGAGCGGAGCGAGCGAGCTACAATGGAGAGAACCTTCCACGACGACGCCAAAGAAGAAATGAACAACGCGCATGTGCGAAACTACGTAGACGGTCCGGAAAGACTTGAACTGGCCAGAGAACCGCGCAGACTCGTTGCGAGCATCCCCATGCCGTTTTGCAATTTCCTACACTTGCGAGACCACGGACTACCTCAGGTTGTAAGTAATGGACAAAATAATGTGGGAAACTTACCCAGTGACTTCCCAAAACTTAGGGTTGATGGCATTAATTTGCAAGAATGGTATCAACAACTCCAGGTTGTCTTTATGAAAGAAAATTTACTATTTTTTATCACTAGTCCCCCAAGAAGACCTTGGACTTTAAAAATAGATTGTTTACACCATAAAGCATTTTTCTTAATAATATCTAGCGTATCTCCTGCAATGTATCATAGCATCAAACCAAATCTAACTGTTTCAGAAATAATTCAATGCATGTTTAATTTGTTTCACAGCGATAGTGTAGCTACCACCACAAGAATGTCTAAGGACTTCTTTTCTTCCAGAGTAAAACCAGGGGTTTCCATAAGTGAGCATTTAATATCTTTAAACAAAATAAGAGCTGAGCTGCATTTGAGGGGGGAAGTGATTTCAGATCAAACAATGAAAAGTGTTATTATCAATTCACTTGATTCATCATGGGATAGTTTTATATCACACTTAGACACTATCAATCTAGGATATTTATCCATAGAAAGTCTATCTAACAAATTGATAGCAGAAGACAATTCAAGAAAAAATCGTTATAGTAATCACACAGAACACAAATCTTTTAGGAAGGTAGCTTTCCAAGAAAAATATAATGAAACTTTTAAATGCCACAATTGTGGGTCCAGGGAACACAATAGAAGAGATTGTCCCAAAATTTCAAAGGAAAGACATAGGTCAGAATATAGGAATAAATACAATTATAGACAGTCTTCCACAGATAGACATAAATATAGAAGCCCACCAAATTACAGAGAAAGTAGAGGGGGCAGAGAAAATTCAAAAGAGAGAAAATCTGGTTCACTGAATGGACTAAATAAACAAGACAGCACTAAAACGCAACAAAATGAGAACAATAATTGGCTTATTGATTCTGGGGCAACTAATCACACCACTAATAACAAAAATATATTATCTTCATTTACAGAAGATAAGTTTGTAATAAAGGTAGCTAATCAAGAAAAGGTTCAAGTATTAGGCAGAGGGAATGTGACCTTACCTGGTCTAGGAAAAATAGAGGGGGTATTGTTAATACCAGAAATACCTCATAACATACTAAGTGCCATAAAACTAAGCAGAGATTCTGACATCAATATAGTTTTCTCAAAGGGAAAAGCAACTTTAGAGAAGAATAAAACAAATGTAGGCACTGTAATGATTAAAGGAGGCCTACCCTATCTGATAACAAAAGAAAGATGGTTACATAACATTGATTCAAATATGGAAGATTGTATTGAGGCAGATGATGAAAATATTAGTAACAGTGACAATGATGAATGTAAAATATCTCATGATCACACAGATACACACAATGAGAAGAAACCAAAAATAGGTAAACCAATTCATGATGAGTGTGCTCACATCTTACATAGGAAGTTAGGACATGCAAGTTTTCCTGTAGTACAAAAAATGACTGAACACGCAGAAGGTGTCAAAATAAAAAATTGTGAAAATTATTTGGAATGCTCAGTATGTAAATCTACTAAACTAAAAACTAGTCCCAGACCAAAAAAATCCACCAGATCAACTAACAAAATTTTTGACTTAGTACACATGGACTTAGTTGGCCCATTAACTCCATCAATCACTTATAGAAAACGTTACTTCCTAACAATAGTAGACGATTACAGTCGTTATGGTTTTGTTTACACATTAAAACACAAGGATGAAACCTTTCAAAAATTTAAGGAATTTTACAAACGCATAGAAACACAACATAATATCAGAATAAAACAAATTATGACAGATAGGGGATGTGAATTCATGTCTAAAGAATTCTCCCAATGGTTAAAGGATAGAGGAATGCTACATTACACGTCTAGTCCATTTTCTGCGTTCCAGAACGGGATTGCAGAGAGAAAAAATTCCACATTACAAACCATGATTAGGTGCACATTAGAGGATGCTGGTTTAGGCAAACAATTTTGGTCAGAAGCCTTACATTATTCAAATTACACTCAAAATAGAACCTGGTCCAGTATTGTGAATAAGACACCATATGAGGTGATGTATAATAGGAAACCAAAATTAGCACACATGCACATATTTGGGGTCACTGCAGACGTACACATACCTAAACAGTTGAGAAGAAAGGGAGAAAACGTATCCAGAAGACTAAGATTTATGGGATATGAAACTGGCACCAAAGGGTACAGATTCATTGATAATAATAACAAATTTATAGTTTCCAGAACAGCTGTGTTCCATGAACAGGCCAATTGGTCTAAATTACATCTTAATGAAATATTTCCAAATAAATGCAAAGATACAAAATCTCGTGAGGAAGGGACAATAGAAAATCAAAATATCAACAAAAATAAAAATAAAACCAAAACATGGACAAATAGTCAACACAAAATAAAGACAGACACATTAACAAAAAAGGAAGCAAGATATTTGCATGACAACCATAGTAAACCTGAAAGAGCTATTAGGAACAACAGAAATCAAATACCAAATAAATACAGAGATTACATAATGCATATGGATGGTGAACAAATAACACCTAATACATATGAGGAAGTATTAAAACTCCCTCGTGAAGAAAAAGAAAAATGGGAACTAGCTATGAAAAAAGAGATGGAAAGTTTGCAAGGATTAAATGTATTCACACCTGCGATTGCACCTAAAGATAAAACAATTATTGGTACCAGGTGGATTTATAAAATTAAGAACCTAGAAGGAGGCAATACTCTATACAAAGCTAGATTGGTTGCACAAGGTTATGCACAAAAATATCCGGAGGACTATACTGACACGTACTCCCCCACAGTAAGAACAGAGAGTGTTAAAACAGCTCTAGTAGTAGCATCTGCACTCAATCTTGATGTATTTCAATATGACATACAGACTGCGTATCTACACGCAAAACTAGATAAGGAAATATATGTAAGAGCACCCCACAGTCAATACACTAATAAAAATGAAATTTGGCTATTGAACAAGAGTTTATACGGATTAAAGCAATCTGGCAAAAGATGGTACGATTGCTTGGTAAAAGTACTTAAGACCATGGATTTCAACGCTACCACTGCTGATAACTGTTTCTTTGTCAAAAAGAGTGATGATTACATTGAATTTGTATTGATTTATGTAGATGATATTTTATATATAGGAAAACACAAAGAGAGAAGAGAAATCTTTGTAAACAAGCTAAATGAACATTTCTCGTTGAAATCTCTAGGTAAAGTAAACAAATACCTTGGTGTACAAATTAACAAAACTAGAAGGGGATTCAAACTCACTCAGAAAGATAAGATTACTGAACTTCTAAACAAATGCAATTTAAACAATGCCAAACCCTGTGACACTCCTATGCAAACTGATTTCCTTAGAAATACTGATGAATCTTCCCCTGAATTCAAGGATAATACATTTTATAGATCAGTCATAGGTTCACTTCTTTATATATCTAATTGGACCAGGCCAGATATTGCATTACCACTCAATTTATTATCAAGGCACGTTAGCAAACCAACAATGTATCACTGGGAAGCTGTCAAAAGAATTTTAAGATATCTGAAAAGTACATTAGATTTTTGCCTAGTATTAGAACCTAGTGATAATAAAGAACCAAAACTTACATGTTACGCAGATGCGGATTGGGCTGGAGATATATCATGCAGAAAAAGTACTTCTGGTTATATTTTTCTATTAAATGACTGTCCAGTTTACTGGTACACTGGTAAACAAGAACTGGTAGCCACTTCAACCACAGAAGCGGAATATGTTTGTTTATCCAAAGCTGCAAATAACCTTGTATGGTTTAATGATTTAATTTCAGATGTTTGGAAAAAACCTGTTTTGCCTTTTGTTATGCATGAAGACAATAAAGCAGCCATTGAAATATCTAGATCCGATGCCATTGGACAAAGATCCAGGCATATAGATATAAAATTTAAGCATGTGAGACAATTGTCCCAAGATGGATTTATCAAAGCAGTGCATTGTGATACCTCTGAACAATTAGCTGACATATTAACGAAGCCTTTACCTTCTAAACAGCACAAATATTTAACTTCTAAATTGTATGTCTTATATTGTCCTGAATCTGAATGTAATTGGTGTTGTATAGCGAACCGGCATTTAGAGGGGGATTTGTCAGATGTAAATGCCTTATTCCCTAATGTGTAAATAATGTATATATGGGATATCAGGGGTTAACTTATTCTTTGACTCTTAATGTATTCATAATTCAACACTCCCACTCTTGGCTCCACCCTTTGTATATATAAGGAGCCACCTTCACCATTTTCTTTGCTTCTATCTGTGAATATTCAGTGAATATAGAATGCCTATTATAATTAAAGAGAAATATATTTAAACCTCTAACTCTTATTATTATTATTGAGTCTGATCCTGAAAATATTGCAACAAACACTAAATTTATAGCAATTGCCATCACTATTACACGCTCAATTGTTTAGCAATTCTGGAAACCTTAAAACATTTTCTGTAAGCATTTTGGCTATTTATAATGTGTTTTGCTGTTTTCTGCTACATTTGTTTTTGGTCTTTGTCCATTAAAACAATTAAACTACACTACACTAAATTACGCTGAACTAAGTTCCACCAACTGTTGCCGTGAGGAATGAGGTAAATACTTTTAATAAACCACAACTATAAATTTCACAAAATTAGGGCATCGTCTCACCTAAAAAGAGCCTTCAAATTCTCTGGCAGTTCCGTACGTCCTGCATAGCCCGGATTCATAGTTATGAATATACCGACAGAAGGAACTAATTTAATGTCTTCTCCAAGGAAATTAAAGTTCTGTTTTTTGTCTCTTATAGCATCCTGTATGCTTTTCACCTGACAGTAGGAGAAGATAGTTTGTTAACAAGCTTAGCTGATTTAACAAAACATATCAATATTTTAGAAAAAGAGAAATAATGATTCTATAGATTTTATTTGATTGAGCTATCTACTTATAAGCTAATGCTGGGACAGACATGAGTTGGCCATTATCTGCCCAAAACAGATAAGAACTTTTTAAAAATTTGCATTTAAAATATTTGATAGGATCTAATTTGAATAATACATTAAGAATAATTAAAGTTGAGGAATTCTTCAATCCTGTTTTTCATTTTTAATTATATATCTATCATTAAAGCATAACATCAAACATAATAGATATAAACTAAAAGTTTCCTTAAACTATTCAATGCCTGAACCTTAACATATCTTGTAGTGAAGGATTTATTTTAGAGACGGTATCTCTTGAATACCTCCTGTTATTAAAGCCTTAAGAAAAAGACAGCTCCTTTCATTTCTACGCATTTTTAATCAAGTTCTGAATAAGAAGAATAAACTAGATGGAAGCAATGACATTCTAAAATCAGATAGCATTTGCATATTTTTACCAAGTTATTTCACCCTTAATATTACCTACTGTCCCATAAAATCTGTCACAATTTCAGTGTTATTAGAATGAAAAATACAAAGAAAGGTGTCCTTCAGAAAAATTCATTCTAATTACAACTTTAAGAAGATACTCCTAATTCAAAAATGGTAGAGCTATATATTATCAAGATTATTATAGGCAACTTTGTGTCAAGCTGCTTAATAGTTATAATTACTGAATATTTCTATCCATTAATCATTAAAGAGAAATTCTGAGTAGATTTTTGGCTACATATTATAAAGTTCTATGACTTTTTGCATCTTGAGCTCCTCATTTCAAAAGATTAAAGATTAAAAATGTGAAAGAAATTTCTTGAGCATTTCACAAATTTCAAGAAGTAAGTGCAATTGCTGTCCTCATCCTCCAGATCTGGCAATTTTTCTATAGATGTTTAATTAAAAAACAGGAAATTTCAGCAAGGATAGAATATTTGAAAGTGTGTGACCATTTCCTTAGGGCAAGCAAAAGCAGTAAATTCCAATACTGACTTCTACCAGGGAGGAAATACAGCCAGCATGACCATGAAACCTGACAGAGAATGATATAAATATTAATCCAAAAGAGCACAACCCCTGCTGTAGGGAAAGAATGGATCATTTAGAAAGATCATTTACATTGGAACCTATACCCAGATTTGTGATCAACATGGTCAAATGGGACCAGAGTCCTTCAACAATCCTGCTCCTCTATTTATTTTTAAATTGCATTTAGGAGATACGTTTTACCTACCTGTACAGCCACAACTGAGAGAACCTCAACGGAGATTCTGTTAAACTCATCAAAACAGCCCCATGCCCCCGTTTGGGAAAGGCCTTTATAAATGTTCCCACAAGACTGCAAGAGAGAGGAAGATGGTAGTGAAATTACCCATAGAATCTGTTTAGTGAATAGCATGTAATCCATTTTCAACTTCATAAACAATTTAGGTGGTTTGCTAGACACTGATTACACAAAGCTGAAACGGAAAATAGAGGTTGCATCAGTGGTGAAATCCAATTTTTTTTACTACTGGTTTTATGGGCGTGGCTTAGTGGGTGTGGCTTGGTGGGCATGGCAGTGGAAGGATACTGCAAAATCTCCATTCCCACTCCATTCCAAGGGAAGGATACTGAAAAATTTCCATTCCCTCCCCATTCCTGGGGGAAGGGTATTGCAAAATCTCCATTCCCACCCCACTCTGGGGCCAGCCAGTGGTGGTATTTGCCGGTTCTCCAAACTACTCAAAATTTCCGCTACCAGTTCTCCAGAACCTGTCAGAACCTGCTGAATAGCACCCCTGGGTTGCATTGACAAATATGAATCATATGTGTTTCTCAAGTGTACATCTTTATTACATAGGGCAGAGGTGGGCAACTATGGCCCTTTTATGACTTGTGGAGTTCAATTCCCAGAATTCCTGAGCTAACATGGCTGGCTCAGGAATTCTGGGAGTTGAAGTCCACAAGTCATAAAAGGGCCATAGTTGCCCACCCCTGACGTAGGGGAATATTTCTCTCAAGGATTTTTTTCTGCTCCCCTCCACATAGCAAAGAGTTACCAAAAGTTATCGAAAGAAGTATTATTTTTTTAATATGGATACAATAGAAGAATTAGATCATTATCGTATTAACCTTTAGAGAAGTCACCTACTTTGTCAATCATTTTTCAGGCATTACCTTATAGTCCATTTGCTCTGAACAGTTGAACACATATACCATGATGCCAAGAGCTCGGCCCAGGTCTTTGGTGGTCTCAGTTTTCCCGGTACCAGCTGGCCCTGCAGGTGCTCCACTCATTGTTAGGTGCAATGATTGTGTGAGGGTGATATAACATCTTCCAGGTACAAAGAGGAAGGAAAGAACAGAAAACAGAAACGAATAAAGTTGGTTGCATACTTTCATCTACTTCAATTTTTACTGATAACTCACCAATGGCTCCTTTATAATTTTAGGTAGAAATAAAATAAACTCCATAGAAAATTTGTAAAGAGGAGATGGATTTGAGTGGATTACAATGCTGGAATAACATCAAGAAATCAGTCTACATCCTTCTTAACCATTTAGAAACAAAGTGAGTTGGATTCTCTCTGATGAGGTTGGCAAATTAAGAAATACTGCGAAGCCTACAGATAATTATGAAAAAGGACCTTTTTTAAAAAAAAAAACAAATATTTGTATTAAAAGATTTTAAATATTTTATTATTTTATATTAAATAAAAAAACAGAGAGGAAAGCAGATAAAGAAAAGAAAAATAAAATAAAAAACAGAATACATAAAATGCACACGCCCATACATGAGGCTTCCAATAACTTCCTCTTAGCAGTTATACTGTACATAAATTCTAATCAAACCACTTGCTCTCTGATTTCATCATCATTCCCTTCTTTCTACCCTGTTTCCCCCAAAATAAGACATCCCCTGATAATAAGCCCAATCGGGCTTTTGAGCGCATGGCAATAAGGCCAGGCGCTTATTTCAGGGTTCAAAGAAATATAAGACAGGGTCTTACTTTTGGGAAAACACAGTATAACCTATACTTTCTAATCATCAAAAATACAAATCCCAAAGTCTTAGACAGAAGTCTATAAAGGGCTTCCAGTCATTGATATATGTCAACAATGACTGTTCTGATAAAGCAGTGCTATTTATTTCATGGGCAACTTATTTAAAGCACTGCAGTGGGCCATAAAATCCTCTTATCTGTTCCGTATCTTTCTGCAGTTCTTCTTCCAGGTCCAAGAAGAGGAAACGTCCTTAAGAAAGACAGCAGCTGGATCTGAATTGAATCTCTCCTAATCAAGACTTACAAGCACAACTTCCTATTGGAAATTACATATTTTAGCAAAAATAAAGCCCTCCCCCCCGCGCCAAAAAAAAATTCTATAACAACCATCCACGTTTCATGGCACTTTATCAATAATGTTTTCTCTCCCATGAAGTCATTATAGACCCCTACCTGTCTGTTAGAGGAGTGATAACTAGCCGTGGCGTGTTCCCAAGATATTCATAAGAATACAGGAACTGGGCATCACAAATATTTGCGTAACAGTGCTTCTCTTCTTCTGCCCACCTGTGCCGGAGTTGTGATAGCCAAAGAAAGACCTGTGCATTGTCCACCTTTAAGTGCAAAAAAATGAATAATGTGAAACAAAAGATTCAGCCTAGACTCAGATGTAATTCATAACTTTAATATCTTCTACTCCCTCTACTCCTCTCCTACTCTATATCCTGTTTCCCCCAAAATAAGACATCCCCTGATAATAAGCCCAATTGGGCTTTTTGAGCACATGGCAATAAGGTCAAGCACTTATTTCAGGGTTCAAAAAAATATAAGACAGGATATTATTTTGGGGGAAACATGGTATTTAAATTACATAAGCTCTCCTAGTCATTTTTTTAACTGAGAGAAACAGACCCTGAAAGATCCAGATCAATGAAAATATCCCTTCAAAATAATCTCATTGCTACTTTACTAATTTATACAATTTTTATTTGCAGAGCCCAACCTTAGCAAAGTGAGAACTGCTGTACAGTTATCCCATGATAAATAACTGGCAAAAGTGTTAGTGCTGTTCCCCGTGTTGCAGGACAAACCTTTTGGGCAATCATCTTCGCCACCACATCCCGAGCGTGCACATCAATGGTGCAGATGGTCATGATCTTCTGCCTGTCGCCCTTAGAGAGGTGTCCAATGAGCATTGTGATCAGGGTGTTGAGCTGCGTCACCTGTTTCTTATAACAGTCCTTCATGGCATTTTCATAGCCTTCTTCCAGCCTGGCAAAGGCAATCCCAACCTCTGTGGTCCACCAGATTTGTGTACATGTCAGTGCCACCTTGGAAAAGAAAAGCAACTTAACCTCCTTCACAAAGTACCTAGCAACTCAGGTGCTACTGGACCGATTTCTGTGTGTGTGCATAGGTGTATTTTCTTTTACAGAAAAATAAAATGGGAAATCTATCAGGAAGCAAAAAGTATACTTAAAATAAATATCTGCAGAAGCCTGCAAGTTACTACTCGTGGTCAATTCCCCCCAAAAAGCCACATGGAATTTATCAACTAATAAGAGTGTTTTATTCATTTATTGCTCTGTAAATGGGGAGATGTTATAGCTGTATAAGCAGAATTTAGGAACTTCTGATTTAGGTTGGGACCCATGTATTTGTTCTAGCCATTTCTATCCCCTTTCGTATCATAACTGTTTTTTCCTAACTTTATGGGAAATGTTAATAGGAAGGGGCGGCAACTCATCAAATAAAAAATAATCTATAAAAGGAGGAAGATCAAGTCAAAGACCATGACAGACCAGTTTTACAATCACATAAAGACTAAATAGTCAGGGCATAATCTAAAAGCTGAGATTAAATATTTCTGATCTTAAAGATATTTCTTGCTACCACCTGCTTTAGGCAATCTATGAGAAGCCAGTAAAAAAGCTCATAAGAAGCATGAAATATAGAGCTTAATGTCCGTAAATGTCATGGGATAGAAGCAGGATGTTAATAAGTGTGAAGTAAACCATTAGGAGGGCGTAATTATTTTTAAACATGAACAGATAGAAAAGCTTGCACTGCGGACTTATGCAGAGAGCTCTGAAATATCCGCAGTATTTCTTTAAAAAATGAAAAATAAATCAACCAGACTTTTGTTCAGTGTCTGGTATCTAAATCAAGTTTAGACTAGAAAAGCAACCTTTGCCCAGTATATTATAAAAAGAAAACCATTTTCCCCAAACCCTTATTTATTAGATGCTCGGAGGAAATGGCTTTTCTTTTCTTTTTAAAGCAAAGCAAAAACTTCTGAGCTGTAAAGCCATTTGATAATCTTTAGTCGTTGGCAGCCTGATTCTTGTAGCACTGATCTGGCTCAAGAGCTATTAAAGTGGAAACAATGTTTATAGAGGGAGCAAAAAGGTTAAACATTTAACAGTTAAACTTTTACTGGTGGCCTTCGTTTGTTTTTTTTTTCCAGGGTTTGGCACCGACTTTTTTCCCCTACTGACTTAACACAAAAGCGAGGCTCCTGGCCCGGTAATAGAAACTTCATTTCCCATTATTTTCACAGCACTGCCCTTGACAATGACCCTTTAGGTTGTTCTTAATCTCTGAACTCCGGTACATGTGAACCAGGGTCACGCAAGATACCTGCTGGGTTCCTATGTTGTCATAAGCCACAACATGCTTGTTTGCTTTTGGCTCAAAATGTTATGGTTAAAAAAAATCATGGCTTAGTGCAATGTGTAAATGGAAAAGGTCATATTTATTTAAAATATCCTCTCTTAACCAACAAACCTACCGAAGTCTAGAGAAGAGATGGACAATCTTTTGTTCAGGCCTGCCCTTAACATCTGGAAGGGATAGAGGTCATAAACTAGATTCGACTACATCATCTACTGTGATGACCTGGGGCACGGCACAGAGATAACACTGGCAGCTGGCCATTCAAACAGCCCCTTTATTGCTTTAAATTTCCTCAAATACTCCCATGTTTCTGGCAAATCCCAGAGCAAAGTGATGACAAACACCCACACACACCTCAAATAGTCCAGCCCAGCACTGTGTACACCATGGCTGCACAGCAATAAATCCAGCAGGGCAAATCAAGACGCTCAGGAACCAAAGGATCCAGGTAATTAGTCCAGAAAGTCAGAAAGAATGCAAGGACTCGTGTAAAGTTCAAACATCAGCACTCAACACGTCAGGAATTCAGTGTTTGTTCCCAACAAATGCCCCTCCCCAGAGCATCTCCTTAAGTCTCATTCCCCAGGTGTACCTTGTGAAGAGGGGTGGGGCACTCTTCTCCCGAGTAGCTTGCTTAGTCTGCACTGTTTTCGCCTTCTCTCCACTCTCTGTGCTCTCGGATCAGGAGGGGGAGGTCCTTGCTCAGCGCCTGAGCTCTGTCTCTCATGTTCACTGCTTAGCCTCTCTTGGTCCTCCTGCCCGTTCCTCCCTGCCTACAAGCTGTCCTAATCCTGAAAGGCCTTGGCCTGACTGGCCCTGCCCTTCCCCATTTTCCTCTGAAGCCAACGAAGCCGCCCCCTCAATCTCTGTCTGCTCCAGTTCCAGCTCGTCTTCCCCCGCAAAGTCAGGCTCTGATGGGGGCATGAAAACCTACTAGGCTAAGATAGTAATTTAGGAATAGATGGAAGAATTTCAGGAATTTTAACACTGAAATATTAATTGTAGATTTTATATTACAGTCGTCTTCTTTTTTCTGCAACCCAGCGTGCCACCAATTTTCAGCAGTGGTGGTCCCGGGGAAGGGAGGGGGGCATTGAGAATTAGAGGAAAATGATTCAACATCTGCAAACAGAAGCTAAAGTGGCTTTTAACTATGACTGATAGACTGACCATATGCAGTAGAGATGAAAAATGTTCCATATTAGAGAGTGTATTTGTCTATTCCATCACTCTTCCGTATATACTGGACATACAGCAACTGGCATTTTCAATCCACCACAGCAAGCAACTGGCTGGGAAATCCAAAACCAGCAAACCTATTTATCAGGACTGGAGGTAACTTGCTTGGGGAAAATTGGAGCAAATATCATTTGCTCAAAAAAAAATAATTCTACATATTGTTCCCCAGAGGAGAAGCAAAGCAATACCTGGGCAGGATAGTCAAACAGCCACTGTTCCCTTGCCTTTTCCTCATAAGCCACCACAGCTTCTGTCATCTCATGCCTTACAGTAGCCCGCATGCGGTCCAACAGACAGTTCAGCCAGCATTCCACCTAGAGAAGAAAGTGAAAAAGTACATCAGTGGCCATCTACAATGAGTCCTTTTCTGGCAATACCAAATAATGTTGCTGGACACTCTATCTGGAGCAGATCCCGAGGGTTGCACCACCTGAAACTGGCCATATATATATATATATATGTTGCTTTAAGAAAAACTTTTAAAGTCACTGGTAGGATTTTAGCTGAGGTTTTAAAGGACCTTGCAAAGTGCTCTGTAAGGAATTTTAGAAGATTTTAAACTGGGATTTTAACCAGGATTTTAAATATTTTAACCAACTTATTTATAATGACGCGGGAAAACACCCGAGATTTTAATTTTTTGCATATGCACACCCGTGAAAACTTAAGAAGACATATATATATATATATATATATATATATATATATATATATATATATATATATATATATATATATATATATATATATATATATATATATATATATATATATATATATGAATATTCTTTCTAGCCAGGTTTTACCTACGTAAGCTACGATGTTATGCAGCCCTGTTTTTGTTTCTTGCTGACAGACAGCAAAATCTGTGCTGCCCTTTGGGAGACTCAGATAGCTATTTCTGCCTTATAAGGCTTCATCAGTGAGACACACCCTCTTCTCAGGTATCCTCCCTGTAAAGATAGGTCAGCAAGAAACAAAAAGCCCAGAAACTTGTGAATGAGATTTCACAGAACCAGGGCTGCATAACATCGTAGCTTACATAGGTAAAACCTGGCTAGAAAGAATATGCACATAAAAGCCTACGAAAAAGAAAGAAAAAGAAATATGTATGTATGTATGTATGTATGTATGTATGTATGTATGTATGTGTGTATGTGTGTGTGTATATATATATATATATATACATATATATATATATACATATATATATATATATATATATATATATACATATATACATACATACATACATACATACATACATACATACATACATACATACATATATATATATATATATATATATATATATATATATGAACTTCTTTATTTTTGGTAGCAGGGTTGTGTAAGTTTTTCCCTACTGAGAGCTATAATTCATCTTTCCAGAGGCCATGCTCCAAATGAGGTCAGAACAAAAATTAGATTTGACTTCATTTCCATTTCTTTAAAACTAAGTATTGTAAGTAGAATTATGCTCCAGTCGTGTATTTGATATCACCTCTTGTTGCATATGGTATTATAATGTAGTTATCAACTTTTGGAGGTGTCTAGTGTCCATTTCCAGGGCTTTTGTGAGCCATAAATCAGGCACCTCTCCTTGATTAGCATTTCCTGTAGAAAATGTCATAATTGTTCATACTCCACCACATCTTATGGAAAGGATAATTCTATGTTGTTCTGAGCATCATATATGTGCACTAGGTGAAAATCTGTGAGGAAGCCTCCTGTGGCTTTTTGCCTCCAACTCAAGAATTGAAACTGAACTTCTCTAAGTTGTTCATGATCCATTAAAGATAAAGTTGATAGATAAAGATAGATAAAGATAAAGTAACCATTGGTGGTGTGATGTTTTAAGTTGCCCATATGATCATTGCTTTGAAATGCCATTTTTTAAGCAAATACTTATTTAAAGCATTTTAAACTTTGTTTTATCCCCACTTGCCCCCTCCCCCATCTCCAAATGTGGTTTTATAAAATATTGGCCTCAGCACAGATCTACATCTTAAAAGATCTGATATATAAAAGTATGAATGAGAAAGAAAAATACAGCCCTAGTGATAAAAACACAGCCCTTCACACAGGGGTGGGTTCTACTTACCTTTACTACCGTTTTGCTTCACTCACGCGCTCTTCTGCATATGCACAGAAGCTTCTGCGCATGCGCAGATCAGCTATGATGACATCTGGGTCAGTGGGCAGAGCCTCCCATCGGTTTTACTACCGGTTCTTGCAAACCGATCTGAACCGCAGGCAACCCACAACTGCCTTCACATCACAACCAACTCAGATAGCAAATTGGAAAGGCTGCCCTACATGACAAAGAAGGATGCTGATGACCCAGCACCATTTCTTTTCTTTCTCTTTATTTTCCAGGCTGCAGGAATAGTTGTCATAGGTAGCTTACTGGAACCTACTGCTCTCTCGCTCTCTCCCAAAAGCAATTTGTTTCTTGACACTCACTTACTTACCTGCCCACTGCAATCACATGGCTCACTAAAATCAACATATTCTTCCTCTTTACTGTACATCCCTAAACCCAGCTTGGTTGGGTTTTGCTCAGAATCCACATCAAACTTCATTTTGGCCATGTTATCAAAAAGTTTTGAGAGATGGCGCTGAACCTGCAAAATGAATTAGGACAGGTTGCTCATATTTCAAGGAACACTGAACTTAACTACATTAGACCCAAATGAGGACTTAAAGAAATATCACCTTCCATCTCCTGCTGGTATTCACTAACACTACTCTTGTCAGACTTTGAATCCAAGAGAAACACAACTTACACTTACAGCCCATTTTCTTAGTTAATTTTCATTTTCAGAAATCTAAATTTTAAAGAATGCCCATCAACTATAATTAGTATTTAACAGCTTATAAAATGAATTCTGCAATCTTAAAATATATTTATGTAGAAAGCATCTCTCCCTCCATATGATAAATTGGGTTTAAACATTGTTATTTGCCATCAACTAAATCTTTCAATTGCACTTTTTAAAGCTTTGCTAGTTTAATATATGGGCCACTAAGATGAAATCATTGAACAGTTAATCCTCTCCTAGAATCAGTAGACAACACTCCAAGACAACAATGGAAAAGCAATACATTTATCCATATTTCGCCATAGATAATATTCATTTTGATTTTACAATACATTTCTTTAAATAGGAATAAAAGACAGAATTCAAAATGTTCCAGCTTCTACCAGAGAACTTTTTAAGGCATTATTCTTCACTGAGTTTCTCTCTTCTTCTGATGCATTTAAGCCTGGATCAGATGAAAAGGCTCTGGTGAATCCAAGGCACAACTGAAGACCATCCTACCTTCCTTCTTCTCTCCTTTACTTTTATATATGCAAAAATAATTAGATCCAAAAGGCAACAGTTGCCTGATATTAAAAGCTATTGTCTTTTGGGTACCACTATGTAAGCACTTCTGACATCGGTGGGTATGAATGCTTGAATAAATGTCTTCAATTCATTTTCAACTACAATTCTTTCTCCACTACAAATGATCTTTTCCAATGTGTCTTAACAAACTTCTCAATATCTATTGCCAACTGGAAAAGTATTGTACAAAATATACAGCAAAATGTGGTATTCTGCAATTTACTTGGCATACCTATTCTTCATCTGCAATGGTTTGTACAGGGAAACTTTTCACCTCTTTGCTCTCTCCTGTACAAACCAATGTTGACTTAATGGAGTTTTAGGAAAAGAAAAGTACTAGATGTACAGGCTGCCATCTAGTGGGGATTTAAAGATCCAACATGTCTTGAAAGGGAAGATTGTTTTATGGACAATGTCGCAGAAATGAAAGAACAGGCTCTTCTTACAGCCAGTGTTAAAGAATTGAATCTAGCATATTTCCCAAAATGCCATGTTTATAACTGAAAAAAAATGGAAATGACTTACCAGCTGTGGATTGGTGCCATTTGAAAGAATATCGAGTAAATCAGCAGAGGAAATAAAGTAAAACCTAGGAAAGGCCAATCGTTTGGTGTCTAAATATTCAGCCAAAGCTTTTTCACACAAGGACAATCTGACAAAATCAAACATAAAAGAGCATAATTATATGGAATAAAAGGCAAATATAGCAGTCTAAGTAAACTAGACATGCTGATACATGATTATCCAATAGCGCCCTCTTCCTAGGCTGTATATTTTAATACATTCACCTTTATTGAAATAATGTTTTATGCACTTACATTGCATACTGTATGTGATAAAACATTCATTTTTAAAAACAAGGTTCCGTTATTTTTTCCAAATCAAGAACTACTTTTGAATGGTTTGTCTGCATTGGGAGAAGTACGTGCAAAAGTCAAAGCAAAAGGAAGCCAAGAAGAACTACAGGTGCTCTTTGACTTACAATTGGTCACTTAGCAATCATTTGAAGTTCTGACAAACCTACCTGGGGGGTACTTACGAATTTGGAGACAGAGCACACACACACACACACACACACACAATCAAGATCATATGATGCTGCAAATGGCCATAAATGTGGCCCATTTGCTGAGCAACCGAAGTGCAGTCTCATGACCACATTTTAAGCTGGTTTTACCAAAAAGGGGCATTTTTAAGAAAAAAAAAGGTTTTTAACAAAACCGTACCTATAGTGCACCATTGTTTGGCTTAACAGCTGTGATTTGCTTAACGACCAGCACTAAAATGGTTATAAACTCAACTTTGTCACAAGACCAACCCTTTTTATGACCAGCATGAGTTACATGATGGGCAGACTCCATTATGGTCATAATTGTGAGGACTATCTATTATGCCTTAAATTTAAAATTAATTAATTAAAAGGGATTATTCTTTGTGTTCAGAGAATAATAATAAAGCAGAGATAATAATGATGTTGGACTAAGAGCTGGGAGACCCAGGTTCCAATCCATCCCCAGTCACAGATACTGACTAAGTGACACTGGGCCTGTCACTCTCCCTTAGCCCAATCTCCCACACAGGATTGTTGTGGGAAAAATAGGTGGAGGGATCACTGCCTTGAGGTCCTACAGAAAAAGGTGGGATTTTAAATCTAATAGACAAACAAATATTGCCCTTTACAAAATGTTGGAATTTTAGGAGAGGCTCTGGCCTACTCATTCGGGGCATTCCAGAGCCCACAGCCACAGGACATCCACCCCTGTTTGCAATGGAAGAACATAATTAACTCTGCATATTATAAAAAGAACAGTTCAGCTGACTGAAAAGTTATCTTAAAGCCAGATTTAATCATTCATCCCAGAAAAGGAAACTGTAAGTAGGGCCATCCTTACCTACCTACTAATAGGGAAGCACACAATTCAGGTATGTGTATCTTAACGCACCTGTTTTGAATATTTTCTAGTTGCTCATACAGCTGTGGCTTCTTAGTTGCCTCTATTACATTTGGGGTTTTCTCAGCATCATAAGCCAGTTCTTTAAAGTCAACATCAATTCCCTCAAAACGTTTGGAATCCTATAAATGAGGAGACATGAATCTTACCCATTTCTTGCACCTCTCTCTCAAAGGTGTTTTTTATTATTACACATTCAAATCTTTTGAGCAGTGCCTTATCCCAAATATGCAACAGGATGCAAATCAAGATGAGGAATTCCCCTCCAAACATAACCCAGCCACCTCAGACTTATAGCTACAGAAAACACCATAAATTTTAGTCTGGAAATTACAAGATAAGCAATAACCATTTATTTAGCAAAGTCTGTGCATCAGCCATTTTATCCTTTGCAAGAGCTCAAGCAACTTTTTATCACGGTATATTTGCATCCTTTACTTATGCCACCTTATCCAGCAGAGCTGTCTACATTAAGTATTTAAAATCACTCACATTGCTTTCACTGTCACGGTTTCCCCTAAGGAATTGTAATCCTGGGGATTGAATTGCTTTCCTCAGTTTGGAGCTGCACAGATTTATTAGCACTACAATTCCAAGATTTCTAATAATTGTTCTCTGACAGTTATGTAGTATTTCCCATATAAAGGGAATGATGATTTTTACCTCAGGAAGTTGCGACCGGATATCTTCTGACCCAATGAATATGCTTTCTAGGTGAGACCAGCTCCGTTGAACTTCAAACCAGATGGAAATGACCGAGTCTGCCGTAGACAGCTTCCTCTGCCAGGAAGACACTTCCTCTAAGAAAAAAGCAATGTATTTGGATGTCATTAAGTTTTGCAACTGCACCTGGTTGTCTTCAAGTGTCTCAATGAGCTCTTCATCAGATTTCAACAACGGGACAGTTGTGCGTGGATGAGGTTCATACTGAAACTCCATGCTAGCCCAGGTTGTTTTCAGTTCTTTCACAACTTTCTCCATGCTCATTTCTTTCATGGCTTTGTCAACGATGCTCCGAACTTCATCTTCAAAATTATGCAAGTTGAGTTTGAGCAGGTCTGCCAAGGTGGTGTCTGCATCCATTGTGAAGTACACGCCTGTGGCTTGCATCAATTGATTCCAATGCCTCTCCCGGATGGCAGGATTTTGCAGTTCTGATACTGCCCTCAAGGAGGTCAAGATGTTTTTCACCTTGTTGTCCAACCCTGAGAAAGCATCCCAAGCTCTCATTTCTTTATCCAAATTCCGGATGCTTTTGGCAAACTTTTTGCATTCCAGTTCCATATTTTCAACATTAATATCAATCCATTTGGTAGCTTCCCATTCATTCATGCTAGAGAGCACCATGGAGATCATATCCCAGAGTTCTTTAAGAATGCACATTTCCTTTCGGCACTGCTTGAGCTGCTTGTAGTCCGGAACATTGACTTCAAATAAATCTCCTGATTTATAAATTGAGGTCATGGTATGTTCCATTTGCTGTAGCTCTGCATGGGATGCATCTAGCATTTCATAAGGGTTTGTTGCATCAAATCTAGGAAGCAAGTTTTAACTCAGTTTTGTGTACTTTTTTCTCTTACAAATGCAATTAAATGCTAAACGTTAATGACTAGTGTGTAAAATTGAAACAAGTGGAAATTAAAGAATATGGTATGTCCAACTGCATAGGGAAGAAATATAAACAACTGTCATTTGCCTTCCACCTCACACTTTCTTTTGATTTGTTGCACCTGCTCCTATCTTTCCTGAATGTTGATTCAAAACAATTTTGGAACCATAAACTTTGCACCTGGGGGAGGGGTACTAATAAAAGACAACAGGCAACAAAACATATTAAATTTCAATCCCAGAAAGCTGTCTATAAAAATTACAGGCTGGAATCTCTTTCAGAATTCTGCATCCTGAAGTAAGATTAACTGTGCAGCAAAACCCAGAGGACAAAGGCCAGAAGAGTAGCTTTTTAGCAATTAACTGACCAGGAAATTTCAGGAGAGAGTTGGGTCAAGCTGAGGTGACAACATCATTTAAGTATTTCACACCAGGCAAGGAAAAGGCCAAGACCAGTGCATCAGAACTGCAAGCATAGCGTAATGGCAAATAAAAGGTAAGATATCTGCAATACCCATGCCAGGAGCAAAAAGACGCCACATACCTATCTTTCAATGATAGATATGGAAAGATGCTTTTAAAAGGTAACTGTTTTAACCTTCTCTCGCTATTTGGCATTGAGAACACAAGAATTGCAGTAACAGGATACTGATTCCAGTGCAAAGAACAAGCCAGATAAATGAGCCTCCCCATTATACAGATGATTTGATCTCTTTATCTTATCACCAGATAAATATATGCTACCTTCGGTAAACCCACAAGACTTTCATTGCTTCACAGCAGTGATTTGCCCTCACCTGAAAGGCGCCTCTTGGTGAAATTTTTCTCTGAATTTATTCTGCTCCACATCAAACAGAGCACACTTCCTGCGAAGTATGGCCACTTCATTTGCCTGCAAGGGAGCCACCTGCTGTTTCATACTTATGGCCAACTTCTTCACATTGTTCCATTTTTCTGGCAGTTCCTGGAAGCAAAAAATAAATAAATAAAATTATGCTGGTCGCTAAAAAAATGAATAAGATATTTTGTTTCTAACAGAGGAACCATGCTGATTAGGTACTTTGCTAGTTATATGTTTTCCTCAATAAATATTGTTTCCCTTGCTTTTTTTTAATTAGGGGAAATCTACATCTTGCATCCCATTAAGAAGCAGGGAATAATTGTTCATGGTTCAGTGCCCCTCACTGTCTTCCTCTTCATCCTACAATTCATATTTCTTTATCATGATCTTAATGCATGTTATTAGATTAGTAATAAGCAAAGAAGAGGTCTTTAAATAGAACAAATGTGGCATGTTTTTAAATAATTATGTCAACAAAAATTAACTTTTGAGCTGCCATTTCAGCAGAAGAAAAGCAGTTAAGGGGCTGAAAATCTGGATGTGTAGCCCAATTCTAGATTTTTTTCTCAATTCAATAGAGATTATATGTAATGCATATAATGGACTGCAGCATCCATTGACAGTGTTTACTAAGAATTTAAAGCACCAGTCCTAACTCAGTTTGGGAGGACTTGTTTGGGATAGGCTGTTTTATCATTATGAGGTATGCAAATATATGCATATCACCAGGGTGAAATCCAGCAGGTTCTGACAGGTTCTGGAGAACCGGTAGCGGAAATTTTGAGCAGTGCAGAGAACCGGCAAATACCGGTGGGAATGTAGATTTTGCAACATCCTTCCCCCAGGAGTGGGGAGGGAATGGGGATTTTGCAGTATCCTTCTCCTGCCACACCTACCAAACCACGCCCACCAAGCCACACCACATCCACCAAGTCACACCCACAGAACCGGTAGTAAAAAAAAATTGGATTTCACACAGATTGAGATGTCTACTCCACTCTTTCTTTAGAAAACTCAGAGTGATTTACAGTGTACACTGACATCTCTCATCCTGACACTGATTATACCTTCTTAGTTCCATTACTGCTTTTAGGGTCAAGGACTCCATGACCCTTCTCTAGAAGAGAATAATGCCCTTAAATCAGTCAGTGAGTTTTTACTATGTTCACTTATTTGCATCTAGGATTTCACCCACCTCCAGTTGCCTATAGACATCTCCAGGCAATTCTTGCTCATAATTCTTCAATAATTCAATAGTTTGTTTCAAGGGCTCAAACATCTCATCAGTGTTGGATTGTCTATCTTTAACAGCCATCAGTTGACCCATAACTTCCACCAAACCTTCATAATCTCCTTTCTCCAACTTTTTGTTCAAACCTTTCTCAGCAATCTTTGCAAACTCCTCAAGGTCAGACAAACTAAAGGCAGAGCAGAGGAAACAATCACAGAAAAAAACAATATGTCAAGAACAATAAATGTGATAACAAAATCTATCATCCTTTAAGCAAATAACTGGAGAAAATGTTTACCTTAACAACAACAAAAAAAAGAAGAAGATGCAACCTGGCTGCCAAATTGTAAGGGTTCCTACTCAGCAAATCACCTGAACAAAAGAAAAAGGCAGCAATGCAATCTTAAATCCTGGAGTGATGGGGGGTGGGGAGAGAGACTGTGCATGACAAATGAGCTGTCAATTTCCAAAGCCCAGTTGGCTAGTAAGGGCTAGGACAAATAGGGAAGGCAGGTTGCCCACAGCATCTTTTCTCTTTTTTGAAATTGAAACTTTTTCTGTTTTTCATCACAACCATAGGGAAAATATGGAGAAAGAAATGGGTGCAGTCCTTGGTCTTAGAGTAATTGAAAAAAGTGTCGAATTATTGGATTCCAGACTGCTTTCAACAAGGGTAGGTAAATAAGGTATATTTTAGTAGCCATTGCTTGTAGCAACATTTGCCCAGGATTACCTGCCCAAGGGACTGGGAGAAGTCCAAATTACTCTCTTGTTACCTACTTGCATATGGTTTAAAGTTCTAGAGCAGGGGTGTCAAACTCACGTCATCATGGCATCATCACATGACATATCACAACTTTTTTTTTCCCTTCGCTAAACTGGGCGTGGCCAGCACATGACGCCTCCGGCCCGCAGGCTGCAAATTTGACAGCCCTGTTCTAGAGAGATTGCTGCCATCCCTATTCCTTGGGCCAGGGCAGTATTCTGACTCAGCAGAAACCATTTTGCCCAGCACTGCATCCACTTCCTGGACTGATCCTGAACAGTGACTCCAGAGGAGTTTTCCCTCTGAGAGTTCCTGAAATGTTAACTTAAATTCTTGCTACTAGACTTTGTAAACACTAAACCATTTAGGATTTGCATATCTAAGGGACTCTCTCTCTCTCTCTCTCTCCTATTATGAATCTTTCAGCTGTTAAGATCTGGCCCTTTTGAAAATGCCTCTGCTTGAAAAAGTGGAGTTTCTAACCTTTAGAAAAGGACCTTCTCTTGTCCAAATCTCAAACTATTGGACACATTCCCCCAGAATTTGTACCTAGTGTCTATTCCTAATAAGAGCAGATAAGGTGTACCTGTTTTGCAAGGCTCTTCATTATTAAGTAATGTTTATCTTGGTGTAGTAGCTAAGGCATCAAACTAGAAACTGGGGGAGTGTAAATATTAGTCCAGGCACAAAGCCAGCTGGGTGACCTTGGACCAGTCACTTCCTCTCAGCCCTAGGAAGGAGGTGGTGGCAAGCCACTTCTCCAAAATCTTGCTAAGGAAACTGCAGGGACTTGTCCAGGCAGTCTCTGAGAATGGGACACAATTGAATGGAAGGGGAAAAAATACATTATTTATTTTAATTGATATCTTTCCTGGTAAAGTAGAAAGGCAGGATTATAAAATATATAGATTGGCGTCATAGATACTAGGCATGCCCATGAATCTTTTGAGAAACTTATGCCCTCGCCAACAGCAGACTGTCTATCAGCCAGTAGGCTAGTCCTAAGTATGGATTGGCCCTGAAATAAATCTGAATTCAAACTCCATTTGTAAGGGAGAGGTGGATCCAGGAGACTTGATATACCCTTTTAGTAAGGTATGTGAGAACTAGTTTTCTAATGATAACTGTTAAACAATGGTCTCTGACTCTCCGTTATGCTATCTAAACATAACTTTAAAAGCTGTATCCTTTTTTTTTTTTTTTTGTTATCAGCTCAACAGCCCTTAGCCAGGCTAGAGAGGTAGAGTCCCAGCAGTGGACTTCACTTACCTTTGCTACTGGTTCGCTCGTGTGCGCACGCTTCGCTCGTGCGTGCGCCACTTCTGCGCATATGCAGAGCATATTTGATGACATCCAGGCGGGTAGGCGGAGCCTCCCACTGCCGCTGCTACCGGTTCACCTGAACCCACCACTGAGTCCCAGCCTCCAATTCAGAGGTAATACATCATGAAATGCCCACTGCTGGAAAGCCACAGCAGCAAATAGTTCTCTTTTTAAAGCACATGGACAAAAAAGGATTACATGGCTCTTTTCCCCTTCTAAAGAATAGCAGCTTGATCTTCTTCTCTTTTTTTGCACTGAAGAAAAAGTGTAAATAATTGATTTGACAAAATGAATCCCTTCTACTCAGGGAAAAAGATCCCATTTTTAGAAAACTTATTTGATATGTTTATATTTTTTTTCCCCTAAAAGAAATGGATAATTGCTTGCAATATTCCTTGGGCTCATTCTTCTCCACTCTTGAAGAAAGCTGAAATCCAAAACATGTTGGATGTATGTATTCAATGTTAATATAAGTAGGACAAAATGCTACTAAGTCTACAGAACTGAAGTTTCTCATTACTTGAAAAACTATGACATGATCTTCTCTTGGGAATAATCAGGCATTTTCATTTCATATTTTATTTTTTTCATGATTCTATGCTCATAATTTGGAAATATAATTAGTGTCCCTCACTTTCTCCAAGAATAAACTACAATTAAGGCATGATATTTCCAGCTATATCCCACAAGACCTCACAGAGATTGCTGTACTGTAATCCTTTCAACAAGGATTCAGTCACTGTCATTTGATTATTGTTTTGCTGGAACAATTAGTCATGACATTTAAAGCATAACCATGGGAGTACACAAAAATAGAAGGGACTTTAAACCAGCATTGAAGACATTTAATGGTGACATTGCTTATCCCTTCAGATCACGAAATTATGCATAGGATGAGGCAATTACAAGAAAGAAAAAAAAGGAAAAAACTAGTAAAGAATCCATCAAGCTAATGCTCCCCAGATCATTAGATTACAGAGTAAGATTACAATTTCCATAATCAGACCTAACTTTAGGAAGTGCTCCAGCTGGCATAGTTTAGAAAATATGAGATTCTGTTAAGTGCATAGTAGCACTTAACAGAAGTTAAGTGCTACTATGCACCTCCAGAATCACAATTACTGTGATTCTGGAGGTGAAGGGCCTGCAAAGCTGTGACAAACAATGGCTAATCAATCCCAAAGATTGGAATTTCCCTATCTTGATCTAAAGGTAGTTTGTATGCATCAGTTCCAGTCTACTGTTCCTGTCCTCTGTTTACAGCAATTTGGGAATAAATTCTTTTATACTGTCTTCTTTGGGAAACGTAATGATCAACTGATACTGCTCTACTTTTCTATTTAACTTTTCAATTTTACCACTAATAAAACATTCCATAGCCTGCACAATCATCCAGTCTCTGATGTTTCCTTAATAAAATCTTCCAACCCATAATTAGTACATGTTATATTCCCTTCTTTATTTTTGTTAAAATTAAAACCTTTTAATATTTAGAATATTTAGAATCAGCATGCTGTCCATGTATTAGGCATTGGTCATGCTAATTAAACAGTTTTCCCCCTTTGGAAAATGTATAATTGTTTCCCCCGTAGTTTCTTTTTTCTCATGTATATATCTTTGGAATTGTAGTAATTGTAATTGCCTGAACTAATTCTTCTCATTATTTGTTAGTGTGGGTATTAATTGTACTAATTGTTCCAATCATACGTTAATTTTAATTCTCCCCAAGTAGAAATCACTCCAGCAAATAGGCATTTGCTATATGTACAATGCTCACTTAAAAGATCACTGAAGTAAGGTCTCTGAAACTGACTCAAAGTCAAACAAAGAAGCCCAGGTCATTCCATGTGGGAATAGAAGAGCTGGTTTGAAGGAATTCAAGGACATTTTTAAAAACAGACATGCAAATAAAAAATGGCCATGAGTTTTAAAAGTCTGATTGAGAACATCACACCTATGGTAATTTTAAATCAAGTTCAGGAAATATGACGTTCAACAGAATCCTAAAGAAGAAAAACACAGTGATTCACAGAACATCAAATTGATCTCTCCTGGGTCAAGTTTTGTAACACACACATGAACAAGCAGCTGGTGTTACAATGAGAGAAAACTACAAGATATTGAGGGAATTCTTGGACTTTTTCAAAAACGCCACCATTCTTTTGTACAATTTACATCTATTGGACCTACTTGTCTCCTGACTGAAAAAAAGAGGGAAACCACAATTTAAAAATTGTATTGATGTACACTGAAGTGCCACAAAAAAGAAGCTTTGGGTCTAGATGTTTATCCATTCCTTTTTTAACCACATTTGCTACTTAACCCAAGAGACCCAAGAGGAGCAAGAAAAGTAGTGGTACCTATGGGTCACGTGATCAATGAGATGCTGCTTGAACATGAAACTCCATTTTTTAATTATACCCAGAAGAGATGCTTTGAAGGAACGGGCATCCACTTTCATCCAGCTGTCAAGTAAGCAGACTGGTTCCAGGTGACTCACTTCTTCATAGACCCTTTCATAAGAGTCTATTTGCTCTCTGAACTGCTGAAGTGTTGGAGGGGTCTCTGGGACTCCTTCCTCCGCATGGACTTCTATCTCCTCTGCAGTGAGAACGTGGCCATATAAGAGGAACTGACGTAAGAATTCCTTTCTGTCATCCACATAGAGATAGGAGTAGTGGTCAAAGGAATTGCGATAGTCACAACAAGCTGATATCATCTTCTGGACACGCTCCATTAACCTTTGGCGCATGTCAGCAAGGTCAGACATCTCCTCCATGTCAGCCTGTCAGGAGACAGAAATACAACCCTGAACTAGACAGAAGAGTCTAGTGGCATGGATTCACATGTAATATGGGATTATGGCCACCAAGGATCAAACCTGATAATGAGGAAATGTGCAGTGATCTGCAAGCCTTGATACCAGGGAAGAGACCCGGTAGATCTTATTGACAAGCCCTTCAATGATATCATAGAAGCCATCGCTGGCACCAGCATCCAAAGAAGGACGAAATATAATCTCAGGGACAGATAACTCCAGTTGCACTTTGAAAAGTGGAGCATGGCCTGCCTTGGAATCTGTAGGATAAGAAGGCAGATATAATTGGCCTGCTGACAGTTCCTTCCCACCTCTGCAGGGAAACACTACTTATCACTTTCCACAGTTTGGCATGCTTCAGATATCTTGGATTACTATTTCTAGAGTTCTCAGCCAGTACAATCAAAGGCCATGCTGGCTATAAAGTCTAGGAACTGCAGCCTAACACAGATGAAGCAAGCAGCATGTCAGCAGTTCAAGGGCAACAAGGCCGTGTTAAGTCAGGACTACTTTTATTGTAACAGCTATAGTAACAGAAGTCTGAACGTTCCTCCTCTTTCACTTTATCTTCATGGAAACTAGGATGAGGCTTGTCTGAGATGCTTTTCAAGCTAGTTTCTTGGCCCAGGCTGAAGACCTGCTTATCTGACCATTGCTTTGGTAGCAGCTTTTGCTCCTATTCTTCAAGGCCATTTCTCTGTGTCCTCTACACTGCATTAAATGAATAGACATAGACATGAGCATAATTTTGTGAAAAAAAATCATACCTTCGACTTTAAACCCTTATTTCTGATCACAGCAAAATAAATCCAGCTACAAAGGGGATAAATCTTGTTTTCACAGCCCAGATCTCTTGTAATCCTAATTCTGCACACGGCATCTGGATTAGAACATGAAGTTCCAATATTTTCTCCACCTCCCTTATGTTCACGATAGAAACAACAATAATGAAATAACCACCCCCAAAATAAATGAGAAAGGGGTCTGGTCCAGAAGGACAAGTTCACCTGTATTTTCCAAAAGGTATTTAAGCGAACATTCAATGACATTAAAGAATCCATCCAGAATGATCTCATCTATATACTCCAAATAAGCTTTCCATACATCAGAAGATGGATCTGCTTTAAAGAGTCCTAAATTTTCCTAAATATAAAGAAACCATAATCAAAAGACATGTGCTTTGTACTTGTCTCAGCACTAATTGGAAAGGTAGAAATAGCACTACCTGGTATTCCCTTTTACTTTTTTAATATATTTCTTTTAATCTAGATACTGCTTGAGGGAATCATACATTCCGGTGTGGCTGTAGATACCATATGTCCTATGGAGTGTGCAAGTGCCACGTTTAGTGACCTGAAAAGTGTTTGAGGATGATGCTCAGTTTGCATAAATGAAAGAATAGGAACTATTAGTCCAGATCATCACTAACTGTGCCTAATACAAATACTCAAATATTTCAGTACATTCTCTCATCACTTGCTATCTAATCTTTTATCTGAAGATGTTAAGTGGATCTCAGATCTTCTTCCTATGAATCTTTTGCCATCATGCCACCATCATCTTTCCAGAGCTTCTACTGACTATCCTTTGAAAACATGGTTCAATTTTATTTAGAATGTCATTATCTTCCAAACATTAAAGACAGCAAAACATATTTGGATGTTTGTGAGAAGAGGATTTTAAATTTGACCCTTGTTCTCATAATCAATTGATTCTCTGGATTATGCTGGTCTTTGACGATAATAAAGGTTCTATTTATTTTTTTATTATTATTATTATTTATTATTTGATTTGTATACTGCCCTACTCCCGAAGGACTCAGGGCGGTGAACAGCCAAGCAATAAAATACATAAATACACAAAATTTAAAACCAGATAAAATCAAATTAAATCATTTTGGCCCAAACAGATTAAAACACCCCAATAATTTAAAAACAGATTAAAATTTACATATTAAAAGAGGGAGGAGATTAGGCCAAGCCCGCTTGATGGAATAAAAAAGTCTTCACAGCGCGGCGGAAGGTGCGCAGATCCGGAATCCTCCGTATCTCTGGGGGGAGCTCATTCCAGACGGTAGGTGCCCCCACAGAGAAGGCTCTCCCCCTAGGGGTCGCCAGCCGACACTGTTTGGCTGACGGCACCCGGAGGAGTCCCTCTTTATGAGAGCGTACTGGCCGGTGGGAGGCTATTGGTGGTAGTAGGCGGTCCCGTAGATAACCAGGTCCTAAGCCATGGAGCGCTTTGAAGGTGGTAACCAAAACCTTGAAGCGCACCCGGAAGACCACCGGGAGCCAGTGCAGCTCGCGCAGGAGAGATGTCACATGGGAGCGCCATGACGCTCCCATTACCACCCGCGCGGCCGCACTCTGCGCCAGTTGGAGCCTCCGGGTGCTCCTCAAGGGGAGCCCCATGTAGAGAGCATTACAATAGTCCAGGCGGGAGGTGACAAGGGCATGAGTGACCGTGCGTAACGAGTCCCGATCCAGAAAGGGACGCAACTGGCGAATCAGGCGAACCTGATAAAAAATCCTCCCGGTCACGGCCGTCAGGTGCTCTTCTAAAGACAGCCGTGAATCCAGGAGGACGCCCAAGTTGCGAGCCCTCTCCGTGGGGGCCAGTGATTCGCCCCCAATAGTCAGTGATGGCGTCAACTGACTATATCGGGACGTCGGAAACCACAGCCACTCGGTCTTGGATGAGTTGAGCCTGAGCCTGTTCCTCCCCATCCAGATCCGTACGGCCTCCAGGCACCGAGACATCACTTCAAGGGCATCGTTGGGGTGATCCGGGGTGGAGATGTACAGCTGGGTGTCCTCAGCGTACTGATGGTACTCCACCCCGAAACCACGGATGATCTCGCCCAGCGGCTTCACATAAATGTTGAACAGGAGAGGCGAGAGGACCAACCCCTGCGGCACCCCACATATGAGGGGCCTCGGGGTCGACCTCTGTCCCCCTGTCAACACAGACTGCGACCGGTCAGAGAGAAAGGAGGAGAACCACCGCAACACAGTGCCTCCCACCCCTAACTCTTCCAACCGGTGCAGCATGATACCATGGTCGATGGTATCAAAAGCCGCTGAGAGATCTAACAGGACCAGAACAGAGGAGCACTCCCTGTCCCGAGCCCTCCAGAGATCATCAACCAACGTGACCAATGCCGTTTCCATGCTGTACCTGGGCCTGAAGCCCGACTGGAACGGATCCAGATACGTCGTTTCATCCAGGTGCTGGATGAGTTGATTTTCTGGAATAATTCATATTTAACAATAGTGGAAAAAAATGGGGGTTTTTTATGTTTGGCTCAAAAAGGGAGCAATATTTTATATCTGATTATTAATAATAATGCTTTGAAGACTTTTGAGGAGGGTAGAAAGAATACCATTGCCTAAAACCTAGCTTAATGTTTTTAATTGATCTTTTCCCAACTTGGACCTAATGTTTTGACAATTTTGGTAAACCTTACAATTCTAAATATAATTGAAGAAGTATTTGGGAAGCTAAACCAACAATCTCAATTGACTATTGAAGAATCTTACTAAGATAATTTTTGACAATTTATAAGAAATATGGAATAAAGAACTGGAATCAGGTAACTTATAAATTCTGGTAATAAAATAATAAAATAAAATTTTAACAAGTCAGTCTTGGGTTTTAAAGAATATTAAATAAGTTTTTCATGGTCTTAAGATGAGACTAATTCACCAAAAAGAGGTTATATACAAAAAAGAGGAAAAATACAAAAAGTATTTACCAGCTTTTTTCCCCCTCTTCATTCTGAGTAGTATGAGTTTTTGTTGTCTCTTCTAAGTTTATATTTTTAGTAGTTTTTTTGGTACTTCAGTATTTTATATATTTTGTTTTGTTGTGAATACATGCAATAAAATCAATCTACACAGAATAATGAAACATCTATACCAGATACAATTTCAGGATCTTTCTATTTAATCAGAGGCATCTTGATTTGTAGATGTGGTTTATATCCCAACCTGCTCTAAATGCAAACAGGTATATATGATGAAAGTAGCTACCAGTTTCTGACCTTTTAATATAAATGCATATTAAAGTGAGAGCATGGATGAGACATTTCATGTGTATAACTAATACTTTTAGTCATGGGAACAAAATACTTGCAGATGACTCTATCTAACAGATTAGTTATGTCCATATATGCATTACCATACCTTAATCAGAAAATGAATCTTATGGCCTGAATCTGTAATGAGCTGATAGTGTTTGTTCAGTCGCTCATGCTGATTATCCAAGTATAGCAGAGATTCTTTTTTCCCATCTTTTCTTTCAAAAACTGGATAGACCCAAGATTTCATAATATTCTGAATTTCCTCGATGTTGTCTTTGGTTTTCTGGATCTTTTGCTCAAGATTTCGAACACTGTTAACCATGTGTGAAATGCGATCCCAAAGGCCTGCCAATAAAAGCAACAATGGAGAACATTTTAAGAAGCTAACAATGACAAGTCATCCAATCTATAAAACTGAGGGAGGAAATCATTTCTTGCTGTGCTCTTACTGAAAGGCCAGATGGCGTTCCCTTCAGTAACAAATGAATTGCGAGAAAATGCTACTGAACATGAGCTGTTTTCCTCTACATAAATATAGCCTTTGCATGACTACAGTATAATTTTGCCAGCGCAAAAATAATCTAATACAGAAGGCCAAAAACACAATTCTCATTATTACTCAACCTTCAACATTTAATATCAACTACCATTACTATTTTTTTAATTTTTGGAAGAGAATCTCACCCATCTATTCCATTCCAACCACTCAGAAATGAATCAGCATCAGCATGACTTCCCATCCTCCAAATATTTCTTCATTTATTTCTGCTCTTTCTATGCTCTTGGGTTCTTTTCAAATGCCAAAGAGTCATGTTCCCTGACTATTAAAAGTGGAAAATAAACCCTCCAATATTCAAGCTAAGTTAACCCTTTATACTGAGTTGAAATGGACATAGCATTATAACAGGAGTATAAAACTCAAGGTCTGTGGGACGGATTCAGCCCACTGGGTGCTTAGATCTGGTCCGCAGGACCACCCTGGAAATAGCGAAGGACTGGCCTGCAGTTCCTCTGCCAGAGAAAATGGAGCTTGGGAGGGCCACATGTGGCTCCCCCAGGCTCCGTTTTTGGCCTGCGATGGCCTCCTGAAGCCTTCTCCCAGTGAAAACGGAGGCCGTTGCGGCCAAAAATGGAGCCGGGGGAGCCGCGTGCAGTGCTCCTGAGCTCTATTTTTGCTGGCAGAGGGCTGCAGAAGGATACCTCCAGCCCCACCCAGACCACCACAGGTGCCCCCGACACAAGTGACATCAAGGTGGTGACGCTCACCCTGACCACGCCCACTCTGGCCGTGCCCACCCAGCCCCCCAAGGTCAAACACAACCCTGATGCAGCCCTCAATGAAATCAAGTTTGACGCCCCTGCACGATAGACACCAGATGACTGCAGTGCACAGAGGACACCAGGAAAAAGAAGAACACGGGTATTTTTTTCACCCAATTTGGTAACGTCCACATTCATCTGCAGAGGAGAAAAGGTGAGCAAGGAGAGCTTTCTGAAGAAGATCCAGCTTGGCTGAAAGATCAGAACTCGCTTTATTCCTACCGCATGCAACTCTACAAGCGAAGCTTACCTTTTGTTTTCCAATTTAATGTTTCTTCTGCTTCTTTCAGCTGAATATCAATTTCATGCAGCTGACTCTCTATGAGTGGATATTCCACCTCCAGGACAGTGCACAATGATTTGTTGTACCATGTAACCATTAAATCCAAGTTGGCCACTAATTGCCTGAAGGATTCCCTAGAAGAATATAATTCTGCTGCTGTTTCTGGGATCTTCCCAATCTGATCTTCTCCAAGGTAGCTCACTTCTCTTAGAACGGACACCAGCTAGAAAATCACAAAGTAAAATCAAAGTTTTGAAACATTTTCATTGGTATCCTTTTTTTTTTCCCTATAAAAAAAAGTTGTATTTCTTCTCCTCTCTATCTGTATATCTATTTAGAGATTCAATTATAGAACTTCCTGAATACCCAAATAGGAATACAGGGAGAAAGTTTCCTTCTCAACTCAAAAATATTATTTAGGATTGTCATCCCACCATTATGGGATATTTCTAAAATTCAACCACAAGTGTTTCTACATACAGCAATTCCAGTTTTAATCTCACAAATGTTTATATAAATTACTAGGAAATAGGGAGAGCATTGTTTTTACAGTCAAATTCATAAAGGTTTAACATTAACCCTATGGTGGTTAACAGAAACTCCACTGAAAAAACAACATGCTTCTGAATATCAACTGGGCATAATTGATGGGTTTAAACAAAGTCGTCTTCTTTCTCTTTCTGCTTGGAGATTCTTACATGCATATGACTGATCTGTGACCACAGACAGAAAATTATGCTGAGCTTTTGTTTTAATTCAGCATATTTTTTTGTTGGATAAAATGTTTAATTTGGGATATGTGAACTACAGTACATTCGAGCTCCACTGAATGGCACGGTGCAAATCATCAGGTCTCAAGATGCTGCTATTCTATCGGATATATTTTTTTTTAGCTATGTAATTCTCTATCTCCTTGAGCAGTAGCAGAGATTGAGCCATTCTTGGCTCCAAGCATTAGAACACTCCTCACTTTGCAAAACTTCACCTGCTTCTGCCAAAAAGAAGAGGGAGAAGTCTTCCGGAAGATCAATATTCTTTCATCTTACCTGAGGGTCAAAATTGACAGTAATCAGTTTACTCTCTGGATCTCGTTGGATAAGTGGTTGAGTGAGATTATACTGAGCTTTCACAGAGACAGTCTGGAACCATTCTTCATACAGCTTCTCTTGATATCTGCCAGAAGACCAAGCAATCATATCAATACTGTTTATACACTGTCAACAGTGTTAATGGAAGAGATTTCCTGGCTATGTTGCAAGCAAAACTGAAGTGAAAAATCGTAGGTGGAAGTTCTTGTTCTTCTGTCCCTATTATCTAGAAAACTACTTGGCTCCTTCCTACAAAGTCATTTCTCCACATAACCACCGCTCCTAGAAGATTCCAAGGTTGCTGTTCAATCAACTTTTAGCTATTTTTCACTGACACCATATAAACACGATCGAATTTGCAAACTGAATCACAAGAAATCTGGCTCAAAAATAGTAACTCTGAGAGGCACTTTGGAGTCCTAGTGGATGATCACTTAAAACATGAGCCAACAGTGTAGCCACCACCAAAAAAGCTAATACAATCCTTGGTTGTATAGGCATAGAATCAAAACCACATGGAGTATTAGTACCACTTTACAAAGCCTTAGTAAGGCCATACTTGAAAAACTGCATCTAGTTTTGGTAAACACAGAACAAAAAAATGTTGAAACTTTAGAAAAAGTGCAGAGTAAATCAATTAAGATGATTAAAGGCCTAGAGACTAAAACATATGAAGAATGGTTGCAAGAATTGGGTTTGGCTAGTTTAGAGAAAAGAAGCAGTTGAAGTGACATGACAGCAGTATTCTAGTATTTGAGGGGCTGCCACAAAGAGGAGGGGGACAACTTATCTTCCAAAGCACCAGAGGGCAGGACAAGAAACAATGGATGGAAAAGAGAGATGCAACCTGGAATTAAGGAGAAATTTCCTAACAGTGCGGATAATTAACCAGTGGAACAGCTTGCCTTCAGAAGTTGTGGGTGCTTCATCACTGCAGGTTTTTAAGAAAAGACTGGATGGCCACTTGTCTGAAATGGTATAGGGTTTCCTGCTTGAGCAGCGGATGAACTAGAAGACTTCCAAGGTCCCTTCCAGTTCTATTCTAGTCTACATAGCAATAGCACTTAGACTTATATACCGCTTCACAGTGCTTTACAGCCCTCTCTAAGTGGTTTACAGTGTCAGCATATTGCCCCCAACAGTCTGGGTTTTCATTTTACCAACCTCGGAAGGATGGAATGCTGAGTCAACCTTGATCCTATGAGAATCGAACTGCCGAACTGCTGGCAGCCAGCAGTCAACAGAAGTAGCCTGCAATACTGCATTCTAACCACTGCGCCACCACAGCTCATTGCTCATTGCTATTGCTATTGCTATTTATTAATAAAGGAGAATATTTGTGGCTCGGGGTTGAAATGAGGGGTCCTTTGTGATCTCCGAGTGTGTTTTCTTGCAGACGTTTCATTACCCAAATTAGGCAGCAACATCAGTGCTTTTATTATTCTTCCCAAAGGACCCCATTACCATGTTGATATCACATTGTATACAAAACATTTCTAAAACACTGAATTTAGTTAATTAAGCAACTAAAAAAAAATATTTGGATAAAATTAACCCCCAAACTCCTATTAGCTACATATTGCACCAAACCAATACAAATAATTTAGCAAAGGCAAATTTATTCTTACAATATGCTCTAATGAAACACATTTACCTTTCTAATAACTGGATCAAATCTTCATACTTTTGCACCATTTTTTTGCCTTCCACAGAATCCAAGGAACTATAAATAAAATGCATCAAACATTATGACTTGATAATTTGACTGAAATTATGTGCTGGTCAATATTTTAAATAACTTTGTAGCAGGGGTGAAATGCTACCAGTTTGGACCGGTTCAGCCAAACCAGAAGCCGCCACGGCACGTGATTCGGAGAACTGGTAGCGGCAGCAGTACAAGGTTCCGCCCACCCGCCCAGACATTGTTACTTCCTGTTTTTAACCAGGAAGTAACCTCTTTTTGACCCTTTGTGCATGTAGATAATGTTTACATGTAGATCAGAGGTGGGTTTCAGCAGGTTCTGACCAGTTCTGGACAACTGGTAGCAGAAATTTTGAGTAGTTCGGAGAACCAGTAGTAAAAATTCTGACTGGCCCTGCCCCCATCTATTCTTTGCCTCCCAAGTCCCAGCTGATTGGGAGGAAATTGGGATTTTATAGTATCCTTCCCCGGAGTGGGGTGGGAATGGAGATTTTACAGTATCCTTCCCCTGCCACACCCACCAAGCCATGCCCACCAAGCCATGCCACGCCCACCAAGCCACACCCACAGAACCAGTAGTAAAAATTTTTGAAACCCACCACTGATGTAGATGTGATACATTGGGTATAGGTAAAGCTAAAAGTTCCCCTCGCACATATGTGCTAGTCATTCCCGACTCTAGGAGGCAGTGCTCATCTCTGTTTCTAAGCTGAAGAGCCAGCGCTGTCTGACGACAATTCCATGGTCATGTGGCCGACATGACTAAACGCCGAAGTCACACGGAGCGCTGTTACCCTCCCCCTGAAGTGGTCCCTATTTTTCTACTTGCATTTTTACGTGCTTTCGAACTGCTAGGTTGGCAGAAGCTGAGGCAAGTAACGGGAGTTCACCCCGTTACGTGGCGCTAGGGATTCGAACCGCTGAACTGCTGACCTTTCTAATCGACAAGCTCAGAGTCTTAGCCACTGAGCCACCGCTTTTATATATACACACTATATATGTATATGTGTATGTGTATGTGTATATACATATATATATATATATATATATATACACACACACACACACACACACACACACACACACACACACTCAAACACACACACCTTTCCTATGAAGTATTTTTCTGCTCGAGAGCTGAGTTATATATGATATTAATCATGGCTTGCTCTTCAAAAGAATTTGTTTCTTTTTCAAACTGTTCACATATGTCCAACCATATTAATGATTACATCACAGTTCTTTAGCCTACATAGATCTACATAATAGTCTTCAGTTGTCCTATCTTTGCTTTCTGGTAATAAAGAATATGAACCAATCTGAAATAACTCTATCCATATATTTATCCATTTCATAAAAATTGACTCCCGATTATATAACAGTGATATGTATATGTATATATGTAATAGTTATCATTGAACAATGTTGAATTTTATCATTAAGATTCAAATCTATACATAATTACACTTCAAACCTGTATATATTTTTTTTCTTATATCTTTTTTCAAAAGATATGACAAAAATAGAAAAATGTTCAATACTCTAATATAGAGGTAGAATCTTCATCAGCTATTTGATTTTCTCAACAATCCACCAGCCACAAATGCCTGACAAAATCCTGTGAGGTCTCACTAGGATTACATAAATCAGACTAGAACAAGGGAGAGAAGCCATAAAGAATTCTTTCCAGCCATTCCATTCTGGATCACATAACCATAGGAGACTCCAGCACATTTGTAATAATGTTTGCTGTCGTTGGCTTCTCTAGTTATACCAACATTGTTCCTGTTCTGTTTTGTTTGGGGGTGGGGGGAGTTAGCCTACTGAAAGATAGACAGATGGACTAAGTCTCAAATCGTTTAGATAATGATTTTCCAAGGTTCCATCAAGTTGGAAAGAATAAAAAGTCTAAGACTAAAGTCAAAAGCCCCTTTTCAAACTTATTTTGTAATAACAGGTAATGTCATTTTTTTTTTCAGTTTTAACATTCATGCAGAACACAGTTAGGGAAAGTCTGATAAAATAAATATTTTTCTTTGAAGAAAAGATACTCACCAATAACTGAGGTGTCTGAAATTACTAAATGGGATTTTGATCCTGTGCTTTAGTTCCTGAGCCCACTGAACCCCTCCAGCCACCAAAGGCATATTCTTATGAACTGGTAAATATCCTGAGAAACAAAATTCAGCCTGAAACTCAAAACACACCAACATTCTAAGTAGGCTTAATATTAATAATGTAGTTTGCTAAAATATCAAAAAGAATCCTAACTTCCAACAAAAATCTCAGTCAGGGAAAATGCTGTCCCTGGTTAAATTGGTGACACAG
Source organism: Pantherophis guttatus (assembly GCF_059756535.1). NCBI lineage: Eukaryota > Metazoa > Chordata > Lepidosauria > Squamata > Colubridae > Pantherophis > Pantherophis guttatus. Next base: position 171,874,038 of record NC_142064.1, read on the forward strand.
ACACATTCCCTGACACCATTCAACTCTTTGCAAGGATCAGTTTTCCAAAAATCATTAATTGTCAACTGAAGTCATTAAAAAAATGGAGAAATAGTATGAATGGTTAGAGGAGAGGTATAAAGGGCAAAGAAAGAGTAAATGAGGAAGATATAGGAGTTGAAATGTAGTAAGAAATAAGTGGAAATGGAACGGACATAGAATGTATGATTCAAATTGAGTACATTGTTATCTTTATATATAAATCAATATTAGAATCATATGTATAAATGGTAAATTGAAATAAGAGAGAAAAATGGATATATAAGAAATGATATAACTGATGTGAAAATGTTGAAAAGAAGAAAATTGTAAAAATTTCTTTTTTTGTTTAAAAAAAAAACCTGTTTAATAAAAATTATACATAAAAAAACCCCTGATATTATAACACCTGAAAAGGTCTTTTTCCCACCAAAGTGAATTCCAATTGAGCACACTGATATTCAACTCTATACTTCTTTAGCAATCTACAATTTAAAAACAACCAGGAGCCCTTACTCCTAAAACAAAATACAACTGGGAATGATTTGAATAACCCAATATTGGGATAACACATAGTATATTGTTATTTTTATACCTTCTTCACATTGTGTAGCTGTTTGTTACATCTTTAATCTAAAAAAGAAAATTACCTATAATGACAATTAGGTAAGATAATTGATCCTTAGGGCAATTTTAAAAAATGAAACCGCTTAGTATTAAGACTTTTTAAACATGTACCTATGTCTGTCTCCTCCTCAATACGTTTCAGGTAGATCAATTTAGCATCATCAAGATCTTTGTCGAACATTGTGATGAGAAAATTAAATTTATCATAGGCTTCTGCTGCTATCATTGGTCGATCCAGGAGGCTTCCAAAAATGTCTATCAGCTGTCACACAGGAAAAAAAGGAAAGAAACTGAACATACCCAATAATCATCATTTACAAACAAGAATCCTTGTCATTGCTCACGTATTTTCCTTAATGAACTAACTGTCAAAATGCATACAATTGTAATTATTTCAATGCTGTAGCTAACATTAAATCGATAATAATGTATGCATCTATTGAAATATAAAAATCTATAAACCAATACCTCGATATAATGAGTGTTTGTTGTTATTTTAAAATAACTAGGACACATTTCCTATGTTCTGCAGTAGCTCAGTGTAACAAATTGCAAACCTTGAATGCATGCTCCACACTAGCTGCATCATCAAAGGCTTGGCCAAAGAGAGTCCCCAACCGCCAATCAATATCTTCCATTTTGCTCTTAAAGTCACACACATCATTCTCAAACTCCTAAAGGAACCAAATAAATATTTTTTATGGTTAAAAGCCATTTCTGATTGAGCCAGCTTTTCAACACCAGATACTTTTTATTTTATGTTTGATCCCCGAAGTCCTCTTTAGCAAAGGTACAGAGCTTCTATTCTTCTAGAGTCCAAAATCACCCACCGTATTAGCCACATCCAGACAGTCATACGTCCGGTCGGAAAATACTTTATACATTTCCTGGAATTCTTCATGCATACTCAGGACTTGCTGACTCAGAGATTTGCCTTTTATGCCACTAAATTCCAACTTCTCCAGTTTCTCTATGTCCAGAACTGTCACCAGAAGATCCTACAGAAATCAACAATTCACAGTTTATATCCTTGATATTTAGGCTGGCTTTTGGACTTTAACAATATTACATACTGATTATCCAGCCAAAAGCAAAACAAAACATTTGAAAACCCCCCAAAAATTTTCAGATAATTTATTTCTCAACCCTAATGTATCACATAGTTTTCGGAGCAAGATAATTTGTATTTATCAACTTATAGACAGACTGATAGAGAGAGGAAGACAGCATAAGTCATAGGGGCTATTGCTGTCAGTGCTGATACACAACCATATTGATCAAGGATATTTAAAAAACTTATTTCTACTGCATCTTATTCTAAGGCTGTTCAAAAGGAACATCTTCTGTAACCATGAGCCATTTCATACATCAAAACAAAAATATATGGAACAGAAATCCACTAATGTGTTGCCTTTCTCTTTAATGGCTCTCTGCACTTTCTATAGGATCCTGTCTCTGCTGGAAACAAATACAATATAAACATTAAAAATATAATAAATAAATAAATGACACAAATATTTTACAAGTACACTAGAACACTGCTAACAAGATCAAACTTTCTCAGAATAAAACAGAAAGGTCCAACTCTAAATATGGATTTTTATACGTGTTTTATTGTTTGTTTCCTCTGCCTCTAATAGCTTGATATGATAGTAGATATGTTATTTCACTTTATTGGGCAGATTTTGTCAAGAGGTAGGAATTCATTATAAAAACTTCCTACAGGTGCATTGTATTGGGACTCAAAACGTAAGTACTAAATATAAAGTACTACATAAACATAAATATTACAGACTAAACCTAAGTAGCACTAGCAATGTTGACTCTGCAGGCTAAAATCTATGCATTAAATGTATTTATTGTATTATGCTTGCAAAGGGTATTTGCACATAATGGAGCTTTTAATATGTTGATCTAAAAGGCACCAGTTGGGGAAAATATTGTTCTCTTTAAAACCCCACAGTGTTCTTTCTACTTCATCATCTAGAATTTTGAATACCAATCAAGAAACTTTGTTCCTTTCAATCTGAATCAGAAAAGATAATAGATCTGTAATGGACTAGATAAGGGCCAATAACTCTAAACTTCAAACAAGTAACCGCTACTTGTAAGAAGGGTAGGTGGGTTAAAAAGTAGTATACAACCAATTAAAAACAGACTTACATTCTAATAAGAATATGGTGGAGACCTTATCTTAAGCAGAAGCCCTTATTGGACAAGTATTGTGATATAATTTGCTGTTGTTGTTTTTTTAATGTTATATTCGATTCTGCATACAAAGCTAAATAATCTAATGCCTATCAACACTGAAATTAAATCATCATTAAAACTGATACCATACCTTCTTTTTTGTATTTTTAATCGTCTATTAGTATTTAAACATTAGAGTACTAAGAATTTTTAGCCAATACTGTACAAATGCCATAGTATCAGAAAAACATAAAGTATGTTTTACAACAGGGGTGTCAAATTCGATTTCATTCAGGGCCGCATCAGGGTTGTGTTTGACCTTGGGGGCCAGAGTGGGCGTGGCCACGGTGAGCATGGCCAGCTCACCATCACTTATGTCTGGGTTGCCTGTGGTGGTCCATGCGCTCTGCCAGAGAAAACGGGCTCCAGAGCTCCATTTTTGGCTGCAACGGCCTCCTGCAACCATCTGCCAGCAAAAACAGATCTCAGGAGCTCCCGAGCTCTGTTTTCACTGGCAGAGGCACCATGAGTCAGTCCTTCGCTGTTTCAAAGGCAGCCCCGCAGGCCAGATCTAAGCACCCCATGAGCCGGATCTGGTCCCCGGGCCTTGAGTTTGACACCCCTGTTTTACAACAGTATTATAAGAATATTATTTTTTAAAAAATAATTATGCTTGCATTTCCCTTATAGAATCATGCTACCATTGCCACATTTTTTTATCATCCGGACTATCAAATGCAACACCTCTCGGGCCAAAATTGCTCAGCCAATTACTTATAACTTTTTAACACCCAAAGCAGATTAGCACACTGTTTTGTAAATGGGCGCTGCATTGAAACATGTACTATCACCAAACATAAATTCTTCTGTTATTTTGTATCCATTTTACTATATCAGCAGGTACACCAACACAATAGTTTACTGCCTAGCAATAAAAATTAGTAAATTATTATTAGAAAATATTATCATAATTTTTTAAAGAAATAGATGATTCTTGTGTTCTTTGCAAGGATAATTAAGAGATATACAAAATGCTGCAACTTCCAATGAATGTTATTGTGTATTTTTGTCTGGAGTTAGTACTTTAAGAAAAGAGACCAAAATATTCTAGATGAGGTTTTTTTTTCAGAAATGGGGCTGGCACCTATAGTTTGTGTTATAATTAGAGATGACCTTGATGGAGGTATGCAAGCTCTGTTACCAAGGCAACAAGGAGTAAACCATGTTTGAAGACTGTCCAGATAACTTTTGGAAGTCCCTCCCCTTCTCCTTCCTATAACCAGTGAATCAAGGAGGAATGGTGAAAATGACTCACACCCACTCAAAAACACCTCATACTATGTTAGCATCTCCTTGCCTCCAATGCATATTTTTTCTGGGGTTGTTCAACTACTATATGACGCCAGGAAAAGATGTAACTTGTTTTAAGGATCCCCCAGTCTATCAAAACTTATGGTATTTTGATGAATTCAAAAAGAACCCAATGGACAGTTGACCAGTGAAAGGAGAAGCAGCAACAGCATGAGAAAGCCAGAAACAAGCCAGCAATCTTTTTGTGCTTCACCATGGAGCTGACTTCTATTAGTCCAACTCCTTTTGAACACAGAATTAGTTTTCAGAAGAGGGTTAAATGCATATTCAAAAAGTATCTAAGCAACAAGTCATCAGTGCAAGAGAGGGCTTGCAGAGTGAAACATTGGAGAATCAATGTACTCTCACCTCCTTCACCATGTAAACTTTCTCAATCAAGTTGTAGTTGGGCTTATCCTTCTTTTAAAGCCATGTTTCTAAATCAGATTTCAGCTTGGAGACATGATAACTATAAGGGGGAATTCTGGTTTGAACTTCCCTGCTGCTCAAACCAGAATAGTTCTGAAGGTCATACCCAAAGACCTAATGGGAGGGAGCATCACTGAGCCAGTCTAAATGATCAACAGACAGTCAGGGGTCACGATTGTTCCATAGTCAGATGCAATTGTGGAAAGGCTCTAAATCCACAGTTTAAGACATTAAAGCAAAGGATCAAGAAAAATATGGGAAATTGGTTGCAGGAAACAAAATACATTGCTTCTGTACAGATAATTCATTGTTCTATTTTTCATAGCAAAGTACTTACATGTACTACGTGAAGCCTCTCTAGGAAATTATTCAGTTGTGCAAAAACCATTACAGGAGGAAAATCCCATTGCTTTACTTCTTGTCCTGGCTGAAAATAATCGTTAAGATTTTCTCTTCTTTCTTCAAAAATTTGTTTAAAATAGTCAAAAACATTAAAAGCTTTCTGAACTTTATTCAGACTTTCTTCTGTTTCTCCTTTAAGTAGATCTTCTGGACTGAGGAAATTCTTGGCCTGGTTTGGCAGAACAGAGAAACAAATTAAATATTTGTAAGTTTTACATGGAACAATCGTAGTAAAAGATGTGCTGCTTTGCTTTGACTCTTAAATTGGCCACTCAGTATTGAACTGACATTGATTTGATAATTAGCAAAATGGAAGGTCAGTAGATTTGGACACAGGTGAGTTAGGTGTATAACAACAAATGCATAAGTAAGCTCCTTATCTACCAACGAAAAGGTATTGCATATATGTTCCATTTCCTCCCTTTTAATTGATTTTATGTTTCATAAGAAAAGAAATTAAAACAACAGTGGAGAAAGAGAAGGAGGCTAAAATTTCATGTGAAATTCCAAGAATGAAGGAGACTGAATGCACAATAACAGTTTCCTGCTAGCAGCATCCTATGTTCTTAAACTGTCCTATTTACTGAATAGCCATCAATGTTGTGAACATGAGATGATAAGAATCTCTTTGCAATGCAACTGCAGCAGTGAGAGATGCACCCACCATTGATTTCAGGCAGGGGCTGAATAGGTAGCTGAACTTTAAGCCTTGCAACTCTTTTTGATATGACAGGTGGCAAGAATCAACTATTTCAGATGTGCTGGCAAAATAAGTTTTGCCTGAAACTTATGTTTATCCTGAAAAGATTCTGAAGAACTTCTCGTGTCTCACAGACCCAGTACTTAATATGGGGTTCTCTGAGGCTCACGATTCCTGCTCAAAGAAAGTGGCAGTTGTGGCTAGTAGGGTCTTTGCTCAACTTTGCATTGAGTGCTAGCTGTGCCCTTTCCTGGATAGGGAGGCTTTTCAGTTAAACGCTCATGCCCCGATCATCTCTTGTCTGGACTACTGCAATATGCTTTACATGGAGCTACCCTTTAAAAGTATCCAGAAGCTTCATCTGGTACATAAGATGGCTGCACAAGCAATCTTGGGTGTCCCCAGGACAACATATGTAACACCTCTGGTACATGAGCTGTATTAGGTATTGATTTCATTCTGAGTCCAACTGGTGTTGCTTATGACCTTTAAAGCAGGGGAGAAATCCAGCAGGTTCTGACAGGTTCTGGAGAACCAGTAGTGGAAATTTTGAGTAGTTCGGAGAACCGGCAAATGCCACCTCTGGCTGGCCCCAGAGTGGGGTGGGAATGGAGATTTTGCATTATCCTTCCCCCAGGAATGGGGAGGGAATGGGGATTTTGCAGTATCCTTCCCCTGCCATGCCCACCAAGCCACACCACACCACGTCCACCAAGCCACGCCCACAGAACTGGTAGTAAAAAAAATTGAATTTCACCACTGCTTTAAAGTCCTACATGGCATGAGGCCAGGTTACCTGTGGAACCATCTTTGCCCTATTATATAAGTCCAGCCCACCTGGTCAGGCAGGAAAGGTATGTTGTAGATCCTGTGATTCCAGGAGGAGAGCTTTCTCTGCCATTGTCTCCACCCTCTGAAAGTCCTCCTTCCAGAGATGAGGTACTCCCCCCCTCCCCGCCTTTCGAAAATGTCTAAAAACTTGGCTCTATCATTTTGCTTGAGGCGTAAAGAACAACATGCAGTCATGGGGCTAGTTAGCACCTTGGAGGCCTGGCCCTGCCTTTTTAATTTTTAATTTAATTATTGTACTTTTGTTTGAATTGTCTCCTAATGTAACATCTATATAGAGCTTTTATGTTTTAAGTCTTACTTGTACACTATCCAGAGTGGCCCTGTGAGGGAGATGGATGGTTTCTAAACATGATAAACAAGCAAACAAACAAACAGGAAGGATTAGAACTGCTTCACGTCTTACCTGCTGAACAAGAAGATTGCAGATTTCTTGAAGAAGCACAATTATCCTAGCAGGTGCACAGTAATATTTTGAAGTGCCCCATATTAAGCACACTATATGAAGCATGCAATTTAATAATGGTTTCATCTCATTAAATTCCACATTTTCTATTTCTTCCAGTGGGTGCTGGAGAGGCTTTAGGTGCATATTTATATCCTGGGCTTCAATCAAAGCTGCGATTTTTTAAAACAAAGAACATAGTTTTAAAAGAAGAAATACTTATCTTTTTGTGTTTCTTAGAAGACAATATAAAAATAAAATTCCTTGAAAATAAATCATTTTATATTCAAAGGGATTTATCCCCAAGTATTCATATTGTGGATTAGAGTGCCAACAAATTTATTTTGGCTTTATGTTGCATGAAGTCAGATAATATGAGATACTAAAATTAATGGGATCTCTTCTTAAAATTGTGGAGAAAAAGAAAGGCAAAGAAAATACATCACCCAAAAGTAACAACATATAACTCAATTTGCTGCAGATATGGTAAGTATGTTGTAGGATTCAACAGTTCCTTAAAGAAGATTATTTTTTTAATGGGTGAATGGTATACAGGTAGTCCTCAATTTACAACCACAATTAAGCCTCAAATCTTTGTTGCTAAGCAAGTTAAGTGCATTTTCCCCATTTTACTACCTTGCTTGCCACAGCTGTTAAGTCAATCACTGCAGTTAGTAATACAGTTATTAAGTGAATCTGGCTCCCCCATTGACTTTGCAAAAGGTGATTACATGACCCCTGGACACTGCAACCATCACAAGTACATAGCAGTTGCCAAAAGATGATACCCATTCCTTTTATTATTATTTCATTTACAAATTATATCAATGGGCAAGAATGAAATCAAGCATTTGCTTCCACCCTACCTATCACCATTTTTATTCTACTGAATACTTCTAGATTTAATGTGGGAGACCAGAGTTTCACCTTTAAGCATCCCAGCTGCCTGGATTATAAAAAAAAAACCAGTTTTAAATCAGGCTTACTGATTTAGGGTCAAAGATTAGCCATTAAGAAAGAATACACATAGCAGGGAGCAAATGATGGGAACATAAGCCAGGAAGAGGAAGAATTAGAAGTCAAAGTTCACATGGGTATAAATAGACTATTTAATTGTGTTCTTGGCATTGATATGATAAACATATACACTTATTCAATATTTAGAGTATTACCATTGTTCACCTATTAGAAAGGCAATTACCCAAAACTTAGTTACTTCATTAGTTACGTCTATATAGGCATAGCCAAAGGAAGATGAATTTTCTCCACATTAGACCAGCCAGAACAATTTAACAGCAAAAGGGTTATTAAGCCCTAGTGCCAAACGATATAAAACAGGCAGTGCAATAAAAAATGCAGATTCAGTATTCCTCCGTTATCATGGGCATAATTATGCTTGGGTTAGGATATTGTTAAATCACCCTTCTACTAGTTTAGATGACAAAGTATTAAAACTCACCAGAGAGAAGGCACGCAAAGGATGAATGAATGGTATTTCACTCAGCCCATTCCCAAAGTATTCTCCCAATTTCTAAATCTTAAACATTTAAGTTGCTTCCATAGTCCAAGGTGTTTCTAAGGTCAAATGAGGGCTAATCATTTTGATTTTAACAGCAATTAGAGCAGTGGGCCTCTACTATCTATGAAATACAGAATTGTATTAACCAACCTTTAGCTTTTAATTATTTCCTCCAGGCAAAGAGGATTAAAAAGTAATTTCCAGATACTTAAATACTTTGATGTATTACACAGCAATAATCGTCAATCTTTCAGTGACCAGTTTTTCAATATTTTTTACGTTTGCAATGATTTTACTGCCTACTTACTTATATATTGTTATTGTCATTAATTTTTTAGATTTTAATACTATTACCGGTAATCTTTTTTTAACTTTTAAACTCAAATATAAATGGACCATCAATTTTCATTCAAATAAAATGTATTCATTATTTGTAAAAATATACCCATAAAATTATCTCATTTTATTAACATGTTACTTATTTTTGTTTCATTTGTAATGCAATATTGTCTTAGTGTCTTCTATCTAAGTTTTGGGATTTAATTGATATGGTCAGATAAAGCTTGTTTTTCTATTATATCCAAACAATTTGCTTCTTTTATGGGAAAATGATTGTCTGCATTGAAACCTAATTCAACTAGATAGAAAATTGGGGAAACTATAGTATTAGTATTGATTAAGATTTGCTCTACAATTATGAATATACTGAGGGCATCTTCTCTATTCTGCAATTTTCTGTGTGGTTTAACATTGATTTTACATTCATTATCATGGTATAATCTACCATATCATCCTGACGCAAAGTATCTATACCATACATATTTCTTTGAAAGGATTCATCATCCACACATCAGTATTCAATTTGTTAACTCAATGTATGAAGTCATTATGTTAAATCAGAAAATATAAAGGTTCTTAAAATTTCTCCAAAATTTGTAGAATGCTTTTAGCAAGCTATATTGTGCAAATAGAGCTAATTTCTCAAAAAACCTAGAGATAACATTCTCAAAATCAATACAGATCATTAGCTTACTCGAAATTTCACACAGATCTAATTAAAGTTCCACTGAAAAGTCACACAATTTTCTTTAGAAATCCATTAACCATCCACATGTAACAACAAACAAGCAAACAAACAAACCATTCATTGTTATGTCACTAAACATGTTAAAACAGCTGCTCATTCTTAGAATTGGTCACAATCTTAATTTATTGTGTTCACTGTAATAGTTAATGAATTGTGTAAACTTGGACTTAAACATTGACAAGATGTTATCTGAGAAATATACAATGAATATTACAAAAACTTCTAGAATTTCCTTCTTCAAAAACCACATATCTCCACCATGTCTTCCTGCCATAACTGGAATTCCACCAGATGTACAAGCAATAATATTTGTCAATAAAATACAGACCTTTTTAAAGTGGGTTTTTAATGCAATAAAAATTGATTCTCCTTTTGTACCAGCTATAAGATTTTTTTGCAAATTTTTCTTCTTGTGCATGACATTTTCATCAATATATCATACACAGACAATTAATAAAATGTTGCTGTCCATACTTTGACTGTACTGAGAATGTCTGAGTTTTCAGTAGTTTAGATCTGATCTCAACTTCCTTACCCATTTTATCAATGCACCTTTATACAGCTATATCATTAATTAGTATGGATCTCAGTGAAATAAAGCTCAACATCAAGATAAGATGGTTTCATAGTTTAAGGTGAAAATGTTCGCTGACATAGTAAATTCATAAGAATATTTTTGTTAATAGAGGACTAAATAAATCCATAAGTAGTTACAGATCTATGGGATTCAATGTCCCCAAATGACAGCATGTTCTGACATATACATAAGCAAAAATATATAACAAATTATAGCCTGTTGTACCTAAGTTATTATTTCCTTCATTTTTTTAACATCCACTGGTGGGTGATATTGTTTAGATTGAAGTATTACTTTTATAATGATAATATTTATTTTCCAGTAATGAATGCTGCTGAATAACCTTTGAGTTAAGACTACTTTTGTGTTAAAAGTATTTAATCTGAGTTTCTTCTCTCCACTATATGGGCTAAAAGTCTCCACCTCAAACCCACTTGCATTGTGATGAAGACAGAGGCATCATCATCATCACCATCACCATCATCCTAAAGAACAACTGGACTAGATTTAGTAGCCAGTATAATAAGATAAAATCCACCAATCTAAACTTGTGTTATAGAATTAATAACAATTACAAGAGTAAAAGCAATCATGTTTCGTTCTTTTTTTTAACCTCAATCATTACAGATGTACCCTAGGACTCTTAATTTGCACTTAAGTGTTCTCAGAAGTTTTAGAATCAGAAGTAAGAGTGTTTGCTTTATGAACAACCTCAGGGGTGGGTTCTACTTACCTTTACTACTGGTTTGCAATGGGGCTGTGCGCACACATGAGCGTGCACGCTCTTCTGCCCATGCGCAGAAGCATTCTGATGATGTCGGGGTCGGTGGGCGGAGCCTCCCTCCGGTTTTACTACCAGTTCTATAGAACCAGTCCGAACCGGGGGCAACCCACCACTGAACACCTGCTTTATTCAATTCTGGGAATTAACTCAAATGCAGTTTTATCTTTAAACTCATAAAAGTGAGATGATGTTCCTCTTGGTAGTAAGTGATTTTTTTCCACTGATTTTCCATTAATTACATTTAACTGTATACAACAAGCTTCTGTATTCATTTTTTTTTTCAAAAGTTAGTTATATTTTAGCCACACAAATTTGTCTCTGATATGTTTGGTGATTGACTATACTCTCTATTTTTGTTACAACTAGCGGTCAAAACAGTAAATAAATTGATTGATTGCACCCAATGGTTTTGTCAACATACAGTATACCCATACAATAATTTTGTGATGAAATGCATGACTTTTCAGAAAATTCCAAATGTGCCTTTGTCCAAAAAGTTATGATCTTCATTCATTGAGATTTAATACCATGCATCACTATCTCTAGAAATCATGAAACAAGACTCTTGTGATAGTGTTTTATACAAGAAAAGAAGTAAATCTTATAATTTTCGTAGAGGTTGACTTTTATGTATAGAGTACTGATCCAGTAATTACAATAATAATATTTATTTAATCACAATAATCCAAAATTTCACAGCCTTACCTGCTTCAACATCACTGAAGATGGATTTGAATGCTGGGAAGTAAGTGCTTTGCACCTTATCTAATAGCTCTAACATAGTCAAAATTCTTCTGGCTTTTAGTTGGCTATAAATACACTGTAAATCCTCGTATCTGTAACATATAATGAAGAAGATATGAGCAAACAGGCTTATAATCTTCCTAGGACAAATGAATTTAACAGAGAAAGTTTATTTTTTGTCTCAGCCAGAAAGTAAGAAACTGTACAACTAAGTTTTTCTTTTGTAAATGGATGCTTCTACTTCTCAGCTATTTCCTCCAGATCAGTTAGAAGCTACCGCAAATGACCTGGTCCTGCAAGTGGCAACTGCAAAGCCCTAGCTCTTCCTATTCCATTTAGGTTTCATTATAGAATGAGTTTAACAATATATAGTACCTATTTTTCCAAAAATCCAACTCCACCTTTGGATGGGGATCTTTGCCTTGCAAAAGCAGTTCTGAAGACTGTCTCTTAAGAACGTTCTGGATCTGGTGGGTCCATTCAATAACAGAGGACTCAATTGCATGAATAATGGACTTATCTACCAGTTCAGTACTGCAAAAAACAAAAGTATCAACAGATCAGTTTTATTTCTCTTTTGAAAGTGGTTCTCTAGAAACGAAATACGGTATAAAGCAAAAAGATAAATTCTCCCTTTCAATTAAATAATAGGAAATTTGTCACAAAACAAAATTTATTATTACTGGCTCACGTTCTTTGTACAACATGTTTACATTTCTGTGCTTCTGTTCCTACTCATTCAACAATTTATATCTTAAAGCCAAACATGAAAAGCTCTCCATTCATGCAGTTTCTTGAAAATGACCACTTAAGTCAATAATTAAAGCATTGCAACTTACTTTTTCTCATTGTCAGAGTTAATGTATCTCTCGCTCTCAGGCTCAATAGGAAGAGATAGTAATGTTTTTCCTCTAATTTGGCCAACCATCACAAAAACACTCCTTTTCAGAGAGCAGACATGATTAATGATATCTTGGGATACTACATTGGGCCAACTGTTATGGTTTCTCTGGTTCACCAAGAGAGGCATCATTACCTGGAAGCATTGAAATACAGCCGGTTATGAAAGTGATATAGGAGAAGCAACAGAAAATATTGTATCAAATCTTCTGGTTTCCTGATTTTTTTTACATCTAGTGAAAGAACCAAATAATCATTTTATAGTCTTGAGTTGAGAGCTTTCTGCACTAAAACTTCTGGGTTTCCAGTCAGAACAGACATATTGGAAATAGCTGCAAGCAAATAATCTCCAGGAAACATTGCATTAAACGTCATTCAGCTTTTAACCCGAAGAAACTAGATATTCCTTTTTGACCACCTTGGATGAAAAATGTGGAAATTCAAACCAAATATGTCTGGGAGGTCCTCAAGAGATCAAGAGAATTTGAGTTTGCCTTCATTCTGCAGTAAAAATGTCCATTTAAAAGACTCTACATTTGAAAAAATTTCCCTGCACTCTTTTTTTGCTTATATTTTGGTTACTTTCAAAGTACAGAGTCTGGGCCTACTGCCAACTCTATTGTTTATTTTTAATACAGGGTATATTTTTTAAAACTAGTAATGTTTGAAACTGTCTTGTAATTTTTAGTATAAAAAGAGAAATGAAATCACAGAGACATCCCTTTTGACAAGTCTTCAAGTTGTTTGATTATTATTTTTTTAATTATGTATACTTTTTAGGGGATTTTTTAAAAATTCTTTGCTTGTTCATTTATTTTTTATGCACATAATTATCTTCTTTTTTCTTTTAAATATAGATTCCACACATATACCTATAGAGTGGTATTTGAATGTTAAAATCAATCTTTATGAAACCTTTACAACTATGAGCAATGCTAGAAAATATGTTAAATATTTAAATATAGAAAACATTATTATTAGTTATTTCTCAAATGGTATATGCCATAAATTCAGTTAGTATTGGTATTAATAAGTGGACCAAAATAAAATGGACTAAGTTAGTCTTAATGTAAAAGGGTTGTGTGAATCAAAAAAACAAAATATAAACTTAGTTTACTTATAATCATTAAGGGCAGATTTTGCTTAGCTATAGAAAACTGATTTAATGGAAGAGAATTTATTAACGATGGATTGGATGGGACAGTTTATCTCACAGACACTTCAACTAAAGCTAAAAGTGTGGCCTTTTTAATTTGTAAAGGATTTCCAATTGATGTACAAACTAATGTAAATGAGCATTATTTAATTTTATTTGCTAAAATAGCAGATACTGAGAAAAATGGCTAATATTTATGAACCAAATTTAGATTTTCCTGTTACGTTTTATGAATGTTTTCAGCATTTGAATATATGTATTTATAATAAAATGATAATAGGAAAAGATTTCAGTGAAATATTTGATCATGAGTTTTGATAGAATTACATTGGCAAAAAACCATTAGTGAGAAAAACAATTAAGATTTATACAGGATAACTTAATTTATGAAACCCCTGGCATTTGATGTATCCAACCAAAAGAAAATACACATTCTATATAAGTATGCATGAGAATTTTTTTAGGCTTGCTCATGTTTAATATTATAAATCTTGTACTACCAAATTCAAGAGTGTAATATTGATCTTTGTTATATATCTGATCATAATGCAATTACTTTGAATTGTGTGCTTCAGAAACTGGTTAAGGTATTAAGAAATTGGAATTTTAATGTTGCCTTATTGAATGATGAAGAATTTGTACAACAAATGCAGATAAAGAACTTAAAATATTTTGATTTGAATTCAGAAACATGCATTTTAATGGGAAGCATATAAGGCATATATTCAATGTAAAATTATTGCTTATGCATCATAAAAAAATAAGATTAAAAATAAAAGGGAAAATAATTTGAAAAATTAATTGAAATATATTATGGGCACAGATGGTTAGAGCCCCATCTACAGTTTGTAAAAAGAAACGCAGAAAAAGAAATATGAACTAACTGCACTGATACTACAGCCAACAGAATTTTATGACCAAGATCCTGGGAAAATGGTGAAACATCTGGTAAGATCTAGCCCTGTGATGTCGAACCTATGGCACACGTGCCACAGGTGGCACATGTAGCCATATCAGTGGGCACCCGAGCTCAGGCCCGGTGCGCATCCATGTGCCAGCCAGCTGATTTTCGGGCCTTCTGGGCCTACCAGAAGTAGGGAAACAGGCTGTTTCCTGTCACCGGAGGGCCCTGGGTGGGGGGGGAAGGCCCATTTTTCTCTCTCCCCAGACTCCATGGCCTTTCTAATGGTCTAAGGAGAGCAAAAAACGGGCCTTCCGGTCCCACTAGAAGTTGGCAAACGGGCCGTTTTCGGCCTCCGGAGGGCCTTTGGAGGGGTGGGCAAGGCCGTTTTCGCCCTCCCCAGGTTCCTAGAAAGTCTCTGGAGTCTGAGGAGAGCAAACAGCGGGCCTTCCGGTCCCACCAGGCCATCACGAGGGGGCGTGGCACATAGAATTATGGGTGTGGGCACGCTCACGTGCACCACCACCACCCGCGCTCCCCCCGCTCCTGGCACGCAATGGCAAAAAGGTTAGCCATCACTGATCTAGCTTAATCATTTTAAACAAAAGAAGAACAGCACAATGATTCCATTATCATAGGTGAACGAGATAAAATATATAAATGTTCAGTGCTACGAATTGTCAATTTTTTAACATTTCATTCAGAATTATACTTTATTTATTTATTTATTTATTTATTTATTTATTTATTTATTTATTTATTATCAAATTTATAGACCGCCCTTCTCCCGAAGGACTCAGGGCGGTGTACAGCCAAAGTAAAAAACATAGATACAAACATTAAAAACAATTTAAAAAGATATATATAAATTTGGCCCCAAAGTTAAAAAAACAATAACAAACATATTAAAAACATTTAAAAAGCATTAAGCCAACCCGGCTTGCTGAAAAAGGAAGGTCTTCAGGGCACGGCGGAAGGCACCGAGGTCTTGAATTCTTCATATCTCTGTGGGCAGTTGATTCCAGAGAGCAGGTGCCCCCACAGAGAAGGCCCTCCCCCTGGGGGCCACCAGTCTACATTGCTTGGCCGATGGCACCCTGAGGAGGCCCTCTCTGTGGGAGCGCACCGGTCGGTGGGAGGTCGTTGGTGGCAGCAGACGGTCTCGAAGGTATCCAGGTCCTATGCCATGGAGCGCTTTAAAGGTGATAACCAACACCTTGAAGCGCACCCGGAAGACCACTGGGAGCCAGTGCAGCTCACGCAGGAGAGGTGTTATGTGGGAGCGCCATGCAGCTCCCGTCACTACCCGCGCGGCCACATTCTGGACCAGCTGAAGTCTCCCCTTGCTCTTCAAGGGGAGCCCCATATAGAGAGCGTTGCCGTAGTCCAGGCGAGAGGTGACGAGGGCATGAGTGACTGTGCACAAGGAATCCCGATCTAGGAAGGGCCGCAACTGGCGTATCAGGCGAACCTGATAAAAAGTCCCCCTGGCCACAGCCATCAGATGTTCCTCCAAGGACAGCTGTGTATCCAGGAGGATGCCCAAGTTGCGAGCCCTCTCTGTGGGGGCCAACAACTCGCCTCCAATAGTCAGTGATGGGGTCAACTGACTATATTGGGATGCCGGGAACCACAGCCACTCAATCTTGGATGGGTTGAGCCTGAGCCTGTTCCTCCCCATCCAGATCCGCACAGCCTCTAGGCACCGGGACATCACTTCAAGGACATCATTGGGGTGGCCTGGGGTGGAGATGTACAGCTGGGTGTCGTCAGCATACTGGTGGTACTTCAACCCGAAGCCACAGATGATCTCACCCAGTGGCTTCACATAAATGTTGAACAGAAGGGGCGAGAGAACCTACCCCTGAGGCACCCCACATATGAGGCGTCTCGAGGTTGACTTCTGCCCCCCTGCCAACATGAACTGCGACCGGTCCGAGGGAAAGGAGGAGAATCACCGTAATACAGTGCCCCCCCATCCCCAGCTCTTCCAACCGGTGCAGCATGATACCATGGTCGATGGTCTAACAGGACCAGAACAGAGGAGCAACCCCTGTCCCGAGCCCTCCAGAGATCATCTACCAATGCGACCAATGCTGTTTCCGTGCTGTACCCGGGCCTGAAGCCCGACTGGAATGGATCTAGATAAGACGTTTCCTCCAGGTATTGCGGAAACTGTCATGCGACCACACTCTCAACAACCTTCGCAACAAAGCGAAGGTTGGAGACAGGACGATAGTTGGCTAACACTGCCGGGTCCAGGGAAGGCTTCTTGAGGAGAGGCCTCACCACCGCCTCTTTCACGGCTGTGGGGAGGTAACCCTCACTCATTGAAGCATTGATAATTCCCTGAAGCCAACCTCGTGTAACCTCCTGGGAAGCCAGTACTAACCAGGAGGGACACGGGTCCAATAAACATGTGGCCGCACTAAGTCTCCCCAAAGTCCTGTCCACGTCATCAGGGGTCACAGAGTCAAACTCTTCCCAGATAACATTCTCAAGACTATTCCTCGCCACCCTGCCTGAATCTACCCAGTTAGAGTCCAAATCCCCCCGAATCTGTGCGATTTTGTCATGCAGATACCCTGTTTCCCCCAAAATAAGACATCCCTTGATAATAAGCCCAATTGGGCTTTTGAGCACAGGGCAATAAGGCCAAGCGCTTATTTCAAGGTTCAAAAAAATATAAGAGGATCTTATTTTGGGGGAAACACGGTAATCCAGAAAATATATCAAATGAAGATATAGAAGAATTTTTTTAAAAAAAATTAATCTACCATATTTAGCTAAATCACAAAAAAATCAACTTTTATTTGCTTCATTATCTGAAGCAGAGACTAAACAAATAATTTTTGAAATGGCCAGTGGTAAAATACCAGGATTAGATGGGTATCCTATTGAGTGCTATAAAATATTTATAGACCTTTTGGTACCAATACTTTGTCAAGTGCATGAAGAGATATTTGATAAATGAATTTTATCATCAGTATTTAATCAGGTTTATATTACAGTTTTACCAAAACCAGGTAAAGATCACATCCAGCACACTAATTATCATCCAATCTCATTGATTAATGTTTATAGAGATATTTTAACAACAGTGCTAGCAAACATATTACAGCAAGCAACAGCATTTTGCAGTGTTGCAAATATTGTTATTAAAAAGAATGAAGCAGGGTTTATAAAAATGAGGCAAGCAGCAGATAACATCAGATTAGATGTAGATCTAATAGAATTGAGTAATCTTATTTTTAGATGCTGAAAAGGCCTTCGATAAAATAGAGAAACAGTACATGTTTGCAGTACATAGATTTGGATTTCCTTAAGAACTCATAAAATGGATTAAGATATTATATGAGTCCTGTCTAAAGTGAAGGTTAATGGCATTTTTTCTCCAGGTTTTCAATTATTCAGAGCAACTAGACAAGAAGGTTCACTTTTAGCCTTGCTTTTTAATACCTGTGTGGGACCTTTGGCTTGAGCTATTAGACAACGTAAGAGATCTACAGAGTAATTCATAACTCAAATGAATATAATTTGGCTTTATTTACAGACAATGTTCTTCTGTGTATTTCTAAATCTCACACTACTCTTCCAGTCTTAATTGAAAACATAGATGCCCTTAGCAAAATACCAGCATACTCTATTAACTGGTACAAAACTGATGTCAATAAGTCAAGATTTGGTTACCCATCAATTTAAGGAATATCAATTCTGCATTCATACCTAATCCATTAAATCAGGGGTTCCCAACTGGGGGTGCTCGCAAGCCCTGAGGGTATGAGACGATATTCCAGGGGGTGCGAAAACTTGGGTTTAGAAGTTTCAAAATTATAGCTATAATTATATGCATTTAATTATTTACTTTTATAAGGCGTGCAAGGATATATCAGAAGCGTTCTAGGGGTGCTGGGTTGGGAACCCATGCATTAAATATTTTGGAGTATATAGTATATCCCAAATGATATAATGCAGTTTATAGTAATATGCAATTTAATTAAAAAGGTTTCTCCAGATATTGATGGATGGGAGTTATTAAATCTTACCCTTTGACTTTAAAATGACCTTAAAATGAATATATTCCAAGATTAATTTATATTTTGAAAGGAATACCAATTTACATACAATTTATATAATGTATATCTGGAAAATACTTTCAGGAAATAAATTCTTTGTTTAGAAAATTTCTGTGAGGTTCTTTGATTCCGAGAATATCTTTACAGAAAATGCAAATACCAATTAATGAGGGAGGATTCAGTTGTTTGAACCTGGAAGATTATCATCGTTACTTATTGTCAAATACTAAAGCTAGAAATTCACCTGCTGCCAAAATTAATATTAGGTCATGGTTTAATTTTGCTCTATTCACATGAATATATGCAAATATATACCATATTTTTCAGACTATAAGATGCTCCGAAGTATAAAACGCACCTACCTTTTGGGGAGGAAAAAAAAAAAAAATCTGCCTCTGCCTCTGCCTATTTTTCACCTGTTCCAGGCAGTGGGGATAGGTGGCAGCGGTGATCCCCGCCACCTGGAACAGGCCGAAAATGGGATGCACGAAGGCCAAAAATGGGATGCGCGGAGGCCAAAAATGGTGCGTGTGGAAGCGGCGATAGGTGACAGCGGCAATGGGATGTGATGGCGCCGATGAGTGGCGGTGATTAGAACAGTTGATAAGAGGTATTCCGAAAGGCAGATCCAATCGTCAATCAGCTGCTTGTGCTAAATCAGGCTGTGCTGAAGCTGACCATGTTATTTGCTGTTTGCTGCAAGGAGGTAAATTGCAGCTGAAGGCTGGGGGCTGGCGGGTAGGCGGGGGTTCGGCAACATTCACTGTATACACAGACATTTCCATCCACTTATTGGGGGGGGGGCATCTTGTACGAAAAGTATATTAATTCCAATATTTGATCTCCTATCCATACAGAAGACCCAGTGAAGTGTAAACATAAAGCAGAGAAAATAAAGTACATTGTAAAGATAACATATAGACATTGAAATGTGGATTTACAAGTAGCTATTATGTATAAGCTGGGTTGACAAAATCAGAAATGAGGTGGTGATAAGCAGCCTGGGAAAGCCAAGAAAAATCATCAAAACCATAAAAAAGAGAGAGTTAGAATATTTTGGACATGTGATGTGACACTCAGAAAAATACAGCATACTTCACTTAATCCTCCAGGGAAAGATTGAAGGCAAAGAAGAACATCATGGTTTCAAAACCTAAGGGACTGGTTTGGACAAAACTCAGCAGCACTTTTTTGTGTGGCTGTTGATAAAAATAGGATCGCCAACATGATCGCCGACGTCCGATGATGGATATGGCACAAGAAGAAGAATAGACATATGAGGTACAGAAAACAAAGTAATAATACGTAGGAAAGCAGGGGAATTTAAAGGACTTGCATGGTGATGTCTATTCAGAAACACACACTGTTGTTATTCCACAATGATAAATGCACATAGGTCTACGGCAATGAAATGACAAACTATCAGACCAAGCAGAACTATGGGGCCATGATGATATACTTTGGAATGAGTGAGAGTACTTGGTAGTAGTTGGTCAGCAACTCATTAAAACAGCTGCGTCTCTTCCCAAGATCACACAGCTCCTCACTGCAGCTCTATGCAATTCTTTGGGGGGGAAAGGTGATTAATTTGGCAGGTATTTCTGTCCCTTTTTCTCATTCCAAATCTAAAGAGCTGCAGGCTATACAGTACAAATTCCACGACTTAAGGATGATCATGCAGGCCAAGGAAACTAAAACAACTAAAACTAAACAGTGATCAGTGAGCTCTTAGCCTTCTTATCCTCTGCTTCTCTAACCAATCTGTGTAATCCATCTGAGATACAATCAATTACTGGTAAAAGAACTTTTAATACATTCCTTACGTATGCATTTTATTAAGGAAGGTAACTGATAAATAACCATATCGTGTGTCAATTATTTGATGTATCCCAATCAAAATTGTGATGCCTACACTTCTTAGGCTAAGACAACAAATGTTAACAGTAAACCTTGAAAAGGTTCACAGCAGAGTAACATTTACTGTTATCATATTAGATATACAGCAGCTATTATAGGAGGCCTAATAAAGTTAATTTGTCATTAGAAAATGGAATAGGGAGACTGTGAAACACATTGTCACCTTGTATTAAGGCAGAGTGTAATAATTCATTTGAAGGAAAGTACACATTGCATCCATCACAGAGATGCCCATCGGTCAACGTCTTTCTTTCACAAATAATCAGCATGGATTGACTCAAATTAACCATCTCTGCTGTGCTCTAAATTAATGGCTGTAAGGAGAAGCAGAAGCAGAAGCAGAAGCAAAATGAGGAGGAGGAGGAGAAGAAGAAGAAACAGAAGCAGAAGAAACAGAAGAAGCAGCAGAAGGAGAAGGAGAAGAAGAGGAGGAGGAGGAAGAGGAGGAGGAGGAGAAGAAGGAGGAAGAGAAGGAGGAGGAGGAGGAGGAGGAGGAGGAGGAGGAGGAGGAGGAGGAGAAGAAGAAGAAGAAGAAGAAGAAGAAGAAGAAGAAGAAGGGGAAGAGGAAGAAGAAGAAGAAGAAGAAGAAGAAGAAGAAGAAGAAGGAGGAGGAGGAGGAGGAGGAGGAGGAGGAGGAGGAGGAGGAGGAGGAGGAGGAGGAGGAGGAGGAGGAGGAGAATCCCAAATGTCCAAATTGGGAGACGAGCGTAAAAAAAGCAAAAAGACAAGTTGCAGCTATGATCATGCAATTGAAGTCCTGTCCCTTTTATACATGCATTGACAGATGTAAAAAAAAAAGGTCAATGTTTCAATTGCACTATTGTGCGATTTGTGAAAAAAATCATAGCTTTTTTTTGACACACATATACTGGATGTCCCTAGATACCGGTGTCTACTATTATCTATTTTGACTAGGATGCTCTGTAGGCTGAGACAGAGATCTTTTGCATCAGCAGACTCAGAAATAGGCACCTGCTGATCTGAGTAAGCAGCGTAATTTCAAAAGCAATGAAAAATATGAAAAATAATCTGTCTCTTTCCTGGCAGCTGGAGATGGATTGTTTCACCACTGCTGACATATCACATGCCCCCCAGCAGGATATACCTGTAGGAATTCAGCTCTTAACACACAGAAAAAGATTATATTCTTGTGTCTTAACAGGCAATTCCAGGAAAATGCTTGGATACCTGACCTCACTCTTTGTTTTCTTGCTTTGTGATCTAAAGTTGTGTATTCTTTTTCATCAGCAATTATTTGCAGGGGAAAAAATCCTTCATCCTTTTTTCTCTCTTTCTAATGTAGAAAACTGTGTTCAGTTACCATTTTCAGCCAGAAAGTTAATCAAATGTATTACTAGCATCAATTTATAAGAAAAATTGATGCTAGTAATGCGTTTTATTAACTTTTCTTATACTGTCAATGTATAGAAGCTCAAGTTCAAATGGTACTTATCATCAACATAAAAGATTGGTTTTATTTTGTTGTTATTGTTTTCAATATTGTAGCTTGCATGGAAAAAAGTTCTGAACTGTTTAGCAAGTCACTAAAATGATTGGAAAGCATATGGGTGCTCTGCTGATATGGAACAGGGAACAACTCCTATTGAAACTGGCACCAAGGCAAATTCAGGCATTAAAAGCTGCTCTAGGAATAAAAATCAAGTTTTTTCCATTCCAGCATATGAAAAGATAATGTTAGACATCAAACCAGATAAGGATCAAAAGCTTGATATTGGCCATAATTAGTCATGTGACAACAAATGTTATACATCCCCACATGTCAAATGCAGGCATCTTTCATAAACGGTAAAATTAAGCAAATATATTGTTGTCTTCAACAAATGTCTAAATATAGACAGAGTGGATTTTAGCTACATGATATTAGGTTTTATCAATATAATTAAAATGTTAATCATTTTGAAATGTTTGTTCTGTGGTAAGATATTTGTGTGTGAATATGGTGATCCTGGGTATAATTACCTGACAATAACTTCCACTAACCTCAGAGGTAGTGTTTATTGTTTATAAATAAGATGGAATTGTAAAACACATGGAGTGTTAGTCAAAAGATCTTTCAGTCAGTAGAAATACAATGCTTCTTTTGATTTTAATTAGAAACGCAGGCTTTCCATTTAAATGGCAATCAAGTAAAAATCTCATCAAATTCCAATTTTTGTCTGCTTATTTGCTTCTATGCTAATCTGCCATAAACACAACTAAAACTTTATCAAATCACTAAAGTGAATGGAAAGCATACTTTATTTATTTATTTCTCCCAGAACCTTGAATTCTATCTATTATTCTGTTTCTGAGGAAGATGTACTGTAATTGAAAAGACCTTCCAGGATTCTGTTCCCATCATCCATTGGCCTTTTAGTACACCTGCTAAAAAGTGATAGAAAAATAATCAGCCTCAGTGTATGAGGTCAGTGAATTTCAGCAGTATAATCTCCAGAAATTGACCATTCAGCCTCTTACTTTGGGACATGAAAGAAGGAAAAAAACATTACTGAATAAGCCCCAAATTTAACGTAAAATTACAGTGTTTACAAGATTAAACCTAACGCCACAGGAAAAAATAATAATCACAACACAAAAATGAAACAACTGGGGAGAATACAGATAATTGCTATCCCGTCCATGTGCCCAACACATTTTGTCTCACTGCTGCATTTACTTTTCTTGCCTTTCTCACCTTACCTCACCCCTTGCCAAATACAAAGTGTAAACAAAAGGCTGTCGAACATTTCTTATGGGGGTGGTGTGTGGGTGTGTGGGTGTGGGTGAGTGGGTGTGGGTGTGTTAAGGAGCTGAAGGTCCCGGATGCCTCCAAAGAAGCAGCGGGAGTTAAGCAAGGAAAGTCCGTCCCCCCACCTCTCACTCAACTACAGGTAGTCCTCAATTTACGACCACAATAGAGCCCAAAATTTCTGTCGTTAAGTGAGACGTTTTTAAAGTGAATTGTGCCCCATTTTGTGACCTTTTCTTGCCACAGTTGTTAAGGGAATCACTGCAGTTGATAAGTTAGTAACGTGGTTGTTAAGTGAATCTGGTTTTCCCATTGACTTTGCTGTTCAGAAAGCTACAACAGTCGATCACCTGACCTCGAGACACAGCAACGGTCATTAAGTATGAACCAATTGCCAAACATCCGAATTTTGATCACATGCCTACGCGGGAATGCCGCAAAGATCATAACGGTGAAAAACCGCCCTTTTCCCAGGGCCGTTGTCACTTGGAACAGTCACTAAAGAAACTGTTGCAAGTCGAGGACTAACTGTGATAGCTTGAGAAGCTGCGGGGTCGGGGGTGGGAGAGAGTTGAGGCGTTTTTCTGTATGTGCGCCATCTAGCGGCCGCTCGAATTTTCGCAGCCCGGATCCGAGAACTAAAATCTTCAAAAGCTGCCGGATGCCCCCCCTCCCCCCCCCCGCCCCAATCCGAGTCAGCCCGCCGCGCTGCCTACCTCTTCCACCAACGTGGCCAGCTGGTCAAGGGTGGCTACCGACAGGTCTCCATAAAGCAGCTGCCGGGGGTCGGGAGGCGAGCGCAGGGGTCCGGAGGCGAGGCGCAAGAGGAAGACCCCTTTGGAAGAGCGACCAGCGGTGGGCGCCAAAAGCAGCTCCTCGGTCAGCGCCAACTGCCCCGCTGTCCCTTGAGTGACAAACAGAAGCCGGCCGGCTGGCTCTGTATCCAGGAAAGCGCGCAGCAGCAGCCGCGCTTCGGGAGATTCCAGGCAACGCGCCCAGCGCTCCGGCTCCACTCGCAAGCTGCGCGTCACCCGCTCCCCAAGCAGCCCGGCGCGGGGATTCGCTTCTGGGGAGCCTTCCTGGTCCGGATCCTGCTCCTCTTCTTTGCCCCCCATGCTCTCCCTTCCCCAAGTGTTTTGGTCGGCGCCGCTGTTGCTTGGGCGACCAGGACGCTCCTGAGCGGGAGTGGGAGGGACCGGCTGCAAAAGTGAGCTCCCACCGGTTGCCCCGCCTTTCCTAGCAGCCGAGAGGAGAGAAAGCCGCAGCTCTCCTCACGGGCGGATGGATTCTCAGCTCTTTCCCTGATACGGTCTAGGCAGAAACGATCGGAAAACAAGCCAGGAATTCCCCGGAGAACTCGAGCCAAAGGCAATTTGTTGCTTCTGGCTTAACAGAATAACAAGAGTTGAAGGGACCGTGTAGGTCATCTAGTCCAACCTCCGCCCCCCCCCCAAGCAGGCGACCCTACACCAGTGGTGAAATCCAATTTTTTTTACTACCGGTTCTGTGGGCGTGGCTTGGTGGGCGTGGTGTGGCTTGGTGGGCGTGGCAGAGGAAGGATACTGCAAAATCCCCATTCCCACCCCACTCTAGGGGCAGTCAGTGGTGGCATTTGCCGGTTCTCTGAACTGCTCAAAATTTCCGCTACCGGTTCTCCAGAACCTGTCAGAACCTGCTGGATTTCACCCCTGCCCTACACCATTTCTGACAGATGGCAGTCCAGTCTCTTTCTTCAAAACCATTCCAGTTTAGTACAGGAAGTCCTCAACTTACGACCGCAATGGAACCCAACATCAGAGTTGTTGAGTGAGACATTTGTGAAGTGTGTTTCGCTCCCTTTTTACGACCTTTCTTGCCAGAGTTGTGAAGTGAAGCGCTGCAGTTGATATCGTTTGTATAGCATGGGGATTAAGTGAATCTGGCTTCCCCGTTCATTTGGCTGGTCAGAAGCGTGCAAAAGGTGATCACATGACCTTGGGACACAGCTATGGTCGTTAAGTAGGAACCATTTATCAAGCTTCTGAATTTTGACCATACAACCAAGGGGATGTTCTAAATGTCATGTGGAAAATGGTCACAAGTCAATTTTTTCAGTGCTGTTGTAACTTTGAACGGTCACTAGATGAACCATCGTAAGTAGAGGATTACCTGTACTTGGGTTCTACAAAATAATCAAGTTTGCTTTAAGTCAACTGGGGGTCTTTCAGTATCTTGTGGCTAAACAGATCGGTTTAGTGCCTACAAACTAGGTTCACACAAATCAATCAACCAATCTCTACCTGCCTGTCACTGTTGACTCCTTGTGACTGCCTGGACATCCCTGTGGGTTGTCATTGCGTGCTTCTTAGCTTGACTGGCTAGAACTTAAAAGTCTTTCTGTTTGCAGCTCGGTGCCTTAACCACCACAGTAAACCAAACTAGCTCTTGGGTTCATACAATAGAAGGTAAAACTAAATAAACGCAAACCACACCCTTTTGTGCTACCTACAAAGGAAGTCGGTGAACAGCTTCTGCTTTAATTCCTCACTTTCAGCAGCAAGGATCTGTTTCTCAACATATGCATAGGGCACTAGACTGGGCAAGGGAGATAATACTTATCATCCCCCCCCCCCCAAAAAAAGAGCCCAGGGCACATCATTCATGTCTAGCAATAGTCACATTATTATTGTTACAAGCGAAGGGAAATATTATAACACCTTCACTAGAATGTGGAATTTCTTTTGACCACCTTTATCATACTGGTAGGATATCAATTTAATGAATAGTGCTATCTCTAATCATGCCTGTTCCTTTTAAAGACCTAGTAAGTGGTGAGGGGCCTGTAGCCACCCAGGTGTTTCTTGAACTGTAACTCTAATCGTTTTGTTTTGCTTTTGGTGGCTGACCTGGATAAAGAGCTTCTTTTGGGGGGAATAATACAATGAAAATAGTTTGTACTTATTTAGGTGGTTAGTATATGTCTATGAAATATCTAACTTGCAATAATATAGCTGAATAAAGTTTAGGACAATGTGCATACAATGTATCCATGCTGTACATTTTATTTACTGGGTCCTTGGATTTAAAAATATGACTACTTAAAATGTTATGCTATAAACAGCCTCATAGGAAGAATTCTGCAAAATTAATTTTAGATAAGCAGTGACAACTCCAAAAGTGAGTAAGATCATAACATTACAAGCTTATCCAGCCTAAAGGTCTTTTTTTAAAAGAAATTAACCATTATTTTGAGACTCAAATAATAGGTTGCAGATCCCAACTTTTCTCAATGACCATATAATAAAATATTTCCAGCAGACAGGCAAATGAGCCATCGGACCAGAGTGTCTCCAGAATAATGCAGTGGGAAGTACATTTTGTTAGCTATGCTATTAACATGTCCAGCAGGAACTCTGCTTTGTAGAGGCAACACAGGCAATTTATCCAGAGCCAACCATCTGGCAAAGTTCAATGCGTTGATACCTCCTAGAGTCTTCAGCATCACACATATCAGATGTCATGTGCTAAAGTCACTCTCCCTGATAGAACAGCAGCTACTTCGCTGCTTTGCTTAATTGGTGGTTTTGAGTTTTTTATTTGGTGCTCCAACAGAATCCTCTGTGTATTCCAATTTCATTTTGGCCGGCGAGCTGTTCCTCATGGCAGTCTGGGAAGCTTTGAACGCCTCTTTCAAGTGGCGCAATTCTCGTTTCTCCCGGCGCTCCTCCATCTCTTCAATCTCATCAGCAAACAAGGCCTTCAGAGGAAGGATCAGTTTTGGAATGGCATGGAAATCTTCAAAACGAACCTGACAAAGAAAACCAATAATATATAGCAAAAAAACCAACAACAACTGTACAGAATCTGTATGAATCTACAGCCTTTAAATTTTTGTAAAGGGTTACGTGTGTAGCATGCACCTTAATACTGAACTTTTTTGAACTGAGAAAAACCCAACTAATCTAGTGCCCAATCAATTTTTCAAGTTCACTTACATATTTAAAACGTTCTGATATCTAGGAAAAAAATATCTCAGAATTCTAAAATCAGCGTTCTTCCACTCTAACATGCCATCGTATCTGGTTTCTGCTGGAAAAGCCAACTGGGAACAGAACATGAATTGGCCAATAGGTCACTAGACTTGACCCTCACCAGACTGATATCACACCTACAAAAAAAGTGACTTATTCCTCTCTCTTTTTAATCCTATAATCAGAAAGATAATGGTGTGTGCTATAATTCTTCTTAAAGTTTGGAACCAATATATCTGTATTGTTCAAGAGAACCATGTAAGTATGTGTGTGTGTGTGTGTGTGTGTGTGTAAGAGGAACTCCTATGTGGCTATAACTTCAAAGCATGGTCTGGAGAGAGAGTGACAGCAGGCAAGAAAATGAAAATGCACTGTATCTATAGGAGGCTTTAAAAGGTGAGATATGAAGGAGGAAAACTAAGCTGGTTCTAAGGCTAATTCTGAACTGAGCATCTAAAAACTCTTTTAAGCAGAAAGACAAAACTTTATGATTTGGAAAAAGGAACGCCCAGATATTTATCATTCCTTCCTACTTTTCAATCTCTGACAATTCAAGGTAGTTATTCACAATTCCCACTTTCCCTCAAAGGGAAATACTGAAAAACTTTGGAACTAAGGTACACGATGGAGAGATGAAAATACATTCTGAAGAGGAACTGAGAGACTTGAACCAATGACTTCCTATCCGACCTGATAGTCCAAATGGATAATGAGAAGACACTATGCTCAGCTCACTAGATTAAGCCCAACCCAGTGAAATGCCAATCTACTGGAAATTCTTTAAAAGGACTGCTAGATTAAATTATTTCAAATCAGATCACTCTAGAAGTACAATCATTCTCTTGTGAATGGGAAAATAAAGGAAAGCACCTCCAAATAATGCAATTTGAGCTGCTTTAAAGAAAGAATTAAAAATTAATGCACAGAAAAATGAATAACTTGGAATCAAGAAGCAACTGCAAACTAAGCAAGAAAGGAGTGCTGACAAAAACAACAGAAACCATACATGCTTGTATAGTATTATAAGGTGTGAGTTGTGAATCCACTTCAGTGGATGACAGTGATGACAGAGTCATCAATTTTGACACTTTGAGATACTGGAGCAGAGATCCCCCTATATAATTTTATGTAATTTAATCTACGATACTATTTTTTTTTTAGTAAACAAGATCAATATTTTTAGGCTATTTAGAAAAAAGAGTCAATATCCAAAAGAAGCACATGAAAATGTTGAGCTCTCTTAGCTTAAGATACAATTTTAACTGACCTGCATGTGATCAAATGCAATTCCAACCTTTTCACTAAAGTCTTCACTGAAAAGAGGAATCTTAGCATAGCGTTGACTGAAGTGATTGAGCATGATGAATTTTGCATTCATTCTCATTCCGACTTCAACAGCCTGTGAAGTAGTGCTATGGAAAGGAAACAAGAAAACACAGTATGAAATAAAGAAATCTTCCCAGAATCCTTCATAGCAAATTATGTAAGAAGGGAGGGAAAAACAAATTGGAAGACTAGTATAGGAGCAACATAAAAGCATTTATGGAATATTCCAGCTGCTATTCCTTGCTACATAAATCAGCAGAGGCCTGCTTCAAAATGCCAAGTAATTTATTGACCCACAGAAAACTAAGTCATCTAGTCTTGCTCCTATCAGAATCCTGGTCTAAAAAGTATTAGAATCTTAAACTGCTGACTCAGATTTTTTCTTGGAATACCAAAGTTAAACCTTTAAATATTGAGGCAGGCCACATTTATTCCCTATATGTAATTCATTGCTTCATGTCAAAACATACATTCTTAGCATATTAATATAATGGGTGAAGAGATTTTAAAACAAACTTACGAAACAAAAAGGATTCAACTAAAATCAACACTAAATTGGACTTAATTACAACAGGTAAACATGCAAACACTTGAAGTGATTAACATTTGCTCAATCTTATATAATTATTCAGAGAACATAAATTATAACTCTAGATGTTTTATGCTACAGTTTAGATTTTAAAAAATATTTTTTTAAAAAAAATCTTTATTACATTTCACCCTTACATGAAAAAATGACGATGGTAGAAATTCTTTACCTGTGTGTTTTCTCTATAGCTTCATCTTCCATTCCATCCTCCAGGGTTGCTTCATGAATCAACATAGAAGCATCTTTTCCTGTGAAAACCATATTTGTAACATTTGAAGAGCAGTGTGAGAAAACACGTGGTTGACCCAAACTATATAGTAATGTAGAACTCAATGCATAGCTCACCCATGTCAACTAAAGCAGCACATGGCATGGTGTCACCAGAATAGACCACTTTCCAACCAGATTTATGGACCATGGAACAACCAAAGGCATTCTTACAATGCCGAACTTCGCATGTCTGAAACTAAACGTCATAGCACATTAGCCACTTGGAATCTGTGTATGCTTTTTCCTATCCCAGTCTATCCCATGACTATTTTACCTCTCTGAAGTCACATTTCTCCATAAGCGATTCAATGTACACCTTTGCATTGGGTTTGAACACATCAATGTTTGCTTTTAAAAACTGAGCAGGAATCATTCTGAAAAGGAAAAAAGGGGTTCACAATTACAGTAAAAGCATTTATGGTTTGGTTTTGTGAAAGAACAAGAACTTTTCA
The DNA here is from genome assembly GCF_059756535.1 of Pantherophis guttatus. Classification (NCBI taxonomy): domain Eukaryota; kingdom Metazoa; phylum Chordata; class Lepidosauria; order Squamata; family Colubridae; genus Pantherophis; species Pantherophis guttatus. Next base: position 171,904,105 of record NC_142064.1, read on the forward strand.
TAGCAGCAGAACTACCTGGTATCAAAGGGGAAGAAAGCATTATCTTCATAAGTGCACACCATTAGGCCACTTGTTTTTCTTTTCAAATTCCTGTATGTTACTAGCTGTCAAATGTACTGTATTTTTCGGACTGTAAGACGCACCAGTGTATAAGATGCACCAAGATTTTGAAGAGGTAAGTAAGAACAAAAAAGTTTTTGCCCTCCCTGGCCCCCAGGAGCACTTTGCAGGCCTCCCAAACCCTCTGTGCGCCCCGTTTTTGGAAAAATGGGGGCGTTTTTTGCAAAAATGGGGGTGTTTTTGCCCTCCCCAGCCCCCAGAAGCCCTCTGCAGACCTCCCAAACCCTCTGTGCACCCCGTTTTTTGCCCATTTTTGCGAAAAAGGGATCATGCAGAGGGTTTGAGAGGCCTGCAGAGTGCTCCTGGGGAGTGGGGACTGGGGGAGGGCAAAAATGCCGTTTTTGCAAAAACTTGGTGAAAAACAGGGGGAAAAGGGGCCCGTTTTTGTGAGTAACGGGGTGCGCAGAGGGTTTGGGAGGCCTGCAGGGTGCTCCTGGGGGCTGGGGGAGGGTAAAAACACCGTTTTTTGCAAAAATGGCATTTTTCCCCTCCTCAGCCCCCAGGAGCACTCTGCAGGCCTCCCAAACCCTCTGTGTACCCCAATTTTTGCAAAAACAGGCCCATTTTTCACCAAAATGAGACGAGTGGGGCGGGGCTTCGGGAGGCCAAAAATGGCTGTATTCGGTGTACAAAATGCACCAACATTTCCACCCTCTTTTTTTGGGGAGGGGGGAGTGCGTCTTATACTCCGAAAAATACGGTAATATTATTTTCTGCTCATATCAACCAATTTCATTAGAAGAACCTTAATGGCTCATCCCATTATCAGTTTGTCCACATTCTCTATGAATTTTATAAATAATGAAATGAACGACACGTCTCAATGTGGATATAAAATTGCTCTAAACTGGCAACGCTGAATCTTTTTAAAAATTAAACTATCCATAATCAAAACTTTGTGGAACCGTTACCAGCTAGGTTATAATAAACATTTTGTCACCCTGATCATTTTTCTCACCTAGATGAACAATGATTTAAAGAACATGCAATCAGTATTCTGCAGATGTTCAAAAATAACTGCCAAACTGAGTCAAATCTATGTGAAATGTATCTATACCTCCTCTTCAAAACAATTTAGGCTCCCAACAAAGAAATTAGGTACTTTTCCTAGAGGTTTACAAGATACTAAATGACTATATTAGATGAATTCATTCAGCCTGACCTCTAGCATCTTCAAACTCATAACTAAACTGAGTATAAAGGTGCTGATGAAACTATTGCCAGATTAAAATTAAGGAGACAGATGTTCAAATCTCCCTTCTGACCTGAAAGTCACTTGCCCTGTTTTCACAACTGGGTCAACTGATCCTATGAGCTGATTCCGATACGGCTAGATTCTGTCCAAAGCAGAATCAATCTAAACTAAGCTAAATCAATCCAGTAAACTGTGTCCTAGGAACATCAAATCTATTTAACTGCCTCATCTCTGCATAGCTATCTCCAAGGGGAAAAAAAGCTGAAGAGACAGAACAGTTTAAGCCATATCTATTGCTGCTTGCTAGGTCAATGGGAGAAGAGCTAGTGCTGTTATGAAATGTTCCTGATACCCAGGTTAATTAGCCCATAACACTTCCTGGAAAAAATGGGTTCCAAGATCATCAGCAGAGGGATCTAACTGGGTAAATGGCCAACTGGATTAAGTGCATTGTGTATTGGAACAAGGCCATGAAGGTCCTTGAATTAGAAACGCTCTCTTGAAGTAATTTATGATATAGAGTTACAAGAAGAATAGAAGTGGTAAATCACGCACACTGCTCTGAGTTGCTTTGATGAAGGGTGGAATTCAAATTGATACCAAAAAAAAAAAGACAATGCAAGCTCATAGCTGTAACTTCTGGAGCAACAGCAAGGTATGATCAGAGAAGCCTCAAGTGACCCATCTTTGAGTGTCATTCTAGAATCAACAGTAACTTATGATTGCTTATTGCTTAACGCACTGTAAGCCACCCTGAGTCTCCGGAGAAGGGCGGCATATAAATCAAATTAAATAAAAAATAAATAAATAAATAAAAATAAAAATAAAGAAACATTATTGTAACATATTGCTACAAATATACTTCAATGTCTCACATAAGTATCTACTTACTTGATATGACTCAGAATCTCTTGACAGTTATCATGGTATTGATGCAGCCATGTCATAAGTATCGTGGGTGCAACTAATAACAGTGGGTCATGAGACTCACCCTGGGATACCTGAGAGAAGGTAAATAAATAAAGCATGAGAGATCAGTAAACCATGAGGTCACAATACAAAACAAGAATTAATCCCTGTTTATTCTTCTGATACTTAGGTATTCTTAACAAAGGCGATTCTTTCTCAATGCCTGGGAAATGTCAGTCTGAATTGTGTAGAACAGGCTTTGGCTCAACTGGCATCTTCAGCCCTCACAGAAATGACATATTTTGACCAGGGGCCATGCAAGACTGGATTCATGGCCCCTGCTCCAAGAGCAAGTAACAGCTGTGACTAGGGGAACCTTTGCGCAGGTTCATTTTGTGTACTAATGACACCATTCATAAACCAGAGGCCTTGCTTATAATTTAGTAATCTCCTCTTTGGATTACTGTAAAGCACTCTAAATGGGCCTGCCCTTGAAGAGCATTCAGAAGCTGTAACTGGTCCAGAACACCAAAGCATGCAGATATATGACTACTCTGTGAGCTGCATTGGTTCCCAGATTCAATTCAAGGCACTGGTTGCCACCTATAAAACATTACATGGCATAAGACCAGATTATTTGCAGGACAACCTGTCCTTCATTGTTTCTTTATCCCTCACTGTTTCTGCTCATCCTACCAGGTATAATAGGAAGTCCATGCTTCAGGTCCCTCCATCAAACAGTGCTACATTGTTGGATCCAGGAGTCATGCCTTCTCTGTGACTGTGCCTGCCCTGTGAAGAGTTCCCTCAGAGATCGAGTTAGCTTCAGTACTGTTAGCCTTCATGAAGGCTCTGAAGACCAGGCAGTTGAGTGACCTCTACTGGTGATATTGTTTTCATTTTGAGAATTATTGTTTAACCTGGGCATTATGAATGATGTTTGATATGATGGTTTTAATCTTTGTATAAGTAGTCATTGACTTATAATGGGGTCACTTGTCCATCAGCCTAAAGCGCAATTCCAAAATATCGGTCCATTTGCAGCACTGTGAAATTTCATTTGGAAGCAAAATGGAGTGATCTGTCTGATGACATAAATGGGCAGGGCAAAATGGCCACTTCTGGATCACCATGAGTAAACCGGTCACGAGATAAACCACTCCCTGGTTAAGGCAGCAAAAGAGTAGTTTGTGCCCTAGCCACATGGCTTGAAGCAGCAATGATATTAGAATGCAATTCAGCCACTGAAAACACGGCAGCTGCTTCCAGAATCGTGACATGCATCTGAGAGGCAAAGCGACCTGTCCTGCTTTTTAACAGTCCACACACCCTTTCAGATACCTCAGGCCCTGGAGGTTTCTGAAATGCTGGGCACACCACATTAACAAAGCAGAAAAGGTTGCTTTCTCCCTCAGCTGCATAGTGCAATTCCGGAAGCTCAACTACATTCTGTTAGCTATTCAATATCACTGCCATTTCTGGAATCATACCACATGGCCACATGATGAGACAATCCATTCCAGTGCTCTGGAAGGCCTTAAGAGTTCTTCAAAAAGTAATGAGGAGGAAGATGTTTGGCCTGGTGGGGTGGGAATCAGCCCTAAGGCTTGGAGGGATCCGAAGGGAGTGGGGAAAAGTCTATGGGGACCCAAGGGGCAGGAAGTAGAGGATGGGGTATCTCGGGGATGGGGAGATCTTGAGAGGGCTGGGGCAGGACCTCCTCCACCCTCAGGCGCTCCACTTAAAAACTGTTTAATAATTGCATTGGGGAGAGCAGGGATGGAGGGATCATTAAGTCAGACACTTTACTTAATGGCCATTGTGACATGTGACCGTAATGGGCAGGATTTATTACAACCATATGTCGAGAGTCATTGCTATGAGATGAGAAGCTTTATAAATTCTATAAATTAATTAATAAATACTTACAAGTGCACGATGTCTCTGCAGTAAGATATTTAACAAGCCCTAGAAGAAAGAAAGTTGGCAAATATGAATTGGTGAAAATTTATTTTTTATATCCTCATCTTTAAATATTTATTCTTAAAGCGAGTTGATTGTAGAAAGGCAAAAATTTTATATATAGATGTCCTTTCAATATATAGAAGACAATGCTAGAAAAAAGCATTATCAGTAAGTTCTAAAATACTGGTCATAATGTTGAAATATTGGTCATATTTATGCTAACAAATTTAGCTCACTGTTTAATCAATATTAACGTCATTACAAAGTTGTTTGCAAATGAGAAAATTAGCAACATAAATGGATTTTCTACAGTTCGATAGGAAAACTTAGAAGCAACAATGAAATCCAGAGCCACTGATTATATTCAATATATAGTTAGTCCTCACTGAAAAAAATCACTCATCAATAACTGTTCAAAGTTATGATGAATTTGAATAAGGGATATTTACGATGGGTCACCATAATTATGGCCATTTCAGCATTCCCAATCACATGATTGCAATTTTAGCACTTGGCAACCAGATTGCAATTTAGTTATTTAATAATAAATAACTTTTTTATTATAAAAAAACTTTATTATTAAATAACAAAAAAATTGTTTGCCACCCACCTCGCCTCAGGGCAACTCAGTTACAATGCTGCAGGATCCAGCAGTCACATGATTGCTATTTTCGATCTTCATCACCAGTTTTCAACAAACAAGATCAATTCCAACAAGCTGACATGTCATGTGACTGCAGGACACTGCAACCACTGGGATTTGCCCTAACAGTGCGAACCAGGACTGCTGCAACTGGCACTATAAGTCAGCTCAGTCACATGATATTGTGCTTTATGATCATGTCACTTAGCAGTAGAATAGCTGGTGCCAATTACCATTATTAAGGGAGGACTACTGGTAACAAGAATAAAATTACAGCATAATTATTATATACCACTCACTGTATGATGATCAGCATGTATATGTGAAACGAATACTGCTGCAATGTTGCGTAATATTTTGTCAATTTCATCTCCATAGTGGCGGCAAAGTTGGCCAAAGGTTCCTTCCCCACAATCAAGAAGCACAGATTGAGTAGGACTAGCAAGAGAACATATGCATAATTATCAATAGATTAAAAAACTGCATTTACAGAAGTCATGAACCTGACATGCTACATTTTCCCTCACAATATTTCATGTAACAAGAGTTTAAGATAGTAGTTCTGCTGCATGTCGTCTCACCATCTACATGTGTTATTGAAAAAGTATACTTAAAAATCCTAGTTTGCATTTTTCTGTAGAACCATATCCTAGGACAAATATAGATTCACCCTTTATTTTCATTTGGAAGATTCTACTTTTATAACCTTTGCTTATTTGCTTTAATTTTAGCTCTCAAATGTATGATTAAAAGAACAAGCATTTCAACTTGATAAAGAAATAAGGAGTCAGCAATTAAATAAAGAAGGCAACTGGTAGATTAACATCTACTAGTGAGATCAAGACAGAAACATTACAAAGGATTCTTTCCTATATCAATTTCCAGTTGAATGTCACTGAAATCAGAATCAATAATGAAGGCAAATGTTTCCTGCTGGAAAAGTTACAAATCAGGTATTTTATCCACTCATATCTTCTTGTGAGAAACTGCCTACCACTTTCCTCAAAACTATAACCTACCTAATATTTACCAGGGTAGAGCTAACATTCCGTATTTTCATTGGTACTGCAGAGCCAGTTCCTAAGAACACAACTTCTGGATAGCAACCTTGGGTTTCTAGAAAATAAGAAAAAGTCAGATAAATGCAGGCAAACAACGTGCAAAGATATGGATTGTTACTGAAAAATGAAATACTTGTGCAGAATAAGAAGCCCGTAATATAAACAAAAACTAAAGAGAAATTTCCTGACAGTGAGAACAATTAACCAGTGGAATGGCTTACCTCCAGAACTGGAGGTTTTTAATAAGAGATTGGACAGCCATTTTTCTGGAATGGTATAGGGTCTCCTGACTAGAAGTCCTCCACGGTCCCTTTCCACACTGTTATTCTGAATTCTGTATTCTACTATAAGCATTTGACCACATTCGCCAAGGCCAGCTTACAAATAAGCAGTTCTAAATTTATAAGAAATTACTTTTTTTATAATGTTCTAAAAATCTTCTTTTCCTCAGCTTGAAGATACAAGCTACCTGCATGGAAAAATGGGCAAAATACGGGCAAATATTGTCCCAAAAATGATCTAACATAGAGATTGCATCATTCACTGTTGGATGTTTCTGAACAACGGTCCTTCAGAACTACCATAAAAATTAGGCGGCTTTAACAAAAAAAAACCATAATCTTTGCATGGACAGAACACAATCCTCTACTTCAGAAGAAAACTGCCTCACAAGTAACTCAAAGGATATCAACCTTTACAAATGATTAGAGAAGTGGGCGCCTTCAAAGTTGATAACCTGTTTTTTAACCATTGTCTTTTAGAGATTATCAAACTGTCTTGTTTATACAGGTTTATGTCTATTAAATGAATCAGCTGTTTGACTGGATATGTTGATAAATCCTGCAAATAGCTTATTGACCTGATGATGCTGGTTTCGCTGACAAACTCTTGTGGCATATCTGCACCGAATTCTGGAAGTCAGGGAGTTGCAAGGCTTCGGCTACATATTCAGCAGGATTATAATTAAAAAGAGCGTCCCTAAAAAACACAAGAGACAATAAGCAGCGATTAATAAGCATTTTATTTCCTAAGAGCAAGGGTTATTTTATTATTCTTAACCATTCTGATACTTTTATCACAAAGAAAAACCTACCAAATTTGGGAAACGTTTACTCAAGAGTGGCCATCCTACAGACTGCCAGAAAATGCATACATTTTTGCTCTTCCACTTCCTAGCACATCACTGACCAAACATTCCTGAGGTCAACTGGACCTATCTATTTTCTTGTTTGTCTAACTGTCTGATGTGTTTATATGACCACCCAATTCAAACAATATGATCTCAAAACAAAAGCCACAGATCTGTTAAAAAAAATGCATTGCCCCTAAGTTATAAATTTAATTCAAGATGCTATAAAAGAGAACAACTGTTTGAAATGCAGTTCTATTTTTATATTGTTTGGTCACTTGCTCATACTTCCAAGTTCTATGTAGCTTTCTAGACTCAGAAACAACTGTTCCCCACTCCCACTAAAAAGCAACTCAGCCACTAAGTTAACAAGGTCTACTATGAGAAGAAAAGGTGCTTGCTGACTTCTATCTAAACTTAGTACGTGGCTTTTCTCTTCTCCTTTTATCATTTATAATATCAAGCTTAACAGCAACATTACAACATGATTATCAATATCTAATTTTTCTTTACGATTGACAAGTAAGAAAGAGACTTTTAAGCAATCTCAAATTTTCTGGGATTGCTTTTTATGTTATAAATTTCTGAGCATATTTTTTGTGTACCGTATTTCAATTTTTTAATAATAATGATTTATTAAACCTGTATATATTAGACATGAAATACAACGCTCCGTGTGGATTGCTTTGAGCATTCTGGAAATGATTCCGAACCATTCCCTCTACAACCAGTGCTTATGCTCAAAATGGGGCATTTCTGATTCAGAAGAGGGCATCTGAAGTTCAAATATTTTGCTTCGAAATATTTTATGCATCCTTATGTATTTTATTTTATTTAGTAAGCACAATTTAAAACAAGTACCACTCTGGCCTATTTTCCAAGGTTATGGAGCAAAACATGGAGATTAAAATATATTGATGTTTTGCCAAAAGATATTTCATTTTATTAATATTAAAATAATGTCCAGTTGGTGAGGAAAAGGGTAGAAAGATTTTTTTAAAAAACTGCAGAAATTCTATGCTCGCTGTCAAGGAGGTTAAGTCTTTGGCCAAGACTGAATTCATACTACAAAGGCAAACTGAAATGGCTACCAACTTCTGCCATTCTCTTTTGGGTCTCAGCTGGTATTTGAGGAGGCATTCTCCTTGAGTCACAGGCACACTGAACTCAGCCTCTTCTTCCTGATGGGTAGACAGAAAAACATAAAAGCATGCTACCAAACCGGCTGAAACAGAGCATGTACCCTTCTAGTTGTTCCATAACTAATATTTACTATTATTATCGTCTTACCTTGCTTGGGTGGTGGTTTTTAAGCAATGGAAAGATCTTTGGATGTATGTAATTGAGCTGACTTTGAATTCTGTAGCTGTGAAGATGATGTATTGACTTGCAATTTTCATTGAGTATCAAGTGTTGAGTATTTTCACCAAAGCTAGAGGGTAAGAAAAATCAGACGTATTTTAAAACTTGATATTCTAAATTCTATTTTATATTGGGTTTCACCATCATTGTCTATCAAATCAAAATAGAAGCTATTTACAGCCTAATGCCTAGACTCATCCTGTCTGTTCTTCTAGGTGCTTCTCACAATAGCTTTAGTACAATAAGAGGTCAGGTATATTATGAGGGCAATCTGTCTATCACCCCACTTATGGTCAAACAGTTATATTGCCTGCACTCCCCTGCTGGATCTCTCACCTGTATTTTTCACCTAGACCTATGTATACAAATGCAATATGCCTATCACTCATAACACGAAGACCGGACTTCCTCATTTGTATGTCAACCTCCCATATAAGGAAGGTTTTAAAAATAGACACAAGATGTTCTACCACAAGTATTCACCACAGTGGTAGAACAGTATCAGTAAAAAAGAGCAATTGAGAAAAAGCATAAAATGTTCTCATCTGAGAAACACCCAGAAGCTTTTATCATGCTTATGTCACTGGATTTCCAATCACAGATTTGCCTGTGAAATACATTAAAACAAATAAACCTAAATGCTGATATATTGTCGTGACAATGAATAAGTCAGAAGCTCCCTATGTTACAGTCTGAGATTCTCTTCTTTTAGATACAGACTTAACTTTTTCTGTTTATATTTGTAATATTGTTCTACATTATAGGTTAAGTATTATTGCAAACATGTGGATAGCACTTCAAAAATTGTGTAAGTGCCAAATATTAAACAATGCTAATTATCATTCTAATGGAAACAATTGGTGAGGATGAGTTAAATACCAGCATTATGTCAAAGTAAAGCAAAGAAAATCAATTAACGCTAGACACAAACCTTTCTAACCATTGCTTATACCGACTATCCTTCAGAACAGAATCTGGAGTAATGTGAACAATTAAAGCCACAGAATTTTCTGGATTCTCTTGCTGATACCTGCAACAAAAGGTTAGATATAAAAGCAGAAATTCTCAAGATGGCAGATTATGCTTCTAAAATATACTGTAATCACATGTCAGGATAGTTAGTATCCCAGTATCTACAGGATCCAAGCACTAAGGCCTGGGCATATAGATTCCACAGGTGACCAGAATTTAGCAAAAGAATGCAGCCTTATATCTCAAAATGCCAGTCTAACTTTGATAAAGGAGAGTTCAACACTGGACCTAGAGGTCAAAAATTCAGTTCTGGCCTTAAATTACTGAATACTATAAATAAAACTATCAAACGTAGATAGTTTTGTGGCTGCAAAAATACAAGCTCATATTTGTACCATAAGCATGTCTGCACTATTTTTAAATACTTTACTGAGTTTCAAACTATCGGTATTCTTCAACCTATGAGAGAAATTTGAACCTCAAATTTCTGTTGCTGAGACAGTTCTTAAGTGAGTTTTGTCCCATTTTATGAACTTTCTTGCCAGTTGTTAAGTGAATCACTACAGTTGTTAAATTAGTAATCTGGTGGTTAAGTGAATTTGGCTTCCCCATTTGAACCAGTTGCCAAGCATTCGAATTTTCATTGGGTGACCATGGGGATGCTGGACCAGTCTTAAGTGCGAAAAATGGCCATAAGTTACTTTTTTCACTGCCATTGTAACTTCTAATGATCACTAAATGAATGGTTATAAGTTGAGGACTATCTGTATTTGTACACCCACTGAAGGAGTCAATCCTATATGCAATACATATAATTTTCTCATTTACTAATACTTTGCCACATCTTATTGACCTAGTATAAACGGGTTGTTGACATGGATTGACGAGTCTAAAAACAGACTCATATTTCCAAAAGACATGGTGACAAATAAAGACATGGCAAGAAAGCTGTTGTCCAGTGATTCCTTAATACGAGATATGAAAACAGCTGAGCTTTTGTTTAATCATACCTTAGCAGTATACTGTTTTCACAGACTGAATCTATAAATCCTTCATGAGGGCACTCCAATACAATGAACACTATACTTGGCTCTGGAGGCGTACAAAGTTCTTCAGCCAAGATCTGTAATAAGATACACAGGTCAATGCACACCACCAATACACATATTTTATTAAAGTCTCTCACAGTCCACATATCAACAGGGAGGGGAACATTACTGGAAAACATTTCCTATAATGACCAAGAAGCAGGGATCACAGGGCATGAAGGGTTTTGTTGTTGTTTGTCAAACTGTTCCATCAAGTTATATGAATGTTTGAGCTCAGAAAGCTGTTCACCTCAACCCATAATGATGAACAGGTCCAACTTAAAAGTTTCCCTTTGAATAAGTGAGGAACTTCATGTGCTTTTTCACATTACACAAATCAATAGTTTTGTGGACTCAACTCATTTAAATATTCCCACTGATTGAAGCAAAGGCCAAACAAGAATGTTAGGTTGTAATCTTTCTACCCTAAACAATAAACTAAAAAAAAACAAGCCATGGTTACATTTTTTTTTTTAATTTGATTTATATGCCGCCCTTCTCTGAAGACTCAGGGCGGCTTACAATGTGCTCAGCAATAGCCTTCATTCTTTTGTATATTATACAAAGTCAGCTTATTGCCCCCACAACTAGGTCCTCATTCATAAAACAGGGATGCCCAGCTAATTTCACACACAAAAGGTCCTAAATAAAAGGACCCTTCAAAAAGTTCTACCTCTTTTCCTTCAAATACGATATTCTCTCCATTTTTCACAGCTGTTATTATGGGCGCAATTGCTGCATTGCCACTAAAACAAAACAAAAAAAGTTAGCCAGTCTATGAAGATTGATGACATTCGACATATAAACATTCACCAGAATTCCATACTTACATAGGCAAGCCAAGTTCCTTTGCTTTTAAAACTAAGAAGGTTCCTTTCTTTGGATGGACCTATAGACAAATATTGATTATTTCACCATGTATTCCGAACAGTGTGTTCAGTCATCTCAAATGGTAAAGTTGACATTATATCATAAAATTCATTTATTTACAACCCAACACTAACATTAGAAATACTAAAAGACAGAAAGACATATTTGGCTTGCTGCCAAACAAAAAGGAATGAAAAACCTTATTAGGAATGCAGACTACAGTTGGTGAACTAAGCAATGCACACCTTTTTTTTTCTTTTTACAACTTTATCCCTTTGTTTAAAGATGGAGTGGGGGGGGGATTGTGACTGAGTGGAGCTGAGTGTTTACTGGCCAGATGCCCTTCCTGACACCTACATGGAGTTTGCAGCAGGTATTTTCTCTTTGTGCCCTGATAGAGAAACATCTGCCATTGCCTAGGATCGAACTCTCAACCTTCCAAGTGGAAGGCAAGCATCTTCACCTCTAGGCGACCATGCCACTCTAAGCACTGTTTCTCAGCCTTTTGGCTAAGATCAAGTGTAAGCAATGCACACATAAAACTAATAAATCATCTCATGAGGAAGACAGGTCTAAGATCATCAAAAGCTGCAATTATAAATACAAATGTTGGGGAGAAGTCTATAAATCTATGACATGCAATATGCACTTTTAACTCCTACCATTTCTAACAGCTCTCTGACAATTTATTTCCACAATTTATATGAGAAACATCCAAGCACATGCAACCCAGATGTAGTGAAATCCTAAAAATGGATACTTAGGAGGATTGGAATCTTAGCATTTCTTTCACCCAGCTTTTTTAATAAGCAAAGCATCTGGATCATATCTATTTCATATCAAGTGTTCCCCTAGCTCAGAATTATTACAGCATGACACTGAATCTTTATACCATGATAGAATCCCCAACAGTAATTGAAATATCCTCAATGTGGAGAAATGTTCTTACCTTACAAACATATGCAACAACAAGAGATGGGTCCCTTTCAAATATTTGTCTCCTGCTGCCTTAAAAAAAACCCACAACAGACAAATAAATCCTGTGTCAATATATACATAACATTTAAAATGTCTGCTTTTTACCAAAAGCAACAAGATAACACAACACCACGCTAGAGCCATATCTTACACATTTGAGCAGACATGGCAACTATCTATCTATCTATCTATCTATCTATCTATCTATCTATCTATCTATCTATCTATCTATCTATCTATCTATCTATCTATCTATACACACACACACACACACACACACACACACACAGACTTAATAATTTTATTTTACCCCTGAGAAAATCTAAGGTTCCTGAATTTCTATCCTTTTTTTAAAAAAAGTTGTGGGGGGGGATGTAATACTGCAAGGGAGGGGGAAAATATTGTCACCCCAGAACAATACCATATGCCAGAATAATAGAGACACCCTCAATAGTATTTAAGTATTTTATGTAAACCAGCTTGAGCATTATAGACCCAAAAACATCAAGATAAATTACGTATATTAAGTTAATACGACAAAACATTGATAAAAACTTAATATTTTAAAAATATTAAGACATTGTTAGTGCATACATTCCTAAATTTATCCAGTTTCTATGGTAGTTTCTTTTGTGAAATATAGATGGACTAGGTTTTAAACTTCATGCAGCAATTTAAATTATAACTGTATATCTGGAAAATTCCCCCTCCCTGACCATGAAAACTTCCTGGTGGGTCCCATTTCATTAACAAAGAGTGAGGCTTCCTCACCTATTTTATCAGGTGACTGTTTATTCATGTCAGAGGGCGATCCTGGCCTTGAAATATGTTTTTGATCATCCTCATCTATTAGCAATTTAGAGTCTGGGTGTATCCTTTGCTCACAGTCGGCTTTTGCTTGTTTCAGATAAATGGTGGAAAGAGAAAAGGGACAAGAATGTTAGAATATGTACATCTCTTTGTTTTGCAGACACTGACTACAGAACATATATAATACAGAACTGCATTTCACGGATTTGGCCACGATTGCCTCTATTGACACAGGATTGTCCAAAAATGAGCCAAAAACATACAAATCATTTTTTATGGCTTTGTATTATAAATGAAACAAGAAAATAAGAAAACCTCAATTTTCATAGTCTGTTAAGAACAGTTTTACACAGAATTCTCAGTGGGCATGTTAGTAGCTACTGGAGAATATTAAACAAACTTCATTATTGTCATTCACGTACCAATAATTTGAAAATATCAGGGTTTTCATTCATCTCACCCAACACCCAATGATATGTGATTATAAAAAAACTGGAAGTGATCACAGTGTTAGGCAGCAGCTCCATTTGACCCATAGTACTGGACTCAAGAAAAGCTAATATGCCATCTGTAAACTTTGAATTTGGTTAATGAAGTATTTATCCTGATATTCAACTGAACCCTGGCAAGACTAAGTGGCTTCAGATACTGGGACCTTCTGAATCCAGAGAGTTACCATCTTTGGTGCTGGATGTAGTTGAATCCAAACAGACCTGGTGCACAATATGGGAGTTATTTTGGATTCACAACTTCTGCTCCAAAAGCAGGTAGCTGTTGTGGCCAGGAGGGCCTTAGCACAGTTTCATGCTGTGTGCCAGTTGCCCCCATTCCTAAACCAAGGGACTGTAACTTCAGTCATTCATACCCTAGACCAGGGGTCCTCAAACTTTTTAAACAGGGGGCCAATTCATGGTCCCTCAGACTGGTGGGGGTCCAGACTGGTGGGTGGACGGGGTGATGTGGGCGGGGCAGCCTCGTGGTCCCATGTGGGATGGATTCTTGGCTTCGGCGGCCCGTATCCAGCTCGTGGGCTGTAGTTTGAGAATCCCTGCCCTAGACACCTTCCAAATGGATTACTGTTAACATATTACATGGGGCTACTTTTGAAGACCATCCAGTAGCTTCAACTGATACAAAATGCTGTGGTTTGAATAGTTACGTGTGCTTCAAGAACTGTATATTTTACTCCTCTGCTTGAAAGCAGCACTGGTTGCCACGATGCTTCCGGGTCCAATTCAAGGTGCCGGTTATTATTTTAAAGCAGAAGGGAAATTTTAAAGCAGGTCCCATTGGAGCTTCATCTGGCAGGACCCAGAAAGACAGCTTTTTTCTGCCATGGCACCCACCCCCTGGAATAACATTCCCTTGAGATGAGATTTGCTCCGTCCCTGCTGGCCTTCTGAAACGCATTTAAAACTTGGATGCAGCATCAAACTTGTGGATCCCATGGAGGTATGCAGCCTCTTAAATGGCTGCACTGTGTATAAGTTTAGACTGCACTATCCTCTTTTTGTTATTTATTTTTTTTATTGAAAAGTTTTACAAAAAGTTTACATATTTCCCCCCCCCCCTTCCCTACCCCAGCCTCCCCCCTCCCCGCCTCCTCTTCCCAGAACAAATTACAGGGTATAACCTTCAACAATCATGATCAATCCTAGTCTAAATAATTATAACATTCCACATCTCTTGTTCCTTCAATTCCCTAATTACCCGCCTAACTTGATTACTTAAGGACACACCAAATATCTATATAGTCATTCATAACCTATCAGCAATTTCTTATTCCGGTATTTGTTTTGAATATAATCTATCCATCTTCTCCAGTCTCTTAAATATCTTTCATTTGAATGATCCTTCAAGTACGCTGAAATTTTTGCCATTTCCGCTAGGTTTGTAACTTTCATTGTCCACTCTTGGATTGTAGGTAAATCTTGCTTCTTCCAATATTGTGCCACCAACAGTCTTGCTGCAGTTATTAAATTCAAAATCAATTTAGTCTCTATAACTGTACAATCCGTAACTATACCCAGCAGAAACAGCTGTGGTGTAAATTTCAACCTCTTTTTAAGAATATTTTGTAAAATCCACCAAATTTTTATCCAAAACGCTTTAACCTTTTTACATGTCCACCAAATGTGAAAATAAGTGGCATCCTCACAATTACATCTCCAACATTTTGGTTGTATATTCGGATACATACAAGATAACTTTTTTGGGTCTAGATGCCATCTATAAAACATTTTATAAAAGTTCTCCCTTAAATTTTGTGCTTTAGTAAATTTCACATTTGTCACCCATATTTTTTCCCAAGTTTCCATCATTATTGGCTGTTCAAAATTCTGCGCCCATTTTATCATACAGTCCTTAACTAACTCTGTTTCCGAGTCCATCTCTATCAATATATTATACAATCTTTTTATGTGCATTGGGCTTTGGTCTCTAATTTGTTTAATTAAATTTTCAACACTTTGTATAACACCAGTTTTCTGGTCTTTTCTCCATCTGGCTTGTAATTGTACATATTGAAACCAAGTTTGAATTATTTTCTCCTCTTTCAACACATTCACAAGTTTTAATTTTAATATATCTCCCTCCATAATGAGAATATCTTTATATATAATTACGTCCTGTCTACCTTCTATACTCGTATTCTCTATTGCGTGCCTGGGTGCTGTCCATATAGGTATCTTTTCATTTAACTTGTATTGATATTTCTTCCAGACACGCAATAAAGCATTTCTCAATATATGACTCTTAAATGCTCTATCCACCCTTTTTTCACACTAAATAAGTATGCCAACCATAGACCAGGTCATGCCCTTCAATATTCAATATCCTTCCATTTGTTAGATTAATCCAATCACTAATTGTTGATAAAACAGCTGTTTCATAGTACAATTTTAAATTTGGCATTTTCAATCCTCCTCTTTCTCGTATATCCTGCATTATTTTCAGTTTTATCCTTGGTTTCTTACCTTGCCATACGAACTTATTAATACCTTTCTGCCATTCTTCCAGGTTGGCATCCTTTTTTAGTATTGGTATCATTTGAAAGAGGAATAAAAATCTAGGTAAAACATTCATTTTTATAACTGCTATTCTACCCAACAAGGACAGTTGTAATTTTTTCCATTTATCCATTTCAGCTTGTATTTTATGCCATATCAGTTCATAATTATGCTTATACAATTTACCATTAGAAGATGCAATATAAACTCCTAGGTATTTAACTTTTTTAACTATTTCACATCCCGTTACCTTTGTAACTCCTCTTTTTGATTTGTTGTCATATTTTTAACTATCATCTTTGTTTTTCCAATGTTTATCTTAAACCCAGATACTTGACCATACTGTTTTATTATATCCATCAAAATCTTTGCTGATTCCACTGGATGAGTTAAGGTCATAACCAAATCATCTGCGAATGCCCGTACCTTGTATTCATAGTCTCTAACTCTGATTCCCTTTATCTCATCTATATTACGTATTTTGTTTAACAACAATTCCAAAGTTAATATAAATAATAATGGCAATAAGGGACATCCCTGCCTCGTACCTTTTTCAATTTTTAAAAGTTTCTGTCAAACTGCCATTAATAATTATCTGAGCTGTCTGTTCCTGATATATTGCTTTTATGGACTGCATAAAGCAATTCCCAAATTGCATCCTATTAACCACTCTCAATAAAAATTGCCAATCTAATCGATCAAAAGCTTTTTCCGCATCCAAAAATATAAGCACCGCAGGGATTTGGTTATTCCTTTCCAAATATTCCAATATGTCAACAATTTGTCTTACGACTTCCTGTTTGCTGCTGGCCGCCGCCAGACGTTCCTTTGGGATCGTCAGCTTCCACTGCCTGTCAGAGCCGCCTTCACAACGGAACGGCGGCTCGAAAAAACTCCGTTTCCATGAGGAAACGGAGATAGAGCCGGCAGGGGTGGGTAGAACTCTCTGCAGAGTCCCAAAAGTTTTTCTTTTTCTTTTGGGACGGAGCGGATGAGATGCCCCATATCCCCAGCCGTTGCTCCGGGCTTTGGGAGACCTCTGCTAATGCAGAGCCAGGCGTCAAGAGCAAGCCTGTGAATCTAACAGATTACTCAAAGAAAATGTGAGCTGGATCTGTAATACTGAACCGCAAGTATTTTACTTATCTTTTAAAAAAATTACTTAAGAGAAAAGACGAAAGGAAAGGGGGGGAAAAAAGCCTTTTAAAATGGCGCTTGCAGCAGCTGGAGAAGAGGCAGAAAGGAAAAGTCCTTCCGTTTTCTATTATTACAATGTAGCGGAATAAATACCACTGGTTACATTTGTAGACAAAACTTCGCTCCTGTGTTTTTCTTTTCTTTTTTTTCCTGAAGACTTGATATTGTTGTTGATTGGAAAGAAGTTTTTTCTCTTGTTTTTTTTTTTCTTTTCTTTTTAACAAAGCCTGCCTGGGCGGAAACATGGCACTGAGATTTACAAAGTCAGATAAACAAGTAGGGGGGGGGATTCCCCCACCAACAATTTAAAGGAACAAGTTTTAACTCTTCAGTCTCAGAAACCTGATTTTAATATAATAGAATTTCTCTTAGAGGAGATTGAAAGAAGGGATGAGATTGTGAATCAGCATCTTGAAAAATTTAAGCAGGAAATTAAAGAATTGGTAAAATCTAAGTTTGATTTTTTGGAGCGAAAAATTTTAAAAGTGGTTAATGGATTTTCAGAATTTATGATACAGTTGGATACAAATACTAATTTACTAGAGTCTAAAATGGATGAAATTCAAGATAAATTGGACAATAGAATTCAAAAAATTGAAAATGATTTGATAAACACTCAGGATAATAGCTCAGAAGAAAAACCTAAAATGGATGCTGACCAAAAGTCTGGTAATGTAGAAAATCTGCAACAGAGGATTGAACAAGGGGTTCTAATGGTACAATATAATTTTACAGAATATGCGATAAGACTGCGAGGTTTGCAGGAAAATAATAGAGATGATTTAAGGAAAATATCTTCTGAATTTCTAGCTGGGATTCTAAAGGTTCAACCTGATGAAGTGTTTAGTAGGATTGATAGAGTTTTCAGAATAAATTCCTGGATTGCTAAGCAAAGGCAACTGCCTAGAGATGTGGTGATTTATTTTACGGACAAGGAAATTAGGAATAATATTGTGCAAAATTCCTTCAATTCTAATTTGCAATTGTATGGAAGAAAGATATGGATCTACAAGGAACTCCCACCTAAGATATTAATAGAAAGGAAGAAATTTGGTTTTCTGGTGTCTGAGTTAAAAAAGAGAAATATCCCATATAGGTGGAACGCCCCAGTTGGTATTATACTGAGACATCAAGGAGAAAGATATCAGTTAAATACTATTGAAAGAGCGGAAGAATTTTATCAAAATAGGTTGAACATGAATTTAACATCTTCAGGTATAATACAGGATAAGCAGAAGGAGCTGGAAATAAAGGGAAAATATCGAATTACAGAGACTGTACCAGATAAATTGCCTTTGGATTTATCGGATACCCCAGCTGGATTATCTACAAATTTGAGAGAAGTGCCATCTGATTTTAATGTGATGACTTATCAAGGCAAGGACAAGCATGGAAACCAATTAGAGGATATACAAGGGACAAAAAAGAAACATGAGACACAAAAACAAAATCAACAAGACCAATCTACAAAGCAGAATGAAAACCGACCAGTTGACACACAATCTGTAGAAAGGAAACCAGGATGGAAGTCAAACCCACAAAAAGAAAACAAAAAAAGAAATAGGTTGTACAAAAATAGAAATTTTTAACCCAAGCAACAGTGAAGCCAGTGATTTTAAAATATGAATGATTATGTGAAAACATAGAGGAGGCGACATATTGGTCAATATTATCCTGAGGATAGTGGCAGATCTCTGCATTGCCGTAATTTTGGGACGTGGAGAGAGCCTCAAACTGATGGATTTGAATTATCTACTTTGAAATTTCTTTTTGTGTTGATAAATATATTATAATTATCTTGAATCATAAGGCAAGAGAATCATGCTGGGGCATGCAGAAGATCCGGTTGTTACCCACCACGATGATGGAAATCAATAATCCTGATGAAACCCACAATTATTATTATATGGAATATAATCATAATGTCACTCGGGTGGTTATTTTTACTTTTATACATATAAGAAGATATTTACTACTGATGGGGGCAGATATGATTGAAGATCTTGAATAAACTGTTGCATCAGCAAGCTATGTTACCCTATTATGGATGTTGGTTTTAACAATCCAGTGGAAAGACCTCAAAGAAGATATTATATGGACTATAAAATTAAAGTTGTCTTTTCTTTTTTTTTTTTATTTAGATATAATGGAATATATATATATATATATATATTTTTAAGTAGTGTGGGCAGTGAATTAAAGATATTAAGAATTGTTGTGTATGGTAAATTTGCAGGACAGTGGGTGAATAAGTTAGCTACAGACTGATTAGTTTAAGAAAAGGGATTTTTAAGTGATACATTTAGGGGAGTGGAGGAAATGGATAGAGTGGAATAAATGTTAAATTAGATTTTATGGGGAGGCCGCTTTGAAATGTTATAGTAATATATATAGAAGATTAAATATTAAAGTAGGACTTATCGTATAGTTTTAAAGTGGAAGGTGGTTTTGAATTGTTGTAATAATATATAGATATAAAACATTATTATGTTAAATTAGAAGTTATTTTATAATAGTTATAGTATAATGTTTTTTTTTTCTTCTTCTTTTCTGAAAAGTATGGATAAAGGGGGATGTTATAATATTTATAATATTTTTAGTAAGTAAAGGTCAGTATTTTGAGGAGGGAGTAAGTAATCTGTTATGAATTAGGGTTTTTTTTGTTACGAAGAAGTCACAGGGGGGGATGGGTGGGGAGGGGGGGTTAGGGAGGGGGAGGCGGAGGGGGGGAAAAAAAAGGGCGGAAAAATTTGTATTTGAAAACTTTTTCAATAAAAAAAAAAAAACAATTTGTCTTACATTATTTTTCATTTGTCTACCTTGTATAAAACCAGTTTGGTCAGCATGAATCATTTTTTGCATTACTAGCATTAACCTATTTGCCAATATCTTAGCAAATATTTTATAATCTGTATTCAATAATGATATGGGTCTATAGTTTTTGGGATGTGTCAAATCTTGATCTTCTTTTGGAATTAACGAAATAAAAGCTGTTTTCCATGAAGGTGGTACCCTTTCACCCAACTGAATTCTATTAAATAATTTTTTAGAGGTACAACCATCTCCAATTGTAAATATTTATAATACACAGCTGTTAATCCATCCGTGCCAGGAGCCTTACCAGTTTTTAACTGTTTAATTGCTGAGAGGATC
This sequence comes from Pantherophis guttatus, assembly GCF_059756535.1. Classification (NCBI taxonomy): domain Eukaryota; kingdom Metazoa; phylum Chordata; class Lepidosauria; order Squamata; family Colubridae; genus Pantherophis; species Pantherophis guttatus. The sequence continues at coordinate 171,924,565 of NC_142064.1, forward strand.
TCCTCCTCTGTTATTAATTGGTTTAACCGTTCTCTTTGTTCCTCTGTAACTATAGGAATATTCTGTCTATCCAGATATGTCTCTATCTCTGCACCTTGTATTTTATCTGCAGTATACAGTCTTGCATAAAATTCTAAAAATGCCTTTTTAATCATATTTTGGTGATATTTTGGTAAAGAGGTGTCTTTACCTTTGTACTCTATTTTCTCTATGGTACGAGATTTTTTTTTCCTCAGCATGTATGCCAACCATCTACCTGGTTTATTTGCATTACAAAAAGTATTATGTTTAGCATATTGTAGATTGGTTGCCACTTGGTCTGAAAGCATCATATTAAATTGCCCATGTAATAGACTGATCTCTTCTTTGATTTTCTTATCCCCTGGGTTATCAATTAACACCCTTTCTTTTTTCTTGATCTCTTCTTCTAATTCCCTCCTTTTTTCCACCTGTCTACGCCTATATGCATTATTCATATTTATCAAAACTCCTCTCATGTATGCTTTACTAGCATCCCATCCCATATCCATAGATGTTCCCTATGGATATAACATTCCCTTGAGATGAGATTTGCTCCGTCCCTGTTGGCCTTCTGAAATGCATTTAAAACTTGGATGCGGCATCAAGCTTGTGGATCCCATGGAGGTATGCAGCCTCTTAAATGGCTGCACTGTGTATAAGTTTAGACTGCACTATCCTCTTTTTGTTATTGTGGCTTTTTTTAAACTGTAGTGTTAAGTCATTTAAATGATTAAAATCATTTTAGTTAATGGTTAAGTGGTATGATTTAATTGTGCACGCTGTCCAGAGTCACACGCAAGTGAGATAAGCAGCTGCATAAGTTCAATCAATCAATATTGATTTTAGTGTATACTCTAGTGTATAGCCACCAACCACCACAAAAAGGAAGTTATGAAACAATGGAATAAAGTTACAGTATAGCAAAATTTTCTACAACTATGGGTTCCTCTATTGCTACCTCCCAATATTGCAGAATCAGAAGTGATAGAATTGGTATGATGCTTAGATCTCTATAGCATAGAATTTACTGTGTTCTACCCACTCCCGATTTAAAATTAGGATACCTTACTTACCTACCAGAGGGACCTGTTGTACTATCATTGTTTCATCCTCATATTCTGGCGCCAAAAAAGACTGCACAACTAGTAACAATATAGATGGAAAATAAATGTTAAGTTATTTGAGCTACTGCTTTAGATAAAACTGTACAAGAGACCTAAACAAAATTACATCAAACACAGTTTAAAATTCTTACGTTTCAAGCTTTAAGATGGCTTTGGTAGATGCATTTTAAAGAAAAGATGTAGCCAGTAACCTTAAAAGCTGGCAGCACAGCATGAAATCAAGAAAAACAAGCAAAGATGTAGAGCAATTCTTTTCTTGATCAGCCAACATGCAAAACAGCATACCACCAGCAACTGTGATTTTAAAATACAATTTGAAAGATAGCACTTACCTATCTCCATTCCTTTCATTGAACCAGCAAATACTCTGATTGCTTCTAAATATTTTTGCTGAAATATACACAATAAGAATGACAACTATTATTTCCTAGAAAATTAGGAACATTGATTACTCTCACATAGTATGCACTTCACCTAATAGAATAAAACACTTTACATTTTACTACACTTTTAAGCATTCAAAATATGTCATACCTTGATCTCATTAATATCCTTTCAACAATCCTGAAATATATTATGGCACACAAAGGTGGGGTGCAGATAGGAAGAATAGGTTGTCTAACTGTAAAGCAATTTATTTAGTTCACTGCAGCTGAGACTCAAACCTAGGAATTCCCAATTCTTAACTATTACACTACATCAGGTCAGAACAATGGATCTTATTTTGTCTCCTAAAATATGCAATATGCAAGCAGCCCTAGAAAGTAATAAAAAGTATCTTTAAAAAAGGAATACTCATCACAGTTTAAGTGGTATTTTTAAGGAAGAAAGTAATGTTTTTGAAAGTAAGGAATAAGTATTATGTCCCCAAATCTGCATTTCTCTAGCAATTTATATAGCACAGAATGCAACTATTCTAATTCCCAGATAAAGAATACCAAGATTATTCTGCAGGTTAAATTGTAATGTACTGTCTTGTATAGCTTATATGTATGAACAGTTCAGAAGCTGGATATCAATTACAGAAATCTCAGTCCAGAACAGATAGCAGTTACATTAACTATGGCTATAACAAGTGATTTCAAAGATAGACTTCAGACTTTATGCGAGAGAAGTATCTTTCTATTCTTAAATGTATTTCATTAGAATTTTGTAGAAACTGGAAAAAATGTGAATGTCTTAAAAATCCTAAGAATTTTATCAATTTAAAAAGTCAATTTAAATAGATGCATGTCAGCTCATGTAAAATCATACCACTTATTCTGAAAAAAAAGTTGATGCATGCACTGCCCTATTACAAACCTAATTCTATGCTGTTATTCTTAAAAGATAACTGAGTAGATAATCACTGCAAAAAAAGAGCACAACACAACTCACCAGTTGGGGTGGTCCAGAAAGAATACATTTGGGAACTCTTGTTTCTTTTAAGGTAAGAATCATTCCTGGATGAAAGGATAAAGAGTGTGAATGTTACAAATCACTTTAGATAAAATTGCAGAAAACTTGAAAAAAAGAGTACTGCTTGAGCAACACAGAAAGAAAAAGATTATGGTTGACTGTATCACTTAGTGACAACAATCCTTGCAGTTCCAATTGCCATCATTAACTGAATCCCACGGTTGTTAGATGAGACAACTTCCTGCTGAGTTCACACAATCAAGGCCAGTGGAGAAGCCAGCAGGAAGTTTCAAAACCCAGGCCTACAGGATGGTAAGTGGCTGCTCCCAGGTGGAGGAGGGAGCAAGGAGTCTGGGGAGGGTGAAAACAGCCTTCCCCACCTCACTGGAGGCCCTCCAGAGGTAGGAAACAGCCTGTTTCCCAACTTCTGGAGCCTGGGGAGAGCGAAAAATGGGCCTTCCGGTATCACCAGAAGTCAGCAAACAGGCCATTTCCAGCCTCCGGAGGGCCTCCAGCGGAGGTAAGGCCGTTTTTGCCCTCCCCAGGTTCCAAGAAAGCCTTTGGAACCTGGGGAGGGTGAAAAATGGACCTACCGGGCCCACCAGGCCATCATGTGCCAAAAGTGGGGGGAACGTGGGGGGCTCGCACGCACATGCACCGGGGTGGGCGCATTGAATTATGGGTGTGGGCATGCACGTGCGTGACCCCCTCCCCCGCGCTATCCCCGCTTTTGGCACGTGACGGCAAAAAGGTTAGCCATCACTGACCTATATTTTACCGTAGTTTATATTGATAAACTAAACATATAGTTCATAGATATCAATATCTATTATATTTAAACATGGTTCCCCTGGAGCTTAGATTGATTCTAACTTTACTGGCCTTATGGAAGGTTCTATATCCCCTTTTTAATTAATAAAAGCAAAAATCCCTCATTTTTAACCATTTTCCTCAAAAAGTACTTATTATGTTACCCCTGTTCAAACAAGTCTATTTTGTATTTTTTCCTTGTAGGAATCTTCTGGTTGGTGTTTCTTTGGATAAAATTAACTTGGTTTGAAACTTGGTTTTTTTGTTTTGTTTTGTTTTTTTATTTATATGCCGCCCTTCTCCGGAGACTCAGGGCGGCTTACAATGCATTAAGCAATAGCCTTCATACTTCATACTTTTGTATATTTTATACAAAGTCAGCTTATTGCCCCCTCAATCCAGGTCCGGTTGTATAACTTGATCTCTTTGTCATCTTCCTGACAGAGAAACATTTTTCATCTTTACATATTTTATATCTACATCTTCTTTTTCCCATTCCATAGATTGTGTTAAAACATTGGCAGCTCTTTACTTAATGCCTTCCCCAGGTTGTTCCAAAATTAATCTATCTCTGATTAATTTCTTTCCCCCTTCTTCCAACTATGCCACATCCAGGTCCATTCATTTCTCTGGTTACTGTTTTCATCATATTTTCTGGGAATTCCATTTTTTCCGCAATATGTTTTAACTTCTCCAATTATTTGTACTGCAGATTCTTCCAATTTTCTCTTCCATATTTGCAAATCTTTTAGCCAAGTTTTTCTTAACAAATTAATTCATGCAATTTTTTTTTATTTTTTTTTTTAATTTGATTTATATGCCGCCCTTCTCCGGAGACTCAGGGCGGCTTACAATGCGTTAAGCAATAGCCTTCATTCTTTTGTATGTTTTATACAAAGTCAGCTTATTGCCCCCACAAACTGGGTCCTCATTTCACCTACCTTAGAAAGGATGGAAGGCTGAGTCAACCTTGAGCCTTGGAGAGATTCGAACCAGCAGAAATTGCAGGCAGCTGTGTTAATTACAGGGTGCACTAAACCCTTGTACTATCAATCAATTGTCATTGATTTTAGAATATTCTTTCCCAATTTCTCAAACATCTTTTGTAATATCCCTGGTATAATCCCTTTTCCTGGTAGTTGCTGTGTTAGTAATCCTCTCCCTTCTTTCACTGCATTCCTGATAACTGCTTTTTTTAAAATATATAAACTGAAAAGGGAAAGCAAGAAGCAAAGGAGGTAGCACAATTTGGGATATAGAATGTATTTATCTACCAAACTCACCAGACAAGCCACCAACATTTGCCCAATTCATTCTAGTGAGGAAGATATTGTCTAAATGAGCTACCTTTAACCTGCAATACAAAGACAAAACTTTTAATGGAATTTACTAAAATAATATTTTACCTACTTCTGCCATCATCACTGACTGAGTCATTCATTAATTTATTCCATTTATAAGTCTCTTCAATTGTCCAAGCAGCTTTAGGTGACACATTAAAACACAAAACAAATCAAATTCAGTAATAAGTAACCATAAAACTCCGTCTTACTATTTTAGGAAATGAAAGCTCAAAGAACAAATTTCAAAATCCACACAGGGTTTACTTATTTTTATTTTTGTTATTTGTTTCATTTATATGCCACCCATCTCACAGAAACGTGACTCTGGGTGGTGTACAATAAAGTCATAAAAAACATAATTACAAAATACTGTAAAATAAATTTCATATTTCATAAACATTTCATATTGTTTATGAAAAAATTGCACCCATATCATGAAGAGCTTTGGGTGGGGGGGAAGCACATTGAATTGAATTTAGAAGCAAACTAGTAGTTAATGAAACTCGTGGAACTGAGTGCAGGTGTGCCATTTTAGGGGCAATAAATCTGGCCACGCCACTTCATTTTGCACCAGTTCAACCTTCCAGATACTTTTCAGGGCAGACCCATGTACAGTGCATTACAATATTCCACCAGGGAGGAGACCAAGGCATGAGTGATTATGAGCACCACCAATGCACAATTAAAAATTGTGCAAAAGTCCTCCAAGGCATAATTCAACTCTCTGTGGGTTCAAAGTTGATTTGTAAATTAAGCATATAGCAGTTTTTTAAATGCTGCATGAATTTGTTCCCTGCCTATCAATGGCTACTCATTACTGCAAATACAAAGGGTAAAACATCTGATGCATAATTATAAAGAACGAACTTTATATGCCTCTTTTCTCCCTGCCAACTAAAATTAGTCCTATATGCTTTCTGAATTAAAGCATCAACTGGGGCACTTTTTTATTCTTCCACACATTGAAACAACACTGATTATAATTCACAACAGCATTACTGGGATTTAATAACAGAAGCTGTAGGTGGTACCTGCAACCATCCAATATTTCAAGGTGGCATTCCTATTTTCTCTCCTATTTTGATCCCAGTTAACCACCACACCTTAGAAGCACTCCACTTTGTTGCCCCTGGTTCTCTTTCCCACTCCACTGTCTGTACTGCTCATATCAACAAATGATTTGAAGATATTTAACACACCTCAATATATTTACCTTATTTTTGGTTCACTTACTTGTGCTCTTGCATAAGGCGTTGCATTCCTTCTCCACAATTAAAAAGATATCTGAAATGGAAGAATAATTAGAATTATGAAACCCTATCTCTAATAGCTCAATGAGAGCATCTGAAACCATTAAAATACAGTTGGCACAGGTTTAACAAAAATGGAAAGGGGTTGCTTTGTTTTATAGAAGAGAAAATTATTTTGTGCCATTTTAGCACTAGCATAAATTTCCCCCTGTAGTGTATTAGGGACGTACTTAGGGTTGTTAAAATGTTGGGAAGTCTCAACCATATACCAACTTCTACTGTTTCTGAACAAAATAAACAATTAAAAATGTTAAAGGGAAGTGTAGTATAGTTATGCTTGATTTTTCTCTGCAATATTCACCTTTTTAGGACTCTGTCTAGTAATCATGGGGTTATAGCTCAAATGAACAAAGACTTAATTAGAAGTGACACTAAATACATATTGGTGAAAAAATACTTAAAGTTGCTCTATATTTAGGGAGGGAAAGTGCATTTGGTAAAGAAAAAAATAACACGTAAAATAGCTATCTCTTATCTTGAATTCTCTTCAAAACATATTTGAGAAAAAAGAAGTAAGCATTGGCACTTTTGTTAAAGTTGGCCTTCTAGAAGCAGATAGAGGAGAATGAACAAGGAAGGATAATTAGGAGCTGCTCCTACCCATTCTCCTCTTTTACCAGCTCAGGAACCAAAGCAAGGAATACTACCTAGAGAGAAAACATCAGTGTATGGCTTCTCAGGGTATTTTCTTCTGTCTTTAAGCAGCAGAGATATAGAAGCAGCCATTTCATCCTCTCCAAATGAACAAATGGTGAGAACAGGAGCAAACTAGTCCAGTCATCACATCATTCAAAGGAAAGATGAGTAAGCACTTATGATTATCCTTGAAAAAAATCAGCCAACCTGTACTAACTTTCTTTGGGTAGCTAAGGTCTAATCCTCCAACCACATCATCCAAACTTTTATGCCTAAGAGAGGACCAGAATCCACAATATCTTACTTTCTAGTTCAGGAACATTACATTATATCAAACTGGCTCTATCATGAACAAAATAATAAGAGCAAGTAAAAGGAAATCCAACAGCTTCTATAACAGCTTTAATTCTCTTTCAGTAAGAAATATACTAAGTGTCTTGAATGTTACCATTGCTTAGAAAGAGTGCTAAGTAAAATGAAATGTCTTTTCTCTAGGTACAGTCCTACACACTAACTCATTTTTGGGGAGGCTTTCTAGGGAAAGTATGATTGCTCTTTACTAATTGAGGGTATCTTTTTCCTGACAAGCTGCTTTTCCTTCAACATAAAGCAGGAGACCTTGAGTCCAAGTCCCCATTAGCCATGAAAGCCAGCTGGGAGACCTTGCGCCAGTCACTCCCTCTCAGTCCAACTCACCTCACAGGGTTGTTGTTGTGGGGAAAATAGGAAGACAACCGTGTGTTAGATGTGTTAGCCATATTTTTGCAAAAATAATAAGGGTGGGATACAAATAAATACATAAAAGTAAGATAGATATATATATATATATATATATATATATATATATATATATATATATATATATATATATATATATATATATATATATATATATATACATACATACATACATACATACATACATACATACATACATACATATATATATATATATATATATATATATATATATATATATAAATTTGATTTATATGCCGCCCTTCTCCGGAGACTCAGGGCGGCTTACAATGTGCTAAGCAATATTTAATGTCAACCATGAGTTTTCTTCCATCATTTAAATGAGGCTAGTCTCACACACCTGCACAAGGATATGCTTCCTAGCAAAAAGATAATTAGTTCTGCAGATGATTAAACGATCATTAACAGAATGGAGGCCGATGCATTACAGGTAGTCCTTGACTTACCACAATTGAGCCCATAATTTCTGTTGTTAAGAGACATTTGTTAAATGTCATTTGCCTCATTTTACAACTTTTCTTGCCACAGTTGTAAAGTGAATCATTGCAGCTGGTAAATTATTAACCCGGTTGTTTACAGACAGATGCACAAGGGCTTCCTATCCTGAATCTGAATCCGGTTATGCCTATGGAGTTTGCTTATCAGGTCACAAAAAGTGACCACATGACTCTCGGACACTGCAACGGTCATGAATATGAACCAGTTGCCAAGCGTCTGAATTCTGATCGCGCGATCGATCGTGTGGGGATGCTGCAAAGGTCGTAAACTCCTGGAAAACGGTCATTAAGCCACTTTTTTCAGCGCCGCTGTAACTCTGAACGGTCCCTAAACGGACTGCTGTTAAGTCGAGGACTACCTGTACCGCAGCGAACAGAAAGGAGGACATTTCGACTCATGCGACGCCTCTTGCACGTGTCCCAAGGGAACCGGGAAGGAAGGAAGGAAGGAAGCGAGAGCATCAGGCGGAGACTAACCGGTTGTACTCGGAGAAGACGTAGACCGCCGCTCCCATGTCTCGCGATCCCCCCGCCACCACCTGCAGGTAAACGGTGTTGGGGCCCTTGCGGTCGATGGCCCCGTGGCGTTTCTCCCGCGTGCGAAGGTGGCGCAGCGGGTCCTTGTGGGGACGCTGAAGACGGGCTCCCCCTCCAGACATGGCTCTGGCCGTCACTCCCAGCAGATGCTTCCACATGTAGCTGGGAGAAGGGCGCCGCATCCAGCCCAGAGACCGGCACGCGCTTCCTCGCCAATCTCCCCACGTGACTGAGGCCGGGACCAATCCTACATTAGAGCGAAGCGTTCTCTTCCCCCCCCCCACCCCGGGCGCCAATCACAGGACAGAAACTGATCATAGAGACTCAGAGGAGTTGAGGCGAGTTTTCCGGTTTCATTTCTACGTTCCCTGCGTGTGTTTGTGTACGACCATAGAGACGGTAACGCATTTCAGAGCGGCGGCTCGCTTTCTTGCGTCCGCCTCAGAAAATGCGCAGCCTCCGAATTAAGATGGGGTGGCGTCCAGTTTGCAAAACCGATTTACTAAATTGGGGGAGAATACTGACTTGTCCCCGAGTTCAGCTAATCAGTTACAGGCTTTGTTGTCTTCTAGCCCGAGCAAGGGCTTCAAAGTGGCATTCCTCCGCCGTGTAAAAACGTTAAAATTGTTTATTCATCTGTTGCAAACACAGTGGAAACCGTAGCACGTGATCGTTCATCCCCAGAAGAAACGGAGAATAGGAACGAGCCGCTAGAGTTTCCAAGCGAAACCCTGGAAAGTATACCGAAGAATCTATTCCAGTAGAGTGGATTGCATAGACTGAGAAAACGAAATTCACCAATGACTTTTGCAGCAAAAGAGCCATTTAGCACCTTAAAGACTAATGTTGGTTGTAACTAAAGCTTCGATGGAACAGTACATTTGGGTCTGTAGGGTCTCCACAAAACGAATTCATTGAATATGACTGCCTGGATAATCCAGATTCCAAAACTTTGACTAACATCTGCCAAGGGAGTAATTATTGAGAGTCTTAACAAACTGCCCTTTTAGAGCTAATTATATGATCACTGAAGCAAAAACATCAAAAGAGCAAGAGAATGGTTTGGCAACCCCATGTTAAATTCAGTAATCATGCTCATTTGGAGTGTAATTGAACTTAAAGTATAATAAGGGAGGCAAAATCTACTGGTACTATTACTCCCGAGAAATATATTGAAGAAGACTACTACTACTACTACTACTACTACTACTACTACTACTACTACTACTACTACTCCTCATCTGAGGAATATATTGAACATTGTATTTCAGTGAATGCCAGAACATAAAAAGGCATTTAAATAAAAAGAAATATGTGATAAATATTCATTTAATGGTATTTTGCTGCATCTAAATCAGGTGGCTTATGGATAAACACCAAAAGATGAATTAAAGGTAAAATCTATTACGTCCTTAGGCTTTCAGTATTGCAGAACAAAATTATAGTCACAGAAAGCAACTATTGGATATAGTTTGTGCTTTATTATTAAATTTCCATCAGTATATATTGGAAGAACAGCGAGGGTACAGAAGGAGTACAAATTGCTGAAAGCAATTTTTAAAAAGCCAACTAAGTTACTACACCCACATAAAAGTAAAGTTTCCCTTGTCCAGTTGTTTCCAACTCCAGGGGGTGGTACTCATCTTTGTTTCTTGTCGAAGGAGCCACACACAAACTTATTTCCGTGGTCATGTAGCCAGCATGACTATATACCATGACGCATGGAATGCTGTTACTTTTCCACTGAAGTAGTACCTATTTATTGACTCACATTTGCATGCTTTCGAACTGCTAGGTAGGAAGGAGCTGGGGCGAGCAACAGCTCACCCTGTCGTGTGGCACTCAGGTCATGAAACCGGGCTATCAGCTTTCCAGCTGACAAGCTCACCATCTTTAACCGCTGAGCTATTGCGCTACCAGTATGTCTAAAAACATACTCAAATGAAAGCTGTAAAAATTATACTTGGAGGTGAGATGCAGCAGATAAATTGTAACTAAATCTTCCATCAGTTAAATCAAGTGTGGAAGAGCAATGGATTCAAGGAGATGAACTGGTTACATCAATATATAAAGAGCAAGTACATGCACTAAGGACTTTGTGACTTGGCCAAATGTGCAATCAGATAGTGAGCAAAGGGGTGGGGTGTTTTTTTTTTTTTTTTGCATTCTTTGCACTCATTAATCAAAAGGTGTTATCAGTATCACACATGACTCCAGCAATAGAACAGGTTTGTTTTTGAATGATACAGAGCAAAGCACAAAAGTGAGGGTTGTTTTATTCATATATGGGTATCTTTATTTTTGTAACATACAAAAATATAAAAATAAAGCATTTATCTTAACTATCTATTGTTCCTCATGCTTATTCTTTATAATCTTTTTATTGTTACCAAAGAGTAGAAAATACCTGATTCCAATGTTATTTCTATCATAAAACCACAATTTAAGAAGTGTAGAAGAAAATCTCCATGTCATCTTTACTCTGCTTCTTACCTGGCCTTCCAATGAACCCTGGGGCTGAGAAAGCTTCGTTCTAGGATTGATCTAGACTTAGTCACATAAGGAGCTGTATTCTTTTGAATATATAATCAAATTAAATCAAATTAAAAAAAAAAAAAAAAAAAGAATATAGCAGTAGCACTTAAGACTTTTATATCGCTTCGCAATACTTTACAGCCCTCTCTAAGCAGTTTACTGAGTCAGCATATTGCCCCCAACAATCTGGGTCCTCATTTTACCAACCTCGGGAGGATGGAAGGCTGAGTCAACCTTCAACTGGTGAGACTCAAACTGCCAAACTGCTGGCAGCCGGCAGTCAGCAGAACTAACCTGCAGTACTGGATTCTAACCACTGTGCCACCACAGCTCTTATCCAGTGTAATATCTTTTTCCATGCCATTCTTGTAGCCCACCATTTTTAAATATACTTTCAAATCATAACATGGCATAGTCCTCAACAATCGCAACTCAGCCCAAAATTACTGTTGCTAAGCAAAACAGTTAAGTGAGTTTTGCCTCATTTTATGATCGATCTTGCCATAGTTGTTAAGTGAATCAGTAACACAATTGTTAAGTGAATCTGATTTTCCCATTGACTTTGTTGTCAAAAGTTGAACACATGACACTGCAACCTGGGACACTGCAATCATCATAAATGCATGCCAGATCAATGACCATGGGGATACTAAAATGGTCTTTTTCAAACTGTCATAGGTCATAAGTAACTTTGAACAGTCACTAATGAATGGTTGTAGGTAGAGGACTACTTGTATTTTCTATCTGTAGAGGCAGATACTATTAAAATGAATTTCTGGGCCATTGTTCAAAAATATCTCTCAATATATCCAATGTTAAAATGTTTTGCTTCATTCTGTAATTGTGAAATTGACCGTACTCCTTTAATTATAACTTAAATTCCCTTTTTTGAACATTTTTAAAAGTCTTATCTTACTATTTTGTAAGAATTTTTAAAAAAGCATTTTCCATGGGAACTTCTTCAGAATCCTTTCAAAATCTTATTTCTGTTTTACCCGGACTTTTAGTTCATTTGTCACTTTCTAAAATCAAGCTTTTCAATCATCTTTTGCTGTTTATTCTGGAAAAAAATCCTCTTTTTAAGTCCTTAAATTTGTGTTTAAAATTTCTTTCACTAAGAATTGAAGGCAACTCACCCAGTGCTGTAACACTTGTCAATCCAAAGGTTCCTAAATAGCTGAAAAGCAGTTAATAAACAACTTCTGAAACTGGTTAGAAAAGAAAATATGTGGATATAAGTGTTGTTTCAAAGGTACCAAGCAGAGATTAAACTAACTGGCTATTTCCTCATCTCCCAGAGCTGTAAATCTGCCAGTGACCACTATCTTGTAGTCCCCTCTTGAGGAGCAACTGTTTGGAGTACTTATGGGAGGCTCTTTATTCTGCCGTGCTCCTTGGCTCTGCTTGTCATGGAGCTGGTTTGTGTCTACCATTTCTTCAACAGGATATTTTTGTAGCAATTCTTTAGCATTTATAATAAATTTCCATTATAATAGTTTGGAATAATCTTCAAGCATTATCATGAGATTTAACTCTTGCTTTTAACTTTTTACTAATTCTTTTTTCTTTAAGCTTGCTCAAGTCAAAAGTAATAATGTTGAACTTTTTTGGTAAATGTCCAGCTATTTGCATATCAAAGATTACTCTTCTTTTACTGCTGAATTATTCCATTTTATAATAAAAAATTTAAAGGGAATTGGTTTTTTTAAGTTACAAACCATTAAGGTAGAATTCTCCATGATAATTTCAAGGAATTCATAATATTGTAATTACAAGTATTAGATAAAAAAGTTGAAAAGAATTGGAGAGATAAGCCTGGCTTTTTAATGCCTACAACATACAAGTGGGTACAATTTGAATTATTCTAGGTTGGGTAATGTTTGTCCCAATAATTTTAATAAAATGGATCATGGGGAATTTATAATACCAAACAGGAAAAAAAAAAAAGTGAAATGCTCAGGAATATATTTTATTTTAACAATTACAAAGGATGACAAACAGCAACTTCTTTAAACTCAGAAAACTAGTGGTATTGTTATGCAAAATGAGAAAGCAGGGAAACACAGAGACGATTGGAATTTTTAAAAATTAGTGTAATATTTTTTCCATATTGTAAAGTCAAATAATGTTAATTCAAAGGCATCAAAAACATTCCAAGGGTCTGTATGAACATACATTCTATTAATCATGCCTCTCTACCGGTACCTACCTGGCAATTTAGAATGGACAGCCACCAAAAAGCAACATCTGAAAGAGCAAAACCCATATTCTAATTGTTTGCCATAAGAGATATATATTCTGCAGTATTTTGGTATTATTTCTAAAAATAATGTATTTTCATATGTATCCTTTCATCCAGACCCACATTTTATTTTCAAATGTGGTTCTGGATCTATTTACTACTCTCTAGAAAACTCTTCATCAGCACTTCACAATTGTTGTAAATCATGTTGGGTATTTCCAGTATACTTTTTCAAGTATTAGATAATACTGATTCAGCATTCCTGCTGCTGTACGCTAGAAACAAGCGGTAGCAGATTCATGCAAATGCAAAAACTAAGGGGAATTAGTAATGCAGTAATAAAACTTTTCTTTCTCTTTCTAATCTCCCCTGTTAAACAATCCACACAGAGGAAACATCTGATCTGGACACATAATTATAGCTGAAATTAATTCTCTAATTAACTGCCCAGAAAAGTTAGCCCTTGCCTAACTAAGGTAGAAGCAACATACTTTTACTAAAAGATTCAATAGAATTAATATACTATCACAATCTGAATTAGAATTATTGTTGCTACTTTAGTTAGAGTTTATACTATAGGTGACAGACAAAATCAATAAATGATTTTTTTTCTAGCAGGAAAATTTTATATCTGATGGGGGGAATGGGAAATAACCATATATTTTAGCTCAGCAGTAGTGAATCAAAAACACCCTCTGGAAAAATAGTATTGTGAGCCTAACTGGTTGCAAGATACTACAGTCAACCAAAGTATTAAAATGGGAGAAGTTATGTGTATATGTGGAAGGGGAAGATCAATCAGGTTTTGATTCCTTCCTCATAATCTAAAGTCTAAACCTATATTAATTTTAAGTGGTATTTAGCGTTTAGCATTTTATCAGCACAAAGATTGCTTTATTTTTATCACTACTCAAAGTAGTTCAGAACAAACTGTAAAAATCACTGATAGCCTATTTTTACCTCAGCCTTGCATACAATCCCAAGATTTATCAGCCATGGTAAGCAGCAATGGTTGGCTAGAGTTTCTGGGAGCTAGAGTCCCAGCTCAGTTGAATGGCTTCAAAGAGAAATTATTCCACCAACCAGCCACAGAAAGTAACTCTGAAATAGATACAGCTGCCTATAAATAAACTTAATCCATGAATGTACATTGTACAACACAAGATTAGGTCAAGTTTTTTTGGTAGTTAGGAACATACACCAGCTGGAGCCTTACAGAAGGAAGACAAACCAGATCATCAAGCAAATTGTAGTGTGATTGAAAGATTCAGTCAGAGTCCTGAATTTTGACAACTGCAGCCATGCTAACAACATTCACGGTAGAAACAACAAAAGTCACCTAGGCAGCATCCTATGTATTCCAATTTTAGCTTAGAACATGCATCTAATGTAAATGCAGCTATAATGATAAAACTGAAATATAAGTAATATTATAAATACTGAGAGTAATCTTAGTTTCATAGCAAGCAAGAAAATTCCCAATATATTCATATGTACCGTACTATGAAAGAAAGATCACTAAGATCTCCGATTGTGCCTTTATCGTTATTGTTATTTTTGTTCCCTTTCCACCCTGCTGGCAAAAAATGTATCTAAACTATTGTTTCAAGAGCAATTTTGTCTACTGCAACCTACTAAATCAATTCAATGGTATCATCTTAACAGCAAAAAAGGCTTTCATGCAAATCTTGGATTATTTCCGCCTCAGACAGCTCTTTAATAAACTGTAGTTAATAGGATACCAAGCTTGGGACATAGTAGGATTGATCTTCAATTATGGAAAGGGGGTGATAATTTAAATTATAACGAGTGGAATATAGTAATTAAGATGTTGAAGTGGGATGAGGAAATTTACCCAAGGACACTCACTGGGTGACTTCCAGGTGATCATTATCTTTCTTTCTCTGTCTCTCTCCTGGGCATAAATTGGAAGCAGAGCTACATGTACCACCTGGGGCTCCTGGATGAAAAACTGGGTATAACTCTTAATAAATTAAGTATCACAGATCACTGCAGCTGAAAACCCATGTATTTTTCCAAACAGAGTTAATAAAATTTCACAATAAATCATTTCACCAGATTTTTCATAATATTTATAGATGACCCTCTGTAGCCTCCACCAAAATGATTCCAATGGTTCATGTAGTGAAATAGTTGGTAAAGCTTGAGCCGTTTATCAAAGCCTGGTGCTTTGGGGATTTTACCATGGTAAGCAGAATAAAATGAACCACTGAAACCACCAAACATCCCAGCAATTGCTAACTCATACTCAGAGTGACCATAGAAAGAGGCAGGATCAAAGATAATGGGCCCAGAATCATCTTCAGCTACATTTCCTCCCCACAGATCCCCATGTAAGAGAGCAGGAATTATTTTCAGATCACCAAACAAACTGGGTATCTTCACCTAGAAAAGAAAGAGAAACAAAAATAACTTGGCTGGAGGAAAGCATCTGTTATCTAAGTAGTCATTTAACTGTACAGTACCTTTAAGTGCGGGGGGGGGGGGTGTGTCTAGGCACACTAATTGCAGTACTCCTAATTGTACCCTTAAAAAGCACATTAGTTTTACTGTTTTTATTGAATTTTCTTTGACAAGAAAAACAATGGATATAGCATTAAGAACAGATAAGATGGTTTAAAAAGGTGAACTGCCCTTAAAACCTAGTAAATAAGGTAGAGAATTGCATACCAAAGTCCTACTCCAGAATCACTAAGTATAAATAGACTTGGATTGCATTCACGTAGCATACTATGATTTTCTAACCAGGGTTTATTAAATTTCGATCAGCTAAATTCACACAATCATGATTTGCAATCCAGACTAGGTATGTTCACAAAACATGCTAAGATCCAAACAAGCAACCTGAGTTTCTGACTTTACATGTGGGTAATTCTTGTCTGTATGTCACTTAAAATGGGAGAAGAACTTGAATTTTTAAATTTAATATGTATAAAAAACTTAACACTCAAGCCACAGCAAGAACACAGTAGGACCAAACATTTTCTTTCTTATTTATATAATGTTATTAATGCAGTAGCAGCTGTTATTTGGTTTACTACAAAATTATTTTTTATATATATATATATATATATATATATATATATATATATATATATATATATATATATATATATATATATATAGGTTTTACAGATTAACAGTGTTGGAAAGGATCTTGTAGGTTATCTAGTCCAACCCGCCACCCATATATTTGTCATGTATGCATATGTGTAGATACTATACATACATATGATTTTAAATTGAAATAAATATATATGAATTATTTATCCACTAATAAAAAACAGTACTACTAAACTGAAAAAAGGCAGAATTTCAAGCATATAAATGGAATATGGTAATTAATGGAATAAGCAAGCAACAAGCAAGTATCTTTATAAAACATTATTTTTGGGTTAGCTAACACTATCAATCTGAACAGTTTTTGGTACTGAAATTATTATTTATATTCTGCTATTGTAAAAGCAAAAAATAATTTCAGACTGATCTTTCAAAAAAAATAAGAAATTAGAAAACAGCATTATATGGATTCATAGAAAATGAAAAAAAATATTGATTACAAAAAAGGGCTATTAAGAAAGGAATATTAAGCTGCAAACCAAAATCTGCTTATCTCTAAATAAGTCACACAGAATTCCACAGAAGTCGCTCTTAACTAGATTCTATAGAATGTGTTATGAATGTGCTTCCCTGCAATAAAAAGCTTGGCAAGAACCCACAAGTGGCATCTATACCAGTTTGACCCACTGAAATGGTTCATAATAGATTTGAGCAACTAAATCTCAAAAACGAAATGGTTTTCATGTTTCACCTCTTATAAGTTTAAGTTAACTGATAGGTAAAGGAGCTCTCATTAATCAGTTTGAGTAGAAGAACCCATTGTTTCACACCAGTAGAGTAGCATGGAAATTACATTGCTTTGAAAATACCGTATAATGAGGATGCCATTTTGAATTTCCATAGAGATCACTACCTGGAGTTGAGCCCAAAGCTCTCTTGCTTCTCTGTCTCCTGAATTTTTCTCAATCAAATCCATCTGAGGCTGAATTCGTTGCCTAGCAAAGAAATTTACCCAGTCTTGTTGCCAGTCATTAACCTGCAAATAAAGTTTTTTGTTGTTGTCTTTGCTATGTTTGTCCATCAAATGAATAATCATTTCCACTACATTGTCTATTTTAATCACATTTTTGCAGGGTTTACATATTTGTAGCATTTATAATACTAATCAATAATATGAATCTATCTCCCAAATTGGAGTATGTTTTTGGAAATAAATTCCAAGAAGAAATCCTTTCTTCTCCTACATACCATCCGAGTAATTCCTAATATTTTAAATAATAATTTCCTAAGATTTTGGATTGTTGCCATTGAACTGCACTATTAAGTAACATCTTAAGTAGCAGCTAAACTTGGCTAATTTCAAGAAGATGATCAACTGTGCCAAAATACTGTTTTTAAGAGAAAATCCTGGCACAGTAGCATCACATTGAACTCACATTTTGGACTCTACTGCATAAATTAGCTATTGCTACCATCATCCGCTTAATTGCAAAGTACATCTATTTTTCAGGGAAGCAGCAGCAATGACATCTGTCATTCTGCTACCACAAAATGGATATCAGACAATATATTGATGATACTAATACTGTATTGGACTCTTTATACCAAATCGTACTTCTCTAAATTATCTCTTAAATTATTCATTCACACACAAAATATGCACTGCTTCAAAGTGGGCAGGGCACAGTAGCATACCTGTCAGTGCTTCTTTTAAAAAAATCTACATTTATTTTCTGTGCTCACATAGCACTCAACCATGTTGAGAAGCTATGTTGGAAAAAGTGTGAGTGAATGCTCAGCACCTCCCCAACTCAAACACATTTTTCTAGCATCACAGAACTACCATGTGCACCTAAGAAAAGATAGCTTCTTTACGGTCTCACAGGTATGCTGTGTACACTTATACCATTCAGAAGCACTTTTTCTTGTTTGGAATCCAAGTGCCACACATCCCTAAAATGTGTATATATTAGTGCTAGGCAGCAGTTTAAATAGGTGCTCCGGTGTAAGTGAGGGTGTGAACACTGATCTTCTTTGCAACTCTTTGAACCAAATATTCCCTTTTCACATTTATGCAGCAGCTGCAGAGGTGGTCACACAATCCTTGGAAAGGGCAGGGTTGCTTTAATGATTTGCAAACAAATATGTATGTATGAAGAGTAACACAACAAGATTTTGCAAAGCAAAAAACAGTCAATGAAAGCCTACCTGTGGAAGATAACCGCAACAAGTGACAGAATGAAACCCAAACTCTTCCACAAACTGAGTATCCATCTGACTTTTACCTTGAATGGAAAAAAAGATATACCGGTAGTTTACTACTACAATAGATAAGTACCCTAAATACTAGATTATTTTGCTCTTCTAAATGAATCTAAATCTTCTAAATGGATGCAGAAATAACTGAAATTATATATGTGAGTTCAGGCTACATATTTTCATATCTCAAGAATTATATAAATATTGCTCTTCAATTTCCATGATTCATTTTAACAATGAAATAAGATATCCAATATTGAGGAATACTGAACATTTAAAAGATGGTTCTTATGAAAATCCTACTGACAAAGAACAACCTTGTTACTATTGACCGTCTTTCTATTCAAATGAAAGGAATTTTCTAGGGCTATACAACCAGGTTTTGTAGGAGGTAAAGCAAAACTGTTAGAAGCATTAACAATTTGATATACAATAAATTTCTGGGCTTTAGAAATTCTCAAAACAGCTAAACCATTTACCAATAGTGTTTGCATCTTTCTTCAACTTTTCCCCAAGCTTTTGATTATGAAGATGAAGATCAGCCAGCTGAATCCCAAGTTTTTCTGCATGTCTAAAAAGTCAAAACAAATTATTCTTACCAGCAAGTATCAAATTAACAACTGAAAATAATTGGGTTTGGTTGAAATGGCAATGGGTATTGTTAATACCGAACTTGTTGGATCTTACACTAAGGATTTGTATCTTAATCTGACCGTAGTGTTGCTTCAAACTTTGATTATAATACTGTTAGTAGTTTTCAATATTTTTTAATAAAATGTGATATATTTCATATTTAATAAAAGTAATCAAACTAGTAATTCAGTATTTTATTAATTTACTACAAATATTTTTTCTACTATATAAAAGCTTTAAAAATGCTAGTATAACTTGGGTACAAACCACTCAATATATTTTGGTTCCTTAATAGTGCTCTCTTTTAGGTCAGATTTCACAAACTTCAATGGAGCAAATCCAGCGATCAGTGACTCAGGGCTGCTGGCTTTCCTAGCAGAGAACTGCCAAAGCTCATGCTATATGATTTCAGCAGCCACACCTCCCTGCCCCTTATTTACTTTTTGCACTAATATGAAAACCTCCTAAGAATCTAAAATATGTCCAATATTTGGTTACTTTTCAGTTAACTACTGAACTGAGGCTGTATACAGTACTCCCAAGTTTAACTTAGCCTTGGTTTAACCAATTAACCCAATTTTGTTTGTTTCCACAATGAACTATATATTTACAGACTTAGATCTGTCTCAAGATAAACTAAATTGTAGAAGCCTAATCCGTGACTCATGAAGTTACAAGCACAGTCTAAAGCTGGTTTAGTACCATGTTCTTTTTAAAATATTGTAATTTTTTGTCCTCATAACTTTACCTATTGAGACCTCTCATGTCCAAGTGTTCCATCACAAATAAAGTACCACCTTCTGGCAAATCAATAACTTTGATAGGTTTAGGAACTTTCACAGTCTGTGTTTGCAGAATAGCATCTAAACTTGCCATCTCTCCATCAAACATTCTTCTGGCCTATCGAATATAATAAGAAAAAGCTATTAAAATATTTCTCCTGCATTGAATAGTAGCCCTTTTCAATGGTGTACATTTAAAAAAAATAATAACAGTAACTTCATCACAAATTATTTTATTCAGAACAAATATAAATGCCAAACTGTATAGTTCACATTTCTTTATGACCCTGCTGCCAGATTACACTAAAGAATGGAGGGAGTTTTAAAATCGAATATTTATTTATTAGATAAGACATTTCTAATAAAGGAGAATATTTGTTGCTCTGGGTTGACATGAGAGGTCCTTGGTGCTCTCTGAGCTTGCTTGTTTTCTTGTAGACTTTTCATTACCCAAACTAGGTAATGTCATCAGTGCTAGTCAAGCATTGATGATGTTAGTAGCACTGATGACGTTTCTTAGTTTGGATAATGAAATGTCTGCAAGAAAACAAGCAAACTCAGAGAGCACCACGGACCCCTAATGAAACATTTCTGCGTAACACAGAAGACAACAACTTTGTGGAAACATAAACACTTCAATATCTTTGTAAATGACTTAGATGAGGGAATAGAAGGGGAACTCACCAAATTTGCAGATGGCAGGAATAGCTATCACCCTAGAAGATAGGCTCAAGATCCAGATGGATCTTGACAGACTTGAACACTGGGCCCTATCTAACAAAATGAAATTCAATGTAGAGAAAAGTAAAGTCTTACACTTAGGTAAGAAACACCAAAAGATGTAATCTGGCAGCAGGGTCATAAAGAAATGTGAACTGTACAGTTTGGCATTTATATTTGTTCTGAATAAAATAATTTGTGAGGAAGTTACTGTTAACTTTTGAAATGGATGGAAACTGACCAAGGAGAGATTCAATCTAGAAATGAGGAGGAACTTTCTGACAGAATAATCAACCAATGGAACAGCTTGCCTTCGGAAGTTGTTGGAGCTTCATCACTTGAGACTTTTAAGAAAAGATTGGACTGCCATTTGTCAGAAATGGTGTAGGGTCTCCTGCTTGAGTGGGGGGTTGGACTAGATGACCTATAAGGTCCCTTCCAACTCTGTTAATCTGTTATCTGTACTTACAATAGGCAGCTTCTAACCAAGAATATTCCACCATTATTATTTGTGAGTCATTACCATATACCACATTAAAATGACATTTCTACCTGTTTTATACAAGTACATTTAGTTACCATAGTATAATATTATATCCTTGTTCAGTGTGTGAGACTTCAAGTTGAAAAAATAATCCAAAACCTACAAAAAAGTAGACAATCCTTTTAAAAAAGATGACATTTACTAATGATGATTTGCAGGTTTTAAACATGCTCTCTTTCACATCTTCAAAGCAGAAATTTCTCATGTTATTTCATTCATGCAACCAGACCTTCTATTTTTTGCTATATTATTTCATTTTACATGCTAATCCACAAGTATAGGAACTTCATTAAATTATTCCCCAATGAATCTCTTTTATTAAATGCTATTATGATCAGATTTTACTCAATAGATGATACACAGTAGGGAAACCTACTGTATTCCTAATTCTTCAGGACTACCATACAAGTATGTGTCCTGTTCACATTCTATTCCTTTCCCTATAAGCCAAAAGAAAGATTATTTTAAATTTAAGAGGAGCCCTTACAAAAGCAAGAGTGGACAAAATAAGCACAGACAAAAGTTGTCTAATGCCTTGAAAATCTTGGGAGGGCAGTTTCAACAAAAAATAGAGCTAGAGATTTCTCCCCATCTTATAAATATGTGCAAGAATTATACTTGCATATCTGTGTGTGTATGCCCATGTGTATGTGTGTGAATGTATACATACATACATACACACACCAATGTCTAATGCTAGAAAGAACTAGTTTGGTATATGATTAAGGCACCAAGCTAGAAACCAGGAGACTGTGATTTCTAGTCCTGCCTTAGGCACGAAGCCAACTGAGTGACTTCAGGAAGAAGACAATAGCAAAGCATTTCTGGAAAAGCCTTGTCTGGCTGCCTAGGGACTACAGTCAACAAGAGTCAAAAACTGACTCAAAGGGTTGCATAAATAAATGTCAGAAGTTACACTCAAAAAATAAGGAAAGAATAAATCATGTACACAGGAATGGAATAACTACTCATTAAAAGTAATTGCTTATAAAATGAAGTATCCTATTTATAAAATTAACTGATTCCCTTTGCACATGCAAACCACTTACACACAGATACATGCAAGCTACATACACATATTCCGCTCTTCCTTTCGAGAAAAAAAGAATAAGAAAACAGGATGGAGATAGGTTAGGAAATATAATAGCTGCCCTAGGAAGAAGGAGAAAAAGGAACAAAGACAGAAATAATAGAATGAAACAAAAAGAAACCTATGTACGGTAGGTACAAAAAGGACTGAGTTTATCAGGCATGAAATCTGATAGGCAACAGCTAAATCTTTAGGCTAATCATCTAGTTCAAATGATCCAGGTCATCTGTAGATCTGCAAACTACAAGTCCAGAAACATACTACTGTAATCCATCCCTGGCTTAACACATATAATTGAAATTCAAACGTCTCAACTTTTGCATTTCTGCAGCCTGTGCAGCTGGGAAATCTTCACAGTGGCCACTATTCCCAGGAAGTACTGTACAGTCTCCTCTATTCATGTAATGTTCTTTGATGAGTTTATCATTCCTACAACTAACCATCTTTCTCAAAGTCCTACTATTCAACAGCACTTATCCTAGGGCTGCATCTAAATTGCACAAATCTGAATAACCAATAGACGGTGGCCAAGAGTTCCATAAATCCTGACTCTGCTTCTTAACAGCAACATTTTTTAAAAAAAATGTTCTGTCTGTTGATGCTACCACAGGAAAAACACGTAGTGCATGGTTAATCTCCAGTACTCAATCTTCTTGTGATATTTAGCAATGAAAAGAAAGCACTCTGCTGATGATTAAAGACACTTTACTTTATTATTTCATATCCTACTAGAAAAAAAATGACTTTTAAATGGATTACTACAAAGTAAAAGGTTCTTTCAGGGTTCTGTTTGCTAGGCAAATTCAACAAACTGAAGTTAAGTAAACCATTGTTTAACACTGTGCAACACAAGAAACGTTTCATACAATTTGTATTCTCAAAAGCACCCATATGTCTGAGCCATGAGTTACATATAGTGTTACATGTAGTGGACAGCCCCATGGCCATGTTCAGGCTAAGATGACCTTAAATCTAACAATTTTTTTTAATTCTTCATTGCTGAATTGAAATATTATCCATTCACCATAAATTGGTAAAACAGAATACCAGCATTAATCTCCTGTTGCTTCTCTTTCCAGTAATATAGTTTGGAAGAGCAGGTATCTGACTAGGGTAGAAAACACTGACATAGTATCAGAATCGCTACTTACTAAAACAACTAAGGACAATTTAAGCCCCTGTGCCTTTAATGACTTGGGACCAAACAAAGGTAACCCTTAAAGAGTCATACCAGAAAGATATAGCCAGGACATGTTTATTTGAGTTTCGATGCAAGAGTGGAAAGGCCCTATGTGTACAGGTAATCCTCGACTTACAACAGTTTATTTAGCAACCGTTCGAAGTTACAATGGCACTAAGAAAAGTGACTTATGACCATTTATTACACTTACGACCATTGCAACATCCCCACGGTCACATGATGAAAATTCAGACGCTTGGCAACTGACTTATATTTATGACAGTTGCAGTGTCCAGGGATCACGTGATCACCACTTGTGACCTTCTGACGAGCAAAGTCAATGGGGAAGCCAGATTCACTTAACGACCATGTTGCTAACTTAATAACTGGAGTGATTCATTTAACAACTGTGGCAAGAAAGGTCATAAAGTGTGGCAAAGCTCACTTAACAAATGTTTCAATTAGCAAAAGAATTTTTGGGCTCAATTGTAGTGATAAATTGAGAACTTGTATAGGATATCATGGCTTACTCTATGAATCCAGTTTTCTCAACACACACACAAAAAACTAGGGCCCAGGAAAATCTACCGACCAAAGGAAAAATTCTGCCTATCAATACCTCCTCACAACTTTTTTTCAGGGCAACCCAGGTCTGCCATCCTGCAACCCAGACCAGGGGAAACATGCTAGCAGTGTTCCAATATTTGAGGGGCTGCCACAGAGAGGAGGGGGTCAAGCTATTTTCCAAAGCACCTGAAGGCCAGACAAGGAATAATGGATGGAAACTGAACAAGGAGAGATTCAACCTGGAAATAAGGAGAAATTTTCTGACAGTGAGACCAATCAACCAATGGAACAGAAGTTGCCTTCGGAAGTTGTGAGAGCTTCATCACTGGAAGCTTTCAAGAAGAGACTGGACTGCCATCTGTCAGAAATGGTGTAAGGTCTCCTGCTTGGGAAGGGGGTTGGACTAGATGACCTACAAGGTCCCTTCCAACGCTGTTAATCTGTCTATCTAACCTGAAAGGAATGCTTTTCCTATAGCTTAAGCTTTCAAAAACTATACAACCCCCACCCCCCACCCCCTTCGCTTTCTCCCCGTTGCAAAGAAAAGCCTCGCTTGGTGCAGGTACATTCAGAAGGAGCCGTAGTAGAAAACCTCAGCCAACCAATTAACCACCCGGGAGTAGGCGCTCTTTTTTCCAGCCTAAGATTCCCGCCCTACCCCAGTCTGTGTCATCCCACCTCGGCCTTGTCATTGCGCTTCACGTAGACCTTCCCGTGGTCGGTGTGGAAACTCTCGCCGTGGCTGATGCAGCCTCCCCCCGAGTGTCCCGCAGGCCGCAGCACCGAGGTGCCAAGTTCTCGCCGCAAAGCCGCCTCCATCGCAGGAGGTCCTGGAAAAGCTGGGCCACGCACCAACCCGGCGCTCCTCTGCGGATCCCGAGACACCCGGGAGCCACAATCCTCGCCTCTCCTGCGCTAGCCGCCCCCGCCACGCCAACTGAACTGCAACGGCGATCTGAGCGCCCGGAAGAAGAAAACCCGGCTCGGGGGAAGGCAGCGCCTCCGAAGGATCCAGCGGCTGCCTGCATCGCTGCGATGAAAGGAAAGCTGAGCCTGAACTGTTTGCTCCTTGTCTGGATTCGCACTAGGAACCCAATTTGGATACTTATAATTCGGAAGAAGCCAGAATCTTGACGTAAACCCAGAAGCCACGGTTAATTTCATAGGGGAGCATATTTTGGGACTATAAGTGGTTGCGCACACACGTCATGCTAAGTGTGAATAACCCATAATAGCAGCTAAGCTCTAACAAGATTTCTTTGATTTTAACACTGCATGGGAATCAAGTCTGAACCAAGGCAGAGCTTCACTAGGACTTTTTTTAGTGTATTGTGTGAAGTCAGTTTTTCCTTGTAATTTGGAGTACACCAGCACACCCCTTCTGTATTAACAACAACAGATTTAAATTTTGGGTTTGCTCTACTAGTCTACATTATTGAAATTATTTATACCAGTGTTTCTTAAGGGTAATATTACGACCCCAAAAGCTCCTCCCAAGTATCTCTCAGGGTCTGCACTATCAATATTATTTGCCAGCGTATGCTGAAAAATAATGCAATATTAAAATCCCATCAAACAATCATGAGAAGCAGTAAAGGCAGCAAATGTGTTGATTTTAATTTTGAATATGGTAAATATCAATAATTATAACCCATATGAACAAAAGCTATTTTGGGGTCATCCATAATTTTAAAAAGTGAGAAAGGATCCTGAGAGGAAAAAAGCTTAAGAAACACTGGTTTATACAAACCTACCTTTCTATACATTTGTTACAAGAAATTAAATGCAGAAGGACCTTTGGATTTCTTTTAAATAACTGAAAACATGCATGCAAGGAACTTAATGCATTTAAGAGTTGTTTTAAATACTAAAGTTGTGTATTGACAATACTGCTTTCCTAAACAGTAACAGAATCCTTAGTGTTCAATATGCGGAATAAATACTGTAAATCATTTTCTAAAGACTTACCCCCCAAAAATCTTTTTTATGTCCTCTAACCTGTTTCTTTCTTTCACTCTATGGATAAAAGTCCATCAGATATATAGGCTCCAGTTCTAACTGTATTTAGACTCCTTACTCTATAGCAATTTCTATACAGAATACCAAAGAAACCAAAACACAATAACTTAACATGATGTGAATCCAGCTATATTTGTTCAATGAGCCATGCTCATTGCTTGGCTTACCATAATACAGTATATGAATCTAGAGCAAATTTTTACAATTTTTTTTAATTTAAAAAAAAATCTTACTGAAAAGGACAAAGAAACTTGAATTTGTAACAGTTCGTTGATTGTGATTGAATGACATTTTTCCATGGTTAACCCAATTTGCATGACACACCTAACCACAAAGTAATACACAGGTTATGTTTATACAACATACCAGTGCAAATTGTTCTTGGATAGTTTGTGGTTCAGGTTATGCTGAGAACACAACCAGTGCAATAATGACAACAGGCTTTATATCATTTCAGCAATGATGTAGTGGCCAGTACGAAATTTTACATTGAAAACCCAGTCATGTCTCTATTTCCTTTCTCTTGCCATCGAAGTCACCTACCTTCCTTTCAAAGAAGATTTGTAAAAGATTTTGTACAGTATAGAAATAAGAATGAAATAACTCCTCTAACACTGATATAACTAAGGACAATTTAAGTCTGTTTGTCTCATGGTTTTGGGACAAGAGTATATCAGAATAAAAAGCCTATCAGCCAGGGTAGGGTTAGGTGCAAGTAAAGAAAGGCCCTTTGTCATGTTGGAGCCTGAGTCCATGGAGGACAAGCTGGAGCTGGGGCCCTCAGAGGTCGAGGGTGCGGCCTCGTTGGCTCCGGAGAAATGTGGGGAGGAGCAGGATGAGGTAGCCCCAGGTTCCTCAGGCCTGGGACGGCTTGCCAGCAGGGAAGAATGGGGGTAGGAAGATCAAGAGAGGGGGGAAGAGAGGTCAGGTAGTGGAGAGGAGGAGCGACAGAGCTCAGGTGATGAGCAAGTACCAACCCCCTCCAGATCCCCAAGCACAGAGAGTAGAGAGAAGACGGGAGCACCGCAGGCCAACCCAATGATTCAGGAGGAGAGCGCCCCATTCCTCTTCACAAGGCACACCTAGGGACTGAGACTTAAGGAGACACCGTGGGGAGGGGCACTTGTCAAGAACAAGCGCTGAATTGGTGGAATTTCATGTGCCGTTGCCAATGTCTGCAGTTTGCTGGACTTCTTGCCTTGTTGCTGCCTTGTTTCTTTGCCTCATTGGACTTCTTACCATATTATTGCATTGTTCCCTTTGCCTCACTGGACTTCTTGCCTTGAAGCCATTGTGCTAATGGTGTTTTGTTGGACTACTCGCAGCCAGAGGCTGCTGGAGGTGTGTATGAGCACTTTGATGCGGGACTTGCCATAAACGTGTGAGCCTTCGGAGGGAAAATTGGGGCAATAAAGGGGAGTTTGAAATATCAGCTAACTGTGTTGCCTCCATGCCTTGCCCCGGGACATCACACCCTTTGTGTGCTTATAACATCATTTACTGGCAATATCTTTGTAGTGTTGGTAATTGTCCATAAGAGAGTGTCATGTGAAAATTAGTAAACAAACATAAATACATCACTTAGGATAAACAAATTCATTGGAAATCAACCTAAATGACATCGACAAGGGGAAATGCTAACTCTGGATAACTGGAAATCAACTATCAACAACTCAAGCATGAACATTGAATGGCAGGAGTGAAATCCAGCAGGTTCTGACAGGTTCTGGAGAACCGGTAGCAGAAATTTTGAGTAGTACGGAGAACCGGCAAATACCACCTCTGGCTGGCCCCAGAGTGAGGTAGGAATAGAGAGTTTGCAGTATCCTTCCCCTGCCATGCCCACCAAGCCACGCCCACCAAGCCACACCCACAAAAACAGTAGTAAAAAATTTGGATTTCACCACTGGTGAATGACCATTATACAGGTAGTCCTCAACTTACAAACACAATTGAGCCCAAAATTTATGTTATTAAATGAGAAATTTGTTAAGTGACCTTTGCCCCATTTTATGACTTTTCTTTCCACATTTGTTAAGTGAATCACTGCAGTTGTTAAATCAGTAAAATCACTTATTGTTAAGTGAATCCGGTTTCCCCATTGACTTTGCTTGTCAGGTTGCAAAAGGTGATCACGTGACCCCAGGACACTGCAACCGTCATAACTGTGAGTCAGTTATCAAACATCCAAATGTCAATTATGTGACCATAGGGATGCTGCAATGATCATAAGTGGGAGAAACGGTCATAAGTCATTTTTTCAGTGCCGTTATAACATTGGTCACTAAGTGAACTATTGTTAATTCGAGGACTACCTGTATTTGCATGTGTCTAAGTTAAGTAATTGTGGCTTCTAAATAATGACTAAGCAAGAAGTAGAGTATTGAATCACATGTTTAATAAATTAACTTATAAAACCCTACTGTGATGTATGAGGATATATAAGAACTTAATAGCAACTGCACGACCAACAGCAGTCTGCAGAATATCAGGTAATCCAAAACAAATTTCTCAGATATTTAGAGAATATAAGGGATAAGCATACCTGTGTGCTTTTTTATCAACCATTTATTGTATCTACATAATTCATGAAATAAATAACTCAGTATATTGAACCTCAGACTATTGTTTGGAATATATTCGTACATTGCTTTCTCTTTTCCTAATATGGATGTCTTTCTAGTGCACAGTAATGTTCCAAAGATATCCTAATTGGTCAACCTGCTGTTTAATTAGAGTTTATTTCTGTACAACAGCTGATTTCCTAGGCTGAAATTATTTGTGACTCACTAGTTAATATATACATACCAGCTTTAAAAAAAGACAGCAGCTGAGAATTGAAGAAAAGGTAATTGGTATCTGCTGGCTTTAATTTGGTGGTTTTAGATGAGTAAACAGAAAAGTATCTCTTAAAATGCCTCTTGGTATATGTTTATTCTCAAATATTTTAGTATTTTCTTTGGTGTTTCTGTATCGTTGAAGGCTTGCTCAGGGGTACTTTTTGAAATATTTTTCTTTCATTTCTAATGGAAGTTTTTTCAAAAATGGATTTCTCTGTATTATTCCACTGTATAAAAATACTTATGTAGATATGTTTTTTAGACTACAGGTAACTCTTGACTTACTACCACAATTGAACCCAAATTTTCATTGCTAAGCAAGACATGTGAGTTTTGCCCCATTTTATGACTTTTCTTGCCACAGTTGTTAAATGAATCACTACAGAGCCTTGGTGGCGCAGTAGATTAAAGTGCTGTTAAGTAGCACCAGCTGCCTGCAATTACTGCAAGTTCAAATCTCACCAGGCTCAAGGTTGACTCAGCCTTCCATCCTTTTGAGGCAGGTAAAATGAGGACCCGGATTGTGGGGGCAATAAGCTGACTTTGGGGGGGGGGAACAAAAGCCCTACTAAGCAGGTATTTACAAAAGTAAGAAGACTATTGCTTAACGTATTGTAAGTCTCCGGAGAAGGACGGCATATAAATCAAACCAATAAACAATAAATAAATAATACAGTTGATATTAGTAGCACAGTTGCTAAGGTAATCTGGCTTCCTATTGACTTTGCTTGTCAGAAGTGTAGAAAAATTGATCACATGATCCCAGGACATTGCAGTTGTCATAAATACATGCAAGTTGCCAATTTTAATCACATGACCATGGGGATACTGCAATGGACATAAGTGTGAAAAACGATCATAAGTCAGTTTCAGTGCCATTGTAACTTTGAACAATTGCTAAATGAATGAATGTAAATCGAGTGGTCAGTTAAAATAGATTAGCTAATTTATGTAAGTGAATTTTCTCATAAATCCAAAACTCAAAATAGTTATAACTGCAATCTCTCTATTCGGGTCTGACATTTCATCTGGAAGTTCGTTGTCTATATCCAGGAGCACCTTTCCCTTTTGATCTCTTACCATATCTATGGACATTACTGTTCACCCTGTTGATATATAGCATAGATTTGGTGTCTTTTACTGTTTCTCATTTGCTTCCCAGCTTCATTCAATTACATCTATCTGCTGCTTTACTGTACTGAAAGTACTTCTGTCCTGTACCAGTTCTGGCTGCAGTACTGATTAATGCTGGTTCATGACCTTGTGTTTTGACTACTGCAATCTTCTCTCTGGGCCTCCTGTAATGCCCTGACTCATCATTACAGTTCATTTTATATCAACCTAGTCTATGGAGATTCTCAGCCATCTAGGTCATGATTGTCCCAAAGGTGCTTTTTCCAAAGGCAACTGGACTTTCTTTGTTTTTGCTTGGCGAAGTGTTGCTTCTCGTCCAAGA
Source organism: Pantherophis guttatus (assembly GCF_059756535.1). NCBI lineage: Eukaryota > Metazoa > Chordata > Lepidosauria > Squamata > Colubridae > Pantherophis > Pantherophis guttatus. The sequence goes on from NC_142064.1 coordinate 171,954,948, forward strand.
AATTTCTTCAATTCTTAAGAAGTTCAATTGCTTTTGGGGAAAAACACCTTTGAAATACCAGCCTAGTATATTAACCAACCAATGAAATGCCATCAGTCATCATCCCCTGCATTATTTTATGAAGTTTCCCTATTACACACAAATTAGTTTTAAAATCTATATGATGGTGTTGTGGGAAGAAATACCCATCTGGTTCAGTTCCAAGCTGGGAGAAAGACACTGGAAACATGGAGGCTGATTGGAAAGATGGTTTAACGATGAAGCAGAACCACATGGGTTCTGGGCAGCTGACCACATGGAGTTGAGAGTGGGTGGCTTTTATACCGTCTCTTGGACTTTGCACTTGAACTTCCTGCTCCTATGCAAGAACATGTATTCTATTGGCTGTTGTCAGACTCCCATGGTGCCATGTAGAGGTTATGTTTGTCTGAGCTAAATTTGATTGAAGTTTCTTATGGTGATGCAATGAAGAGGCTTGTGTTCAAAAGGGTGTTGTACAATTCCTATTGTGTTTTAATGGCTTTCCTCCTGTTTTGGCTCTCGGGTGAGTATTTGCTTATGAATAGAGCTATCTACCTCTTTATCTCTTAAGTGCTGACATCTGCTGAGGGCTATTAAGAAAGGTGGGGGCTGCTTTCTCCCTCAAAAAAAATGTTTCTCCAGTTCTCATCCAGGGAAATATAATATTCTGCCTTTTTAATATTCCTCAAAATATTTAATTCTTCTAGAAGAGGGGTATTCCCCAGTATTATAATACTTAAAAGTTAGACATAAGTAATTGTTCAGTCAGGTCCAAGGTCAAGATGCTAAAATTTTTATTTGATCCAGTAACTATTAAATAACACTGTTAAACGACATACGACTCCACTCAGAACTGTCTTTTACACGATATAATCAAAATGTGGTTTTCCTTCTTTCTGCCTTCATGAGGTGTGTAAACCTCGACGGTTATAAAACAAGATTTGCAGTTCACAATTGCTAATCTTAAATCCCGGTAGCATCGTACATTTTTTTTTAATCTTGATTCATTGTACTCTTTATTATGCTGAATCCGGAGGCAGGACAGTCGTACTAACAAGACCTTGAAGTTCGAGTCGGACGGAGCCACAAACCACGTTCGTGTACCTTTTCCCAACACATGCCTCCACCTCCGAAGTGTAAACTCCCCCGTTCCGCATCTCTCGCCCTGTGACAGATAGACGTGCCAGCCAATCCTGAGTAAGAAGTACCCCAGCAACTGAACTGTGGGGCCTCGAGGGGTGGGTCCGCGCTCACCAATAACAACAGAACTCTGAATTCTGGGCTCCCGCTGTACCAATAGCAGAGGTAGTGGGCGCGGCCACAGAACCCGTGCTCCAATGGGAGCGAGGGGTGCAAATTGGTCGGGACAGTCTGACAGAGCTGCGCTCAGGTTGTAGCAACAACAACAGCCAGAGCTACTGCGACAGCGGGCGGGGGTGCCAGCTGCTGCCGTCTTCGGGAACACGACGGCGCCCCGCGCGAAGGCTTCTGAGTCTCCCTCGGTCGCGGCTTGTCCCAGCGCTGCTCATCGGCTGTCATGAGCGGTCTTTCCCGCCTTCTCCAATTTCGGTGCGCCTAGAGCAGCGCGGCGGGTTCTGGGCACGACTCCCGTCGGTTCATTCCTCGCTGCGGGCAGCGCGAGTCAAACCTGCAGAGCCAATTCGGGCGAGCTGCCCACCCACCCCATGGCGCCGCTGGAAATTCGCCCTTCCTTGTCTCCGTCCCGAGGACGCCCGTCGAAGCTCTCCGGGTCTTGCCTCCCGCCGCCGTCCCCGTAAGAAAACGCCTCCGCTCCGCCTCGTCCAATTCTGCTCCTCCGTCGTCTTCTCTTATCCCAAGCTTGAAGGGGTCGTGATATCGGCAGCCCGTCGGGACTCCTCCGCAGGGTGGGCTCCTCGAACATGCCTTTCCTCGCGAGCTGTTGCTGCTCCTCGGTCCTCGGTGGCACAACTGGTGGCTCGGAGCCCCTCGTGGGCGCTGGGAGGTGATTCTCCGCAGAGACGTGGGGGGTGGAGGTGGTGGGGTTGAGAAGATGAACCACGTGGGCAGCCCTGTGAAAGCTTATGACTTTTTGCTAAAATTCCTCCTGGTGGGGGACAGTGACGTGGGCAAAGGAGAGATACTAGCTAGCCTGGAGGATGGAGCCACCGAATCTCCATATGGATACAACATGGGTAAGTGAAAACATGAATTGTACAGGTGTCCACCGCCAGCGCCTGAATCTCGAGGGGGAACGCCTTTCCTTTTACCTTTCTCCAGCCCCACCCCAATCTACACCTGTAGATTACATAGCAAGGAAGGCAGTGCTCAGGTAGGAGTGTCTTGATACCTGAGTCAGCCATAACTAACTCCCACACCTTGCTTGACACTCAGCTTACAACTCGCATGGTTAAAAACCTTCCTTCCCAGTTGCCTTGATACCTTTGCTTTAAGAAATTAAAAAAATGTTAGCCTCTGGATTTCTTGGTGGCTAATCTGCCCATTTACTTTCGTTAAATTTTGCTACTGGCATTCTTTATATTTTAAAGGCTTCACACATTTCCCTTGTAGGATGTATAAACTGATCGTAGGAAAACGGAATTGTTGTCTTTTCCTCCATCTTAAGCTTACTCTTCTGGTGCTTTCTTTCCTCCCTGACTTGGCAACAGTAAAGGCAATAGGGAACAATGTGTGTGTTTTTTTAAAAAAAAAACCAGAAAATAATGTAAACAATTTGTAGAAACTTATTTGTCAAGGGAAGGCTCTAGACTTGGGAATTCAGTGCAGGAAAAAATAGAGATTGTGTCAAACCATAAAATCATGTAATTGGAATGCACTATTTTGGCTATTAAATTCAATCCAAATGAAAACATTTCTAACAGATGGCTTTATAGTCTTTACTTGAATACATCCGCTGAAGGGGAATGCATTACCTTTCTGTGTAATTGGTTCCATTATTAAATTGTTTTTACTGTCAAAAAGCCCCCCCCCCCCAATTCAGTTGTAACCTGCCATCCTGTAATTTAAATCCATTATTCTGTATTCTGGAAATATACAGAATAGATCTTCATCTTCCTTAGTGAGATCTTTTTTCAGCATATTCTGGTTTCCCTTTGGATTGTATAAATCTTTTGCTCCTTTTCCTTTCAGCTATTTAAAGATTGTTATCTACTTTTAGTCTTGTTTTCTCAAAACTAATCAGTTCCAATTCCTTCAATCTCTCTTCCCATGATTCAGTTTGTAGTTGCCTGATCTGCCTTGTTGCCTTTCTATAAACCTGTTCTATTTCATTTGCATCCTTCTTAAACTGTGCCTAGGACACGATACTTGATCAATTTATTTTAAATTGGAAGAATTGCTTCCTGTGATTTGGAAACTGTACTTCAGTTGAAGCCATCTAAAATTGTAGTTGCATTTTTTGGTAGCCATATCATTCTGTTGACTCATAATTTAGCTTAAAAACAATTACCATTCCAAGATCATTTTCACAAATACACTATAACCAAGCCCAGTAATTATTAATTAATTAAATATATTAATTAAATATAATAACATATAATATCCTGTTTCCCCCAAAATAAGACATCCCCTGATAATAAGTCCAATCAGGCTTTGAAGCGCATGCACTAAAATAACCCCCCCCCGATTACCCCCCCAAAAAATATTTAACTGCATGCACAGACAGTTCCCACCATTTCCTCTGGTTAGGGTTAGGGAGACAGAGCTGGAAAGCAGGTAAGACTGCAAGAGGAGCCCCATCTTGCTCCACATGCCCCAAAATAATAAGACCTTCCCGAAAATAAGGCCAAGTGCTTATTTCGTGGTTCAAAAAATATAAGACAGCCTTATTTTGGGGGAAACACGGTAATAGAAATAAATAGGTGCAACCTTTAATTCTGCTCCTTTAATTGTGTTCTTTACAATTACCTACATAACCTATTTTTGGAGAACTTTGTGCCAGACTACTAGTTCAATAGTTCAGTGCTATTGCTTTTGTTGCTTTATCTGAGCAGGCGGTATATATTTATTTATTTGAACTTCCTCCAAATAAGCCATTATTGTTGTTCTTCCCATCCTTCATTAACCTTAGCTAATTCTGAGCTTTAGCTTCTTGACTTCTTGAGCCTGACTAGGTGGCTCAGTGACTAAGACACTGAGCTTGTCAATCAGAAAGGTCGGCGGTTCGAATCCCTAGTACAGGTCTCCTGTGTGAATAGGGGGTTGGACTGGATGACCTCCAATGTACCTTCCAACTCTGTTACTGTTACTGACTTATATAATAGTCATATATATCCTGTATTTTTTCTTGATTTGTTCTTTTCCACCTTTTGTTTCTTGTTTTATTTTCAGACCTTCACCAAGCGTTTTTTAAATCACCTTTTCTTCTTCCATTGTCCTCCAATTCCTTTTTGTACTGCGATTGTTTGTAGTTGTATTTTTTTTAAGAAAACCCATCTTATCTTTTCATGCCACATAATCCTAGTTGTTATTATCAGTTTAAGGGCTGCCCTTGAAGACACTCATAAGTTGCAACTGGTCCAGAATGCAGCAGGGCTCCCAGTATTGGGCTACCATAAGTTCACCCATGTCACACCTTTATTGTACACGCTGCATTGGCTCCATTTTCTTCCAGGTGAAATGCAGGATACTGGTTGTCACTTACATGGCACAGGACCTGGTTATTAGTGGGACTGCCTCTCCGTAAGACTATCTGCCCATCCCAATAGATCAAATAGGTCCTCCAGGTCCTCTCCCTGAAATCTTGCTACTTAATGGTACTTTCAAAATATGTCTTTCTCTAGCTGCCCATATCTTGTGGAATACCCTCTTGCCAAAATGTAGGACATCTAGCTTTCTAGCTTTTCTGAAGGCCATTAAGACCTGCTTTTTACTGAGATGCTGGGATTACATAGGTAGAAAGTATGGAAGGGGCCAGCTAAGCATGCTGTGGAGCATCCCAAGGGGGCCAATTACAGCACAGGGTTTTTGTTTCATTTTTCCCACTGTTTTTATTGTTTTATCATCGTTTCATTTATTGGTTTTATTATTGTGAGTTACCCAGAGTTGCTTAAAATGGGTGACGATATAAATAGATGAATAAATATATCAGAATCCAGTTTCTTTTATAGTCTAGCTATATGTTTGCTTTGTTTTCCTTTAAAATTGGTAACTCCAGTACTATATTATCACTTTCCCCCAACTTCCCCTCTAATTATTTAAAGGCTTTTCCAACTTTTTCCAATTTAAAGTGCTATCCAACCATCCTTGAATTGGCAGAAAATTAGAAAAACATGAAAACTGCTGCCCCCACAGCCTATCCCTATTGCCTGACTCACTGAAAAACGTTGCCATCTTTATTGTGTATGTCGTGTCGCATAAGCAAAGCAACTGAATTCTCTGATTTTACTGTTCTCCCTCTTCTGCACATAACCAGCTAGGGAAAAAAGCATTCCCTAATCACGGCACAATGGCAGAGGTGGAGGTTTGTTTGCTGGATTCTGTCTGCTCATCTCTAGATTCCATCCTCTTGTCTTATCTCCATTCTATTGTAATCCCAGCTGAATAAATTTTAAAGCAGTTGAATTCAATATTTCGTTTGTCTCTCTTTCTTTGCATGGGCAACAAAAGCCATTTCTGTATTCTAGCCAGGAAATAACAGGAGGATGGGTCCATCTTCATTACTCTAGTTCAGTGTGGCACTAACCTGGTGAAGCTGTAGAATCATTTACAGCACTGTTGGATGGTTAGCTATTGAACAGTTCCAATAGCCACTGGCACAAAATTGCTATGTTCAGCACTTTGGAAAGACAAGAACAAAATGACAGATCAGGCTAACCAGGAAGAAAAGGTGACATACTCGCTTCAGCCTGAAATGGCCAGTAAGCACCATTATTGGCCATGTGACTTAGCCCTGAGTGTAATGAATGGAGAAGCTTAACAAGTATTGCACACCTTGTGGCTGTTACTGGATGCTGTCAATTCCAGAGGCAAACATTGCCTTTTAACCCCAGTATAACTAAGGATAACTTATGCCTATCTCATTCATCGGCTGAGGTGACAGCAGTGTCCTTTAGATCAGAGCAGAAAAAGATATCACAGGGCATCTTTGTGCCATAGCTAGCTGCAAATAAAGACACTGCATAAGTCTTCCCAACTGATAAAAAGAAAATGTCAGCAAGACAAATTTAGGAATTTCCTGGAAGATTAATGCATTGCAGAGTTTACCTATGTTAATCTAAGTACATAATATAGTTTCCTTTGCCAGTAAATCAAGTTTATTCCCCCTACACTTTTTATTAATGCTTCGACAATAAAGCCAATGAAGCCAATATTCTTTCTGCTTTTCTCTAAGAGGCTTAACAGACAACCTTACAGCCACATTCCCTAATCCTTCTACAGTGTGAAAGTCTATATATGAAGCTCTTAGTTTGGGGGTTTTATTTCCAGCCCCCTGAAATTCAATTTAAAGCCCTCCTAATCAAGTTCAGAATGTTTCTGCCAAATACATTTTACCAGTTCTTGTAAGGTGCCATTTGCAATACTCAGTAGCAAATGATCCCAGGGTCAAAATCTCTCCCAACATCATTATTATATCCAGTCATTTTATTTGAAATGTGTATACTGTTTTCGCCAAGTAAAATATAGCTATATTATTAGGGATTCTTTGCTTATGTATTTCTGATTAATTGTTAGAAACATTATAATGCTTGTGTCCCTAAAATAAATAAATTTTACATGTACACTAAGTAGTAAGGAGAGGGGGGAGATGCAACATATTGCTCTACATTCAGTCCTGAAGAAATGAATTATTTATCTATTCTGGTTCTTGTTCCCTAACAGCAAACCTCTGCCAAAGAACAATTTTAGAAAGTTGCTTTTATTAAGCAAGGATTAATTTCAAAGATATTACAAAAACTTGAATACTTCTCCATTCAATAATGTGGTTTTGGCTTATTCACTAAGCTTTACTGTGATATTTGAAACCAGACATTATAATTCGTACAGTATGTTTATAATGGCAGGGACAGCCAACCATTCTGCAGCTGGGGGTTTTTTCTCCCTTATGTTTGATGTTGAGTGGGCATAGTGAAGTAAGGTTATTATGCATCTATGTAGAACGCTTTTTAAGATGCCTTTTTTTAGGTTTATGAATTAGCCATTTAAGGTATAATAAGTCTATCCAAAGACTATATGTTTGTTTTTATTTCCACTGAAAATTGTAGAGACATTGTATTACCAGTGTCTGGTTATTTGCTGTTAAATTTTGGTAGCAGAGCCCCAGTGGCTCAGGAATTCCATGCAGTACATTAGTACTGGGTGCGAACTAGGGGTGAGTTCTACTTACCTTTACTACCGGTTTGCAATGGGGCCGCACACAGAAGCATTCTGATGACGGGGTCGGTGGGTGGAGCCTCCCGCCGGTTTTACTACCGGTTCTATAGAACCGGTGCGAACCGGGGGCAACCCACCACTGGTGTGAACAAATCAGTATGGTTAGTTCACCAAAGCACATTAAAACTTTATGTGAATTTTGTGTAATATACTGTAGATCTTAAAGCTATCTGATTTGTTTTACTCAGAGTGAAGAATTTATCTCAAGCATGTTTTTTTTCAGCTGACAGAGTAGTTCAATATTTTTGTTCTGTACAATAAACCAAAAAGGATAAGAATCAGAATGCTTTTAAAGCAAGTGTAAGGATAAGTATAGTACAAGACTAAGAATTCTTTGTGTTCAAGTGTTTCTGAAACATGGATATCAATTGGATGAATATTTTAGGCATTAGCACTAGAACATTTATTTTTAGTCCTTTCATTTAACCTGTTAAAAGAGTGAGAGGTACAAATACGTCAGATGCAGAAAACCAGAACATTTACAGATTTTGATTCAGAATAAAAATAAATTTGATTGCACTTCCAGGTTCTATTCAGCTGAGTTGATTATTGCCACTGGTTGCACCCATCAAAACTACCTGGAGGTAGTTTGCTGACTTCAATTTTAACAGGATTGTACCTTTTCAATTCAGCTGAAAGATATTATGCTATATATACCTGGACTTAAAAGGACGAAAACAGGGCGATACTGTCTTTTCTGACCAATTTCCACAATAATCTCATCTTTTAATAATATAAATCCAGCTTCCTCTTTATTCATTTAGCTATTTGTTTCTTTGATTACAGTCTACCTTTCTGTCAGTGAATACTAGGTTCCCTAGGTGGCTCAGTGACTAAGACGCTGAGCTTGTTGATCAGAAAAGTCGGTTCAAATCCCTAGTATAGATTTCCTGTGTGAGCAGGGGTTGGACTAGATGATCTCCAAGGTCCCTTCCAACTCTGTTACTGTTACTACATAAACTAGCTTTTATGGACTTAGATTGATCTCTTGCCCACATAAATACATCAGTGCTAAAAAGGACTTTAAATGGCATTGTTGAGGACTTCGGTTGACAGTGTATCTGATATTCCTGGTTATGTTATCTAAGGCATAACATGGAAAAATAAAATACTAATCCAATACCCCACATAGGATTCTGCAAACTATTAACAGTTCTCAAGACGGTATAGCTACCAGCCTGGAAGATTTTAACACATGACCAGATAAATTTTGGAAGATAAGGCCACCCGTGTTTCTGAATTATAATAGCGATAGTTCATTTTCAGTAGCTGAACAGTCTGCTTTATAATACCAGTTATGAGGAATGTGGTTATTAGAACATCCTGCCTCTGGACTTCCTTTAAGTACCCTTAGCCACAGTAGAACTAGACCAGCATTTCTATCTTCTATGTTCTTGTGTTCTTACATTCCAAGAGAAAAGATTGAGCAAGCAAATCTTAATTTGGCTGTTACTTTAATTTTCTTTCAAAGAGAAACTTTTCATTTACTTTGAACTTGGGGGTTAAAGGCTTTCTGTAATACAGAAAGCCTTTCTTTCTGTATTAAATGTTTTCTATTTAAGGGAAAGGTATTATTTTATGTAATTTGCCACTCCCTACTATGTGTCAGAGGCCTTGAGCATATGGAACAATGGTAAAGGTGAATAGAGATGCTTAGAAAAGATGGCACTTCAAGAATTGTACTTCCCTTTTGTTGCATGAGGACAGCAAATGTATACATCAAGGATGGATAACTTGTAATTTGGAGGTTTTGAACTTCAGTCCCATAATCGCTGAACAGCTTGGCAAGGGATCAGAAATGTATCACAAGATGAAATTGTTGTATTTTTTTAAATTAGGTCACACTGGATTAAATTAATTAAAATCAAATAATGTTTGATTTATGTTACTTTATTATTATTATTTTTTACAAATTTGAATCTTTCTTAACTGGTGAATGTATATAATAAAATTTTAAGACAGATGATAAATAGCAGCAAAATAATCTTCTCTGCTTATGGCACACCATATCATACTATAGGCACCGGAGGGAAGTTGCATAATTATACCATGAATGGCAAAATAAAGTTGGGTTTGCATTACAATGGCCCTTGGTAAGAAGAGTGGGAGGGATGAAATAATCAGGCACCATTTAAACTAAGGCTTTGCAATGTTTAATATGGAAAAAGTACTTGCCATCTAGCTACTTGATTGCTTTCTTAACGATGACTTGCTTTTAAAGTTATGTAAGATGTGTAATAATCTCTGACCGTTATCAGGATTTGTAGCTGCAGTGCACTGTCATCAAATGTTAGACTGCTTTACCAAGTTTTTCAGGTTTAACTTCTAAGTAATATGGCAGAGTTACGGGAAATTCATTTTTCATAATAAGCATATTCCTCCCTTTATATATAGTGAAATCACACAGATATTTTATAATTATACCAGTTGGGCAATTCTATACATGTCTACTCAAAAATACTTAACAGAATTTTATTTAGAGTTTGAATTTTGATCCCACATGCTATTTTTCAAACAACTAAAATATATATTCCATAAAGAAATGAGGGCTAAATAAATGGCTGAACTAAAAAAAGCAGCATGTACAAATCATAGAAGAACTGAAGAAAGAACTAAACAGAACTAAACTAACAGCATCACAAAGCAAATAACAATACTATTGGCAAGAAATTGTAAAGAAGATATTCCAATTTTAGAAGCAGAAACAAGGGCATCTGATGATAATTTAGTGGCGGGAGGGGAATTGCCTTTCAATTTAATTTTGATCAAAAATGAACTAAGCAAGCAGAACTATATTATGTTTATTTAGGACTAAGATATAA